>NC_061512.1:48067814-48293859 GCF_022539505.1 Lolium rigidum | reverse complement strand
GGCTTGACCACGCGCCGGGCGTCGCCATCACCCCGCGACGGTGTCCAGGTCCAGCCCTGCCCTCCTGCAGCGTGTCCTGGTTATCCTCGACGAAGACGGCGTGGCGGGAGAGGATTTGGAGGCCCCTGTCGGTGCCCCGCCCTCCTGCAACGAGTCCCGCCCAATAGTGGAGGGATCAAGAGGAGGAAGAAGCTCTTCTAAGTCAACAATGGAGTAGAGAGAATAAAGGTGAAGAAGCTATTGGGAAGAAGTGGCAGAAATGTATAAATAGGGGGCACCAAAATATAGTTATTGGGGAGGAAAACAATCAGATTCGTGACCCAAACTGGTATTACCTCAAGTGGAACCAGTACTACCTCTCCTACAGAAAATAGGCAGAAAACAGATGAAAAATGAGCGCCGAACTGGTACTATCCTTATATGGGCTGGTAGTATCGTTCGTGTCAAAGCAGTAGCAAGAGCAGCAAAGAAACAAGGCCTGGGCGAGCTGGAGCAAACTAGGTCGGGAACTGGCCCGTCATGGGGCGAGGGGAGCGAGCGAGCTGGAGCAAGCAGCGAGGGTGCGCAGCGGGAGCAGCATAGCACGTGCGGAGGAAGGCGCAGCGGTCAACGCAGATGCATGGCTACCTCCACACAAGGTGAAAACATGAAAACTAGCGGAGGATGATGTTCTAAGAATTTAGAGGTGCAACCTCTCAATACGGTAAACCAAGAAAATCATCCAACTCGAACACACAACATGTGATGTATCAAGAATCCGTTTCCGATGAGCTAGAGCTTGTTATGAGAATGAACACAAGCTCTAAAACATCCCATGGTAAGAACCAACAAACAAAGAAACACGATTCAATGCATGCAAGGGTTTGATCTCTCTCTGACGATGCGACCAACTATCCTACCGGGAACAAACCTTGACCTTGCGCATTCTACTCGCGCCGATAAGCTCCGCCTTCACCCCTCTTCAATATTGTACATGCCACCGTCTTCATCCAACTACTCCAACATACACGCCACCGTCTTCATCCATCTTCTACACCGTCTTCATCCCTCTTCAACACCATCTTCATCCATCTTCTACATTGCACTTGATCTTCTTCATTGCACTCGAGCTTCTTAATCTTGCAACCTTGAGACCAACATATGGCTCAAGCATTGCCTATGAGCACAACCTAAAAGAGAATCTCAATACAACCATTAATCCATAGCGATTGTCATCAATTACAAAAACCACACATGGGAGCTCCATGTTCTTTCACCCGCGAACCAATATCACAGATGATTAGGCTCCACTTCACTCCATAGCTCGACTTCTTTGGAGAAGATTGATCGAAAAACCTGAATAACGGCAAAGCCACACCTAGAGCACTACCCCACATACAAGCAAACTTGTGATTACGCTGTATTATAGGAGGTCCATTGAACGAAAACTGCGAACAGAAGTCCAGCTACATGTAGCCCTTTATTTTAAAAAATTCTAAAATTATAGTTTTAAGTTTTAATTTTTTTTGATAAAAACCTTGAATGTAGATAATGATGAAATATATAAACATGCAAAATTTCAGTGTGTATTCTTTGTGTTATAAACTACACAAAAATGACAAATTTTGACATGTTTTATACTTTTGAAATGTGTACTATTCACTATTCTTAGATCCACACGTTTGTTATTTTTGTGTAGCTTAAACTACTAAAAAAATTAACAATAAGATTTTGCATGTTTGTAGATTTCATCATTGGCTACATCTAAAAAATTTCTTCAGAAATTTTTGAAATACAAAATTATAATTTAATTTTTTTTAAAACTAAAGCTACATATAGCTCGGCCTCCATTTATCCACTCTCGTCCGTTAAATACAACCTACTTCAGGGAAGTTTACTTCACGGAAGTAACTTCCCTAACTACTTTGTCATGTTCTACCATGAACCAATGAAAGCATTAATTCCCTGACTACTTTGTCATGTTCTACCATGAACCAATGAAAGCATTAAATACTTTGCTCATGTTCTCCAGTATAATTTGCGCATGAACGCATCGCCAACCCCAGCTGAAAACTTCTCACGCTGAGCCGCATGATCCTTCCATAGCAGGTTAGTGTATTCATATTAAATTGATCCCCAGAAATCAGCTGATTCGGAATAAGTTGCGCTGTTGTATGCCAACAGATGGAGTCGAGGGCATCAACTTAGCCGCGTGTTTATGAATGATTGTCAATGTCAAAGAGCCTGAATTGTGGCACTACCGACGCAGCGAGAGTTCCTTTGATGACGCTGACAGTTAGGTGTCAAGTAGGATCCTGCAGAAATCCCACGTCTAGTTTAATTTGAGATTTCTAGTTTAAAATTTGAATTTAACTAGAAGTAGGTTTATACGATATCCCTCTTGACACACACATTAATATGGCCTGCAATCACCATAGAGCGCTGACATGCCCCACAACACTTTGATGAAGGGCAGCACGTCCGCGAAATGTCACTTTGAAGGATGGACACCTTGGAGCGACCCGGACGTTTGGATCCTGGGTGCGCACACACCCATTTACGAAAAGTTTAAAAAATATTATTTAAAAGTTAAAAAAAATGTGAAGTAAAATTTTGCATGTACATATTATGTTGATACTTACTCGTGTGAGTTTTCACGAAAAAATACCATTATGTGTGGCCTGCATAAAAATGACAAAATGTACAAATGAGAATAGTGAATAGGAATTTGTACTATTCAAAGGAATAGGAATTTGCATTTTGTCATTTTTGTGTAGGTCACACACAATGTTATTTTTTCGTGAAAACACACACGAGTAAGTATCAACATAATATATACATGCAAAAATTTACTTCACATTTTTTAAAAACTTTTAAATAGCATTTTTTTGAACTTTTCGTAAATGGGTGCGCGCGCACCCATGTTCCATTCACCATTTCCGCACCTTGGGGTCCGTTATTTGAAAAAAAAAATGAGCTTGCTATTTTGAAGTTTCCCAAAACTCCGAAAACGAAATCCTAGGTGTTTACAATGATGTTATAGGGTCTTGCAAATACGAAATAATTTGTATTATGGCCTACACAGAAATGACAAATATTAACAAATCCGAAGATTTTCGAATTGTACTGTTCACCACCTCAGAACTAGAAATTTTTGTTTTTATACAGCCCAAAATATATGACTTTTCGCGTTTGATTTTTTGCATATAGGTAGAAGTCATCATTATCTACATTTAATATTTTTTATTATGTGTTATGAAACTTGATTTCAAGTAAATTCAAAAAAGTGCTCCATGGAGCCCGTTTTCCAAAACGACACACTCATTTACTCATTCAGGAAGTCTGGGGTTATCAGCCGTGTCCAAAAATCTGACCCAATCACGAGACCGAACCAAGCACTCTGTCGTTGCAAGAGATTAGCGCCTCATTTACTAATTATCGAGTTAGGGCCATGTGTTGACGACCTTTCAATGAATGCATTGGCTTCGATAAATTTGGTCTTACACTTACCACCCTTTTGCCTGTGTTTTATTACATGATATGTTACTGATCGAGGCAAAGGAAATCTATGAAGGTTATTTGTTTAGTGATGGCAAAGAAAACACATAGTTTTTTTTTTTGCAGGGGAAAGAGAAATTTATTAACTGGAACTGAGATTACAATCACTAGTGATCGCTTCAGTAACCTCCGATGGAGATTCATGAAGCCACACCTGAGTTCGTCCATGAACCTTACCTAGCTGGGCTAGTCCATGGCTAACCATATTTGCATCTCTACTTATTTTTACTAATCTACTTTCTCTTTCCCTTAACAACTCTCGTATTACATTTGTCCTGAAAGCATAGGCCGATCTGTTTGGTTTGGTTCCAGTGATCTGCTCGACGGCCATCGAGCAATCAGATTCCACTATGAGCCTCAGGTCAGTCCATTGCAGGGCAAGGATCACCCCCTCCTCAATCGCCATGATCTCTGCTTCTGTAGCATCGCGACACACAGTTGGTAAGAAGATTATTTGTCTAGTGATAGCGAGGTAAACCATGATGGTAGACTGGTAGGTGTGCCACACATTGAATTGAACTGAATAACATGGATCGCTTGCATAAAGTAGGACGTAAAGGATTTCATTGAAAAAGTTGTACAAGAGCAGAAAAAGAAGCGCAAATGCTACTAGCATATATAATAATATAAATTCGTTCATTCTTCTCCAAACAAGAGTCGATGGTTTGGCCAAAGCTCTAGGATGAATCTAGCATTCTGCATTGGCTTCTTGCATGTTGTGGGCTTAGGAGGCATTAGGAATTGAGAGCTCTCCTTTCGCTTGCAGGCCAACTCTACAACATTCTGTTCTTGTTGCGCAGAACAAGAAGTACCCTGTTGATCCAGAACAGGAGGCTGTGGGACTCGCCATCCACGCTGCCACCTAGTCCTACAATCTACATTTATTCAAGGCACTAGAAAAATTAGTGTTGGCCGAGTGCATAATATTCGCTCTGTAGAGACTTGTTCTGGTACTCCAGCAGTGTTTCTGAGCCTTTGAGCATGATTCTAACCACAACATTGGGTTGTTGTGCCAGTGTAGAACAGAGGTTACCGAAACATTTCTTCTAACTAGTCAAGTAATGTACATCGATTTGACTGGTTTGAGTAGATTTTGCATTTCAAAGGCGTGTTCATTTGCAATGCTTACTGCTAAATAAAGGATCAGTGTTTATTTTGATCATCAAGGAGCAAAGGTTCCATTACTCTGAATGAAACCAGGTGTTAGGTGTATAAAACTGAAGACAGCTAACGATAATGGGGAAAAGGTGATCAAGTACGTTTTTTCATTACTATGAAGACAGTTTTGTTCCACTATGGCTAAATGATTTACTATGGCATGGAAGCATGGTACATTAGAGGAACAAAACTAATTTTGATGCAGAACTTGAGATGCTACCTTAATATTATCTACCTCTATTGTTTCATATCTGCATTTTTTGTTCAGGGAATACAGGACTGATACAAATTATTAACACACATCCCACACCCTTGCACAAACACAATCAAACACACATTTCTACTTCTTCTCCTGTTTCTTTCCACAATTACTGAAGTGTATTGACGGGGTTGATTTGTTGCCTAACTTGACAAGAAAATCATTTCTCGAAATTGGCTTTCGTCCCGCTATATTAATATAGCAACCAACCGATACAAGAAAATCATTTGTATGCCTCCTTATATGTGATTAACACTTGATAGATCATCAAAATAAATTCTCTGATCAAGCAGGGCCTGCGATCGCTCCACTACCGTCGCTTAGGACCTGCGCGATCGCTCCTGGGTACGCGACATCCATGGTGTCCTGGGCATAGAGGAAATTGGGGAGTACCTGATGTTATGGCGAAGGATTGAGCAAACCCAGCTCTCTGACCAAGCAGATTCCATGGTCTGGAAATGGACTAGCAACGGCGTCTACTCCGCTAGCTCCTGCTACAAGGCCACTTTCCATGGATCCGTGCGCTGTGATACCTGGCAGCTAACCTGGAAGACATGGGCGCCCCACAACATCAAGCTCTTCCACTGGTTGGCGCATCTCGATCGATGCTGGACTGCCGAGCGCCTGCAGCGCCGAGGATTACCACACCATGCACGCTGCTTGCTTTGCGACCAGGACATGGAAACGATGCAGCATCTCATGATCGGCTGCGGCTTCTCCAGACAAGTCTGGTTCGAGATCCTCGCCTGCAGGCCACGTGAACACGACGACACACTCATCTCTTGGTGGAGCCAGGCCAAGCAGGCGACGCCCAAGGCCATGCGCAGAGGGCTGGCCTCTATGTCGCTGCTCATCCCCTGGATGGTCTGGAAACAGCGAAACGACTGCGTCTTCAATGGCGCGGCGCCATCCATCAACGACGTCACTGCCAAGATACGGGACGAGGCTAACCTATGGGCCAGGGCCGGCGCGCTAGGCCTGCGTGCCATTCTGCCGAGCACCTAGGATGTGCATTAATCCATTTGTTGTCTTCTAAGACCCTTCTGTGCTTCCCCCTCCTGTGGGTTGTAACATTTAAAACCTTGTTCTCCTCCTACTTTTCAATGAAATGAAACGCAAAGGCTTTTTGCGTTTTCTCGAAAAAAAAACTCTGTTCTCACCTTCTGTCACCAAAGTATAGAAAAATAAATTCTAACTCTCGTTCTGAAACCTTTTCTTGCATGGAAATTTGGGGGTATATTTGCATAAGTTCCATTGTCAATCTTCCCAGCAGTTTACTACATCTTATTTGGTATCCTAGGTGAGGCAAAACTTTCTTTTGGACCTCTATTTTCGAAATGGAGGGAGTACCCCTGGCCTCTGCATCGAAAAGATACATACGACTTTTTTCATTAAATTGTTTAGCTGACAAAAAATATATATCAAAATATCTGAAGCCACCACGCAGCACCTGCATACTCGATAACGAGTTAATTAAGATCATGTAAACAATGCCTTATTCGCTGGAAAACAATGAAAAACTCTATCAACTAGGAACCAGAATATCGCATCCATTGAGACACCCACAAGCGAAACAGGAGCGGTCATCCACTCTAACAGACTCTTTAGGGAACACCTCACGCGCATGGTACATAAGCCATCTCCAACATCAACCGTTGGTCCAACTTCAGACCAAATATCTACATAGCTTTTGCAAGGCCTACCATCGAAGCTGCCATGGCGCTAGACAACGCTCCTATCCTGCACGCATGCAACACACCGAGTCTATCACCGAGGCTCCATTGCACCATGCTGCTGAGACTCGCTGTTATCGATGTGATAGATGCAACACTGGTCCACTTTGGTCACTGCGCAAGAAGCACGTGGAGACCGATGTTTAGTCACTGAAGCCATCCACTTGTTCATCTAGTTGATGTATATCTCCAAAGATTATTTCCCACGAAGGTGACGACACACGAATGTCGCCATCATTCGATCCGGAAAGCCCGAATCTGGGGTTTCCCCCGGAGCACATATGGAACAAGAGACACACCCACAACGCCTCCAACGAAGTATACGACGCTCACGGGCGCTGCCGTTGATGGCATATTCTCGCACCGACACCGGATTATATATATGGCTTTGTTATGTTATTTCCTAATTAGTTTGATTTTCTTATATCAACTGCTTTCAGAGTCTCATTTGTTTTTTTTCGAAATGGGATTACCCCGGCCTCTGCATCGGTTGATGCACACAGCCATTTATTAATAAAGATCATTCAAAAGTTTACAACTCAAGGATCATCGAGGGTCGATACAAATATCAGCCATCGAAAAAATAGGGAAAAGCTAAGCGAACTAGGCATCTTGCAATCTTCTAATAGGCCGCCAAGTAGCCTGGTAGAAAATATCCTGGGCAACCATTCGAAGGCGGTTGCATCCAGAAACCATGCACTCCCGCTGATCCTCCGGGAGCAGGAAACGCCAGAGCTGGATCCAGTGAACCATAGTGTGGATAACCTGCAAGAAATTAGTAGAGTCTTTTCTGTTAAAAACAATATCATTTCTGCAATTCCATATTGACCAACATAAAGCGGAAACCCCAATACGAATCCTAGCTTTATCAGTTTTGTCAGTTCCGTTAAGCCAATTCCCAAACATATTTGTGATATTGGAAGGAGGTGGAATATTATATGCAGCAAAAACCACTCGCCAAATAAGCTTAGCAAAAGGACAGGAAAGGAACAAATGTTCAACTGATTCCTCATTGTGAGCATTTGGTATTTCCATTCCAATTTCGCTTTGCTAGATTATCGCGGGTCAAAAGGACTTTCTTACTAAGGAACCACATGAAAATTTTAATTTTGAGTGGGATTTTTATTTTCCAAAGATACTTCCGAGGATATCTCCTCTGTCCATTTATCATATCACCATACATAGATTTAACAGTGAAATTCCCAGAAGAAGTTAACCCCCAAATAAACCTATCTTGGTCATCATTTAAATTTATCTCCATTAATCTTTGGCATAGGTGTACCCATTGATCCCATTTATCACCAATAAGCCTTCTCCGAAAACCAATATTTAACGGAGTTGAACTCATAACTTTTGCCACCGTATCGTGCTTACGATGAACTATATTGTATAGTTGGGGATATTGTGATGCAAGAGTCTGATCACCCAGCCATTTGTCTTCCCAAAACCGCAGACCTTCTCCAGATCCTACCTTAAATTTTCCTCTACTAAAGAAAGCGCCTTTAACTTTCATTAGTCCTTTCCAGAAAGGAGAATCAGTAGGTTTACTTTCAACTTCCGCCAAGGTTTTTTGCGAGAGATACTTATTTTTTAATATTTGTTGCCATAAGCCTTCTTCAGAAAGTAGTTTAAATAACCATTTGCTAAGAAAGAGTCTCATTTGTGCAATTTCAAAATACTAACTCCATAAGGAACAACTGCATCGTTGTATTATCCTTGTCCTTCATGGCCTCGCCATCTCGATACCCCGGTATTTCTCTGGGCACACCATTTCTGTAGGCTGTGGACGTGCCCACACAAATGCAGGATGGGTATATTCCGCGATCCTTTCACATCAGGCCTTGTTTACTCCTAGAGTATTTTCATCCCCTAGGGGTTTGGGATGAGAGGGGATTGGGTGAAAACCCCCGTTTCACCGAATCCCCATTTTCCCCCTAATTTCCCCTCATTTCCCCACACCCTCCCTCACAGCCTCTAGTTACTTTGTTTTTGGGGATGAGAGGGGATATGAGAGGACTGTGATCAGATAATAAAAAGTCAATCTTTGCATCCCAAGAAGTGATAATGGACAATCAGTAAATTAAAAACTTTGGCTTTAACATAAACTTCGTGTCATGCAAATTTGTCATGCGATTTTCTCAAACAAGAACACACATATAAATAAATGCTCGACCCAACAGATGAGCAACCGTCGCCATAAACTCATTGTCATACAGTTTGACAGAACATTAGAAGTCATGTCGCGCTCGCCGCCGAACGCCGGAAACCACGCCGCCGCCAGAGGACCTCCAGCTAGAAATACACGCAGAGGTAAAATTTAGTACTGATACATCACTTACAGATAGTTCACTAGGGAGCATCCTTATAATTTACATACACGCCAAAAGTTAGCTTCATGGCACAGATTCATGTCGAACTCATGCTATTCACCGGTCGAAAACCATTCAAATGATATTGCACATCATAGCAAAAATGGTCTACCAGTGGTCAAATAAGATGCAAAAATGCAAAGGCCAGACAAGAAGAGAGACCCAGACTACAACAGTCAACCTACGGAATCCTTGTAGTCATGAACGAATCTAATACAGAGAATTTGGACAGTGGTTAAATCCTAGGGTGTGCTTTGTTATTCTCACCAGCATAAATCTTGTAGAGTAGGAACTTCAGATTTAAGTTAGACAACCAATTATTCTAAACAACTTTCTAAGAAAAAAAGGCACACATAGTTCTAAACATCAGTAGCCATTGTTCTCCAGTAGCAGTGTTCCTCAAGAAGTGAGTACATGATCAGAAACAAATCTCTACGCGGACTGAACAATCAGTATGCATGTACACTGTGTTTGTGCATGATCAGAAAATGGCAATGTAAAGCTCCTTTGACAAAACATTTTAATGGTACTAACACTATCAGCCAGTTGTTTACTCAATAACTAAGTTTCTTTTCTAGGATATAGATTGGATGGTTTCACATCAACTACAAGCAGTAAATATGTTTTGCCCGGAACATAAAGTGCAAGCAGCAAGAAAAAATGAACTGCAACTTGCAGCAACTAGCTTGCAGCAAGATAAAATATAAGGTGAGGCGGACTTTAAAGTAAAAAACTGATTGAAAAACCAAAGTAGTCCAAACACATCTGATTCAATACATGCAAAGATTAATGCTGACCAAGGGCGAGCTGTAAACATGAATGGTTGGCAACAACAGGGCAGGCGGCAGCAGCCACCTCAAATCATCAGCTAGGCTTGTCAATTAACCCAGGCCACAGCAACCAAGAATCTACAAGGAAGGTACGTGTATGTCCCTAAGCTGAAAAAGCCAAGACATATTATTTTATAGCCAAGATTAAATTCATATCAAATTGAAGAAAAGAACCATCTACAAGTATTTTCGTTTGAAACATCAGACACAGGTTGCTTCTTAATTTGAGGTACATAAAATATATACTATTTCTATGTTTGTACTTTGCCGTTCCTAGGCTGGAAGATCTTAGTTATCGACAACTATTGCAGACTACAGTATGATAACAGAGCTAGGATTCATGTTACTCTACCAGGCATCATAACATTTACCAAGCCAATATTGAGTAGCATCATACATAATTGGTCAAGCATAGAGCGAGATGGAGCAGGTGCAAAATCTGAATTCATGTTACTCTACCAGGATACCAAGACATGGTTACCAAACTATACAACGTTCGGCTCAACCATCCGGAGAAGAAGATGCCGGTGGCGATGCCTTCCCCTCCATCCTCCCTTCCTCCATCCGAGACCCTCACGGCACCAGAAGTGCTGCTCCCTTCCCTCCCGCCGCGCACGACGGCCACGCACCTCCGTCCCGAAGCTCCGTCGCGGACGGCGGCGACACCAAGAAACCCTAGGGAGAAGGGGAAAAGGGGAGGGGGCGCGGTGACTCACCGGAGACCAGTCGCCGGAGGAGGATCTCGTCGGCGCCGTTGTGCTTTGCCCGCCACCGTCGCCTTGCCGCCGTCGCCTTTCCCCGCCGTTGTCGTCTTTCCCGCCGCTATCGCCTCCTGTTGCCGTCGTCGCCTCCCTCTCCCTTTCCACGACAAAAAACACGAGGGTCGACTCGTGGCTGAGAAAACCCGAAGGTAGGGCTTAGCGGGTCGGGAAATTTTGGGATGGGCCGGGATATCACCCAAATATACCTGAGAAGTAAACGGGCCGTTCGGGAAGTTTCGGGATTTGCTCGTGGGCCGGTAATTTCCCCTCTCAACCCCAAAAAAACCTGAGAAGTAAACAAGGCCTCAGTGTTTAGCTATGTCAGGTCAAATCCTGAATTCCTGGTGTGTGAATGCTGATCTCTCTTAAGTCCATCGTCTATGTTTCCTGTTACTGCAATTCAATTATATCATAAACACAATGTTGGGGTATAAGTTGGCAGAATGCCCTGCTATGGTTCAGGAGCTAATCCTGCCTACGGGAGGCGTATGGAATGAAGACAAGCTCCGAGAGCACTTCTATGATCATGACGTGTCTGACATCCTGCGCACCCCTATTGGAAAAGCAGGGTCAGCTGACTTCCAGGCATGGAATTATACAAAGAATGGAGTATTCTCGGTAAGGTCAGCTTACCACCTGGCTATGCAAAGGAAGAGTGCAGCTAGAGGGCGCCCAGAGCCCTCTCGGTCTTGTGACGGACATAAAGGTTGGTTGTCAATCTGGGGAGCAGAGGTCCCAAACAAATTCAAAGTTCACTTCTGGCGGTTAGTTGAGAACGGTTTAGCGGTGGGTACTGAGCTACATCACAGAAAAATTAAAGATGACGTTGTTTGTCTAGCGTGCGGCAGAGAAGAAAGCTTGACCCACCGTTTTTGGAACTGTCCTCACTCCGCTATGGTGTGGAAAATTGTAAAGGAAAATGCTCCAGTTCTCTTAGAGGCTCCACCAAAGAGGTTGAGGTGCCATGCTGAATTGAAGGGTTGGATCTTGGACTGGCTGGGAAAAAGCAATTCTGATCAATTAGCTTGGATGCTTTCCACGGTTTATCAATTGTGGACAGCGAGAAATGACGCCAGGGAGACTAAAATCATTGCTGACCCCAAGTCTGTAGCAATGAAAACTGTCGCGGGCATTCAGGAGTGGCAGCACTTGCATTCTTCAGTGATTACTAGAGAGGCTAAACAGCAGGAGCACCGGCTCCCGCCTGATCTAGGTTGGTGCAAGGTAAACGCTGATGGTTCTTTCCATGATGCATCAGGTTTGAGTGGCGGTGGAGCGATCATTCGCGACCACAATGGAGGCTTCATGGGTGGAGCGAGCCATTTTTTTCCTCATGTCCTTGATGCGGAGGGTGCAGAAATGTTAGCATGCCGACAGGCGTTATTTCTCGCTCAAGAGATGGGGATCATGAAGATTGTCTTGGAGACGGACAGTGTCGGGGTAGCGGCGAAACTGACGAAGGAGGGACAGGATCGATCTTTCTACGGTCCGCTGGTTGCTGAAATAAAATCCCTACTCGGAAGTTTTGACAATTTCTCGGTGCGAGCTGTGCGAAGATCAGCGAATGAGGCTGCACATCGTTTAGCGAAGGAGGGCTGCGAAAGTAAAGTGTGTAAAACTTGGCTTGGTGCTCCACCAGCGTGTATTGCAAACCGTCTTGTACTGGATGTTTCTATGTTTTAATATAATCGCAGCACCATTTCTCAAAAAAAAAATAAAATAAAAATAAACACAATGTTTGGTTCTGACCCAACCGTGACGCTGATCGCCACGTCTGGTCTGGTCTGGACAACACATTGGAGGTCAGGGGCTAAGAGGCCGACCGAGGGCTCTCACGGTTTACACCTACCCGGATCCTCGAAACGAGCAGTTCTACAACTACCCGATAATTAAGGGTCCATGACCTCATCCCAAGCCAATTTCTCTGATTCTAGAAGATGGGGGTACTCTTAACTACCTTATGGTGATGTGCCTGTGAATCCCTTTGTTCTCGGTACGTACCCTTTACTCCTTTGACCTATAGTGATTGGTGTGGTCACAGACTCGACTTAGTGGGGTACAAGCATGTTTAGGACTTCCACCTTACATTTCTTCTTTCGCAGTTTTAGGCTAAGGAGATGGTTACATGGTGACCTAGAGTTTTATTGTCCGGGTGTATGTTACTGGGACAAGAAATGCAAAAGGTAGTGCCACAATTATTAGTTACCGAGTCAGTGAAGTCGATGAACGTTTAGTGCATGCAGTGGTTTATGAAATCTTTGCAAGTAAACAGGAGGGCTTTCCATCATTTTATTGAAATCTTTGCAAGTAAACAGGAGGGCTTTCCATCATTTTATTGCAAGATGCTTGTAGGCAGGGATGACAGTTGGTACGTAGGTCTTATATAGTGACTTGAACATGCAATCTGTGGGTCCTCGACAATTGCTCAGGTACCTATTTGGTCTACAAAAGAGCAGCCAAAGAAGCAAAATTTACTAGAGCGGGATATGAGATGACCATTCCTTGTGTGCTATGTCGTATGGGACTGTTGTGAGCTTGTGAGGCATTGGGATTATGGAGCTGTCTTATGTTGTGATCGTGCCCTCTTGCAGTTGTTGGTAATTGTTGGAGCTGGCCTCAGCGACACACGCCGAACCAGCCCTCCGGCGACAAATGCCGGTGCCCTCTCTATCTCTCTCGCACAGATGAAGGTAGAAGACGGGAGACAACTAGATTTTTCCGGCCGGCGACGAACGCCGCCACGGGCGCACCAACGCCCTACTCTTTATCTCTTTTTCAGCTGGCTCAAAACCAGTGCCTCAACGATCAGTATATGGCACGCACACACTCCACTCGCCCATGCGCACGATCGCACTTCGTCTCGCCCGTACGCATGCACGACCTGCATGTCCGGCCGCTCCGCGCCGCCACGGCCGCTCCAACAGATTAGTAACAACCTAGCTAGCTCAAGCGCATCTACGCCCTGCGTCAACTAACACACGCACACATGAAGCTGACCAGGTTTATTTGGCTAACAGTAATCCTATGGCATAGCGTCCAGCGCCGCACACGACTGCTTCCACCAGGCCTTCATGTCCAGCTCACTCGTGTAAGTGTATTTTTTTCATGTAAATGTATTATATGCACATCCTATTAAATCAATAAAAGGCTTAGAATGTTTCACTGTTCATGGTATTAGAGCAATTCTTTGATCTGTTCTGATATGAAAAGCTATTCGAGCACTCTTTGTTGCAGTCATTGCCTTGGTGACGTGCTCGCACTTCTAGCTCTTGTAGATGGCGAGTTTTTTTTTCCAAGAACACACTGAGCTATGGTGATGACTTCATACTTTATTTTTAATAAAGCAAGCCGTGTGCATCTATTGATGCAGAGGCTGGAGCTATGCTCCTTTATCGAAAAAAACACTGAGCTGTGTGTCTTCTATATTAAGACAGGTTGTTACCAGATTCCGAAACCCCGCGAACCAAGATCACTGATGATCAGGCTCCGCTCTACTCCACTGCTCAGTTTCTTTGGAAAAATATGGACGAAAAACCTAATGACGGCAAAACCACATCTAGAGCACTACATCACATACAAGCAAACTTGTGATTACATTGTACTGTTACGTGTATTATAGGAGGTCTGTTAAATAACTACCTACTTCAGGGAAGTATCTTCGCTGACGACACGAGACTCCCGGGCCGTTCACACGACAATACCAGATCCTGATCTCCCCCTAGCAGGTGTCGACATTGGGCCGGCATAGGTGGAGTCCAGGTGGCGCTTGCTGACGCGCGACAGGGAGGCATGGATTACACATTGATGGTCGCGCTTGCGGTGGTGCGCCGGCGTTGGCTTGGTACCACTCTTGCGTGCTCGATCTGGGGTTACATAAGAGGTATTACTCGAAGCTGTTGTGTGAGAAAACTTGAATCTTAGTCAAGGGTTGTTTTAAATAATAGTTTTTTTTTTTCAAATCATGTTTTAGCAAAATAGACTATGTTAGAATGTTATGTAGCTATTTTTCTTTATATACACATGTGTGCCATGAAAATTAACTTGAGAAGCCTTAGCAACGCACGAGGAATTTAATTAGTATAGAATAATTTGTGAAAACCAGGACTTGAACACAATGTTAAGATTATGCACTAACTAACTATTCTAAAATATCGATATGATGGAAAGAGTTAGGCAATGAATGGGATTTTGTAGCGTGGATACAAATTGGTACATTGAATCTGGAGGAACATATCATATCACGGGAGAGGTGGACAAGCTAGCAGTGAGAGATCACTATAATGGTTAGGATCAAATCCTCAATGCAAATGGTTCAGCTATGTACACACATCATATTGGGCAGTCATTATATCGTACTCCAAATCATGATCTTCCACTCAATATTATTAATATAGTTTAAAATAGCTGACTATAGCTGGGCTATAGCCCACTATAGCCTTAGCCCGCTAAAAGGTGTTAAAGTTCATAAATAGCCGGCTATAACTAGACTATAGCCGAGCTATAGCTGTTTTCGGAGAACACGGCTATAACCTGTAGCCGGCTATTTAAAACATTAATTATTATGCATGTCCCTTAAGCCACCATTCTTCTCTGACCCAATGTTGTTGCCAAATCTGGGACAGAGAACAACACCTTGATTTTTGCTGCTGAAAGAAGGTGCTACAGCTGCAGG
Source organism: Lolium rigidum (assembly GCF_022539505.1). Lineage (NCBI taxonomy): Eukaryota > Viridiplantae > Streptophyta > Magnoliopsida > Poales > Poaceae > Lolium > Lolium rigidum. The sequence continues at coordinate 48,278,540 of NC_061512.1, read as the reverse complement.
CACGGCTGAAGCACTTTCTTCGCCCAGAATAATACCCAGTCATGTCAATCTCTACGAAAATATCTGATTTGTTAAAGTTAAGGCGAAGCTCCATTGGTTACGTGAGGATCCCGTTCTATTGAGCCTTCCCACTTATCCTCAAAACAACTCAGTAAGATTAGGACCTCAAGCTATCACCTCGACGTTTTGAGCTAACCTATGAGTTGACACTAGATTAGCGGCCCATAAACAATGTTCATCAACTAAGTTCATTCAGTGGTCGTAACGTAATTCAACAAACTAGTAAGTAGCACGTGCTTTGCACGTTGCCGCAAATAATTGGAAGAGTGCAAATTTAAATAACAAGTGAAGACAGATGCTGCACTAAAAAGATAAACTGAGATTATTATTAATTATTCTTTTAATATACTTATATGAAATAATAGTGTAACCGCACATAAAGTGAAAAAATAAATTAAGGACCATTCCATTCATTATAAGTGTGCATATGTTTGAAATTAAATTTTGACAAAATATTAATGTATGGTTTACATGATTTGTTTAAGTGACAGCACTTCTTATCGAATTTTATTTGTTACTGTAAGTGGGTTCTAAATAAGAGATAAGAAGTGCGGAAATTCATTCTATAGTTCGGGTGTCATGGAGCTCGGTATTTTTCAAAATCTGAAAACTCTATTTCAAAGTCTCAAAAACTCAAAATAAATAAATCTAGAGATAGATAATGTTGTACTCTACCAAGTTACAACATCTCAAGGCGAAGAACCTTATATTGTGGGTTTAACAAAAATGAGAATTTCTGATAGATTTAGGAGGTTTGAAATTTGCATTGCTCACTACTTTAGATATCAGGTTTTGTCATTTTTCCACAACCCAAAATACTGGGTATTTTGAGGTGAGATGTTTCGTGTTTGTAGACTACTTTTTTCCCCTACATCCAATTTTTTTGAAACTTCAAATCACCGTTTTTCATTCGTTTAAAATACGCAACCCTGTCGCCCAAGCTCTAAAAATCCGCACTCATAAAAAATGGTCGGTCAAACAATTCAGAAAAACATAAAAAGTTAAAAAGTTAACTTTTTTATATAACCATGTATATTTCTTATTTGTTATAAAGTCTGCAAGATCCGTAGGATTTTATTTAATAGTCTGAAGAGATCAGATTATGAATGAAATTGCAGGTCATGAGCGAGAAGACAACTTGTCTGGCTAGCTCATGCCATTGCTGGCCGCGGTAGGTTCCCCAATAAAAAATTACATGTGCACGTCTTGTCCTAGTGCCGCTCAGCGATTTATTTTCTACTCGCATCAGAGCACCCACTCACTGGATCTTGGTCCCACGGTTGTGAGTCTGCATTGATTGTGCAGTTCTCTAGAAAAGTCATCTTGGTCCTAGAATACTCTGACGGGACACCGATTGGGTGCGCCCAGGAAGAAGCGAATCCAGCGCATGTCAACCGTTGGATTACGCCCAACAATAACTGATGAACGGCAGATGATAAGTTTGTCTTGCAAATCAACGGCTGTGATAGTTTGGCGATGTTTTGGCGGGAAGGGGCCGATAAATCCAAATTCAAAACTGCTACATTATAGTAGTATATATATATAGTATAGAGATAGGTCGGCTAGTGCAGCCAAGACCCTGGGTGCATCTATGCATGGGATCTTATGGCGTGGATTCAAATTAGTACATTGAATCGGGAGTGATGGATTACATCACAAGAGAGTTGGACAAGCTGGCCGTAAGAGATCTCTGCAATGGTTAGGATCAAATCCGTAATGCAAATGGTTCAGGTACGAACTAGAAGGCGGTGGATCAAATCCGTAATGCAAATGGTTCCCCCGTGGCATTTTGTGTGTAAAATGCTATTAAGCTTGAATTAGTGCTAATCATGTAAGCATTGTTAGGGGAATTTTTTTATTGAGATGTTAGTCGTGGTGTTAGCATAAGATAGTCTATCGGTACGTGGCTAGCGGCGCCACCTGGGAGGTGTGATGCACACGTTTCTGCATATTTTTGGGCAGAAGGGGCTGGTGGTCAGCCGTAAGATCTATAAACAGCATGCCTTCCAGCATCTTCAACGCTGGCCCTGCCGCCGACCCGTTGTCCACTTTGCAGGTGCGCCAGGGTAGGCACCTAGCTGGCCCGGGGCGGGAGGTGGCCCTGATGCGGCTATATGCCTGCTGGTGTAGAAAGAGATGCGGGAAATTGCAAGCCAATGAGGATAAGCGTGAGCAAGCATGGATTCAGTCGTCCGTGGCTGGTATGCTATCTTTTTCTATGGCGTCCCAAGGGCTTTGTTTCCGTTCATTGTTGGTAGAAAGCGCCTAAATTCGAACCAAAATTGTTGTGCTGAAGAAAACGAAGAGCAAAGGACAGAGAGACACAACAATTAGAATGCCTTGAAATACGCCATCATTTTGTTCATCTGGTGAAATTTCTTGTTAGTACCGTGATTCACAACTGAAAATTGAAGAGATTGAATCATAATAAACATCAAAGATGCAAGAGATCTAAATTTTAGAGGATTGAAAGTTTATATGATGGGGGAACTTGGAAGCACCATTCGCAAAAGCATCCTGTTAAAGCAACAATTCATTTGTGTCAACGCTATATACTTGTAATAGCAGTGAAAAGCAACATAAAAATTCATAAAAGAGAGGCAACTCTTGACAGATTCATTCATTGTGGATATGCACAATTACACATAGTACAGATACGTAGAAGGTCTATGGATTAACGTGTTTCAGATATAGTTTATGCCGTAAGATCAATGACTATTTGATATACGACGGAATGATTGTAGTTTGCATGTTAGATTTTACTCAGTAACATGGACAGATCATTGCAGAAAATTGCTTATTGATATGGATATAAACAGAAAGCATCGTAAGATATAGATATGCATCACATAGTACATTCTTTGGTTTTGCGGCATTCACATACTACATGATTCCTAGTCATTGATAGATACTTGGTGCCATCTACCGATTATGTGTAGAATAGCAAAATTCATATGAAAAAAGCAAAGCGTATTCTGATATATATGGGTTATCCGGTGCGAGAGGTGATTCGGTGGTTATGGTGCTCCGTAGTGGATGGAGAGCTTTGTGGTTCAGAACAATAGTGCAACTTATTACCAAAATTAGCTGTACTTTGCTGTAGATAGTCGGCGTGAAGTTCGCCAATAAGATGCATGGTTGTCCTCTTTGTTTAGATGAGGGAATGCTTATGGTATTCTTTGGAGGCCTTCTGTGGCGAGGATGGGTCAGCGGACGGCATTGCTTCTTGCTTGAGTGGGGACCTTGAGTAGGGTACCTGCGGCTTCGGTGATAGTCTTAGTCTTTCATCCCTGTGAAAGGTGGCACAGTAGGTTGATGGGAATGTTGAGTTTGGCACAGCCATCACCAGGGCTTTGTGGGTGGAGAGCGTGGTTGATGGAGACAGCCTCAATTGTCGAGGAGGTAATCAATCGCCATATTCTTCTAAAGTTTTTGTGCAAAAAGTTAGTAAGCCATAACTAACTCACTACTTATTTGAACAAAATAATGAATTGCTTTTTATGAAATAATTAAATACTTTAACTACAGGATCGTAATAAATAAGTAGCAAGTCTATTTATCCACGCGAAGTAAAAACGGCAAGTATGTACACTTTTTAGTTATTTTGTGGTATACTTAAAACAATTACCTTTTATGTTTGTAGCTGCTGCCTGGACCTGATATGTATTGTTGCACCGTTTCGGCATTGTTATTTGAAAATTATGTGGTAGTTCGATGAATCTTGTCATCTGAGAAAACAAATCTGAAAGACCTGAAGACATATCCTTTCGAAATTGGCAGGTGCAAACGGACTCTTTTTGTTTTGCGAAGCAAACTATATTTGGCCTACTTCTACAGAATTGTGATCAGCTAAACAAGCACAACACAATTGGAGCAAGGAAAAGAACGAAGGTTCTCAGTGAATAATACGACCTCTGGCCTAGTTCTGCACAATTTTGAAATCTATTGCTAGAAATTTTGAGAAATAAAGGACATATGAAAGAAAACACTGGCATACTAAAGAAATTCAGAGATCAAGTCGAATACGCAAATTGTTAGATAATGAAAATGGCCAACTTCCTCGATTAAGCGAGTGAATGGTTTAATGTCTATCCATGTTTTAACATGTGAAGTTCTGAAGATGTACAGTGGTTGCTAAAAACAATAGACTGTTTCTTATGCTAGCTACTACTATTTTACCAAATGGCTGCATCAGGAAGTAAATATGTACAATGAACCCTAGTTTCTGATGTTGTGATCATAGCAAGGTAGTGGATGAAGTGTCTTGGTCGATGCAATTGATGACTCCTTAAGTATACATATTTCCACTAATAATTTGGCAAATCAAAAAGTAAAATACAAAAACGTCATCTTATAAACTCATGAAGATCAATTTATAAGAGAAAATCACCCTGCCTCAGGTTTGGTCAAAATATTATGAACTCATGAACTGAATTTTTATGTGGTCAGCATGTTTAATATTACAAAATTTCTCCGTGCCAAAGAAGAACCGATATAACTCTAATCTAAGAAAAGATCCGATATAACTCCAAGCTAAAGAAGAACATACATTTTCCAAACCTCTAGAGTGAAGGATCATATTGGTGTGCCTATCACAGGTGTAGTTTCAGCTGGTTGCTATGTTGTATTGTTGAGGGCATGTTGACATGTTTATCACAGGTGTTATTTTGGTTGTTCGCTCTGTTGCATTGGTCTCTGGTTCATTCAGAAGACTGAACCTGGAAGCAAAAAATATTCCGTATTTAGTTTTCTGGTGGATGTCTCAACGAAGCTAGCTAGCTTTGCCTATAGGGACCAATTCATCTTTGCCAGTAATATCTTCAACCTACTTTATGGAAAATGTGAACTCTACGAACTGAGTCTGGCATAATACGAAAAAAATGAATAACCAAGAAAAATAAAAACATTGCAGGTTATGGTACGTCTTTCATTGAAATGCCAATTCATAAATAATTATGTAGGAGCATACCTTGGAAATGGTCAAGAAATCCAGGCATGGAGAATGTATTTAAATGCTGATATGTTTACTCTCTCTCAACACGCCTTGCAGCCTATGTAATAAAAGGTGTCCGTGCAAATCAACTACGCGATGAGCACATTTCAGGTTCAGTCACGGACCCTATAATGTTGTGAGCAAATGTAGAGTTCAGTCTTTACTTGTAGATACTATAGTAGCTTAACATTTTTTCAGTCTAGTATTACATAAAAAACTATTGATTTGAATAAACGCTATCATATCTCATTCTCGTGTAACAACATACTTTGGCACTGTATAATATTGTAAGCATACAAATGACAGTTCAAAAGCAAAAAGAAATAATATATCGATGTCCTTTCTTCTTTTCGTCCTCTCATACACTACTCCATTTGAGATATATGAGCTTCTTGATAGCAAACATAAATAGCAAGCTTTGCGCAGAAATTATAAGAAATAGGCATCTTGGCACATGTACAGTAAGGATTTAAAAAACTGACTGTTGAAATAAACAAAACATGCCTTCGTTGTATGAACCCCTAGAATGTGTTCAGAACTAACAGCAATAGGAAGCGTTTCTACTTACCAAATGAGTAACCTTTCAGTAAAATACAATGAGAAGGTAAAGACATGTTAGCAAACGAAAGCCAGGACAGAAAATGGGACAAACCCAAATCAGGATAAAGATGGATTCAGGAAGTTACTCTGTATCAGTCCCTGTTTATAAATCAATATTGGATTAAAATCACGCTGTTGATGTGATTATCATAGAGCTTCCTTGCATTTTAGAAATTTATCCTCAAGTCAACTATCGATGTGTAACACATAGTGCTGTGTACAAATGGACAAACCTCGTTATTTTTTGTCCAGTTGGCTAATTCAACTCATGCTCCATGCGTGTCTGCAATCGACGATAGGAAATATAATATCTAGATTGGAGCCTAAAGCATTGTCTGCATCCGGAAAGTACCAAGAAATGAGAAGGAATTCAGAGTAGGAGGATTTTGCCTCACTGGTGCAGCAGGACGCGGCTGGCGTCCGTGGCGCTGCCGTGGTGGTCGCCTCCCTGCGCTGCTCCGCCCTGGATTAGCCGGACCAATGGCCCCCATGCCCCTCCCCTCTCTCTCTCTCTCTCTCTCTCTCTCTCTCTAGGCAACAGCCTCCGGCGGCTCCTCAAACCCAACCAGCGCCTGCGACTGTCCTGCGAGCAGGCCGGCCGCGCCTCCACACTGCGTCCTGCGAAACTGTTCTTTATGTGCCGGTCACCGCCCCGCGTCGCTTTGGGCTCTTCGCGATGGCCAGCACTTTCGCCCTGCCGCCCCCATGTGCGTCCCTCCTGCGACGCGTCACTCCTCTGCCCTGTCCTCTCAAGCCACTCCATACGCCCGCTCATCTCCTGCGCATGGCCGCGCGACCCACACGCTCATGTTCTCACCTTGTTGGCTCCCGTGCGAACCTGCGCATCCGCCCGTCCTTGTCTTGCGCCCGTGTGGCCTCAGGGCTGCGTCCTCTGGCCCGAGGCACCACCAGCGGCTCACGCAGTCACGTGTGTGCCCCTGCAGTGCCCTTCTCTGGCTCCGGCCAGCCGCTCCCTCGAGTGAGCCTCGTCATGCACCTTCTTTGACCTGCGTTGCCCCGCGGTATCCGTCAGGATGACGCCCGCGCCATCTGCGTCCCGCGACGCCATTCGCACCTGCAGCGCGCCGCCGTGCTCATCCCCGTGGATTGCTGCCTACTTTTCATATTGGATTTGTATTTCGTTGCTTGACAAACTTTAGTTAGACTACTAGTTTATTTGCTCGGGAATTTTATGGTTGTAGTTTGAATCGGGCCGATCTACTCTAAGACAGAAAAAGGCTCCCTCGGATCGTCCCCTCCCGGCGACGCAGGGGGCGAATCCTAGCCCCCAGCGCCGCCACCCCCTCCCCTCCCTCCCCCGCCTCATCGCCCCTGGAGGCCCCGCCGGCAAAGGCCGCGCTGCGCCCGTGATGGGGGCGGCGGGGATCTGATCTCGGGGCCCTCCTCGCTGCGGGATGGAGGTCAGCGCAGCGCTGGGGCCCCTCGCCGCTCCCCCGCGTCGTCTCCGGTGGCCCAGGCCTGCTGCGGGCTCCCGGTGCAGCTCCGAAGCCGCCCCGTCGTGGTGACGGCCCTCGGCATCGTCTCTGGCCGGAATCGACCGTAGCTGCTGACCCCTGCAGATCTGCGCCGCCCTCCCGTCGTGGTGGTGGGTGTCGGGCCTGGATTTGCTTGGGATAAGCTTCTGGCTCAGGGTGCTGGTCCCTGCGTTGGTGGAGTTAGGCTGGCGGCACGGTTGGGTCCGTGTCGCCTCAGGCACAGTTGGGGCTATGTCTTGGCTGCCGGGGCTGGGGCTCCGGACAGTGGGCGACGCTGCTCCGGGGGTGGGTGGCGCTTGCTGATGCTTGCTGGTTGCTTGTCGCGGTCGCTCGCGGTCGTGGGCGATGCTGTGGTGGCGGTGGTAGCATCCGGCTCTTGTTGCCGCCTCGCCATATGCTTGGCGGGGCGCTGTGCTTCGCCATGGACGGCAGGGGCTGCTCCGAGGCGGCATCAACGGGCTGTACATGCGATGGTTGCTGCGGTGATTTTGCCAGTGCGCGGCTGGTGTCGGTGTTGAGCTTGGCGTAGTTGACCCGGGGTCTAGGTCGCTGCGTCCCCTGGGCTGGCAAGACTGGTTGTAGTGTTGCTGGCGGTGCCGGCTCTGGTTCCCACTCTACGGTCTCATGGTGGTGGCCGACCTCGGCTTCTGGGGGGCATCGGAGAAAGTTGTGCAAGGCCTTGGCCGCTGCGGGTGACGACGACGTCCTCGATGCCGTGTCCCTTCTTGGAGGTGTCACCAAATGTCCCTCCTTTTTCGTAGTTGGATCACGCCGCCATGATTTACTTGCGCGCTTCTCCGATGGCGCAAAGTTCTCTTCTTTGTGAAAGATCGAGATGTCGCCTAGAGGGGGGGGTGAATAGGCAATTACAAACTCTTGCGGATTTGTCTTGTATGAATGCGGAATTAAACTATCGTTTAGTTTACAAGCACAAACCCTAAATATGCTAAGCTCAACTAAATGTGACAATAGCAACTAGAGCTAAGCAAGATAGGCACAAGATATATGTAGCACAAGTGATAGCAAGATATATGTACTTCAAGCACGATGGCTATCACAAGGAAAGAGAGCTCGGGTATAGAAATAACCGAGGCACGCGGAGACGAGGATGTATTCCCGTGTTCCCTTGCTTTGCAACAAGGTACGTCACGTTTGGAGGAGTGGAGGTCCCACGAAGGATTCCCCGCGCCACGAAGGCTCACCCTATTCTCCGAACCACACCCACGAAGGATAATGGCCCTTTCCTTATGGTTAGCTTTTCCTCCGCTCCGGAGATGGCAAGCTCCACAACCACTTCACAAGCTCCACGAAGGAGAAGCCCGGGCCTCTTCACAATCTTCTTGAAGAGATCATGTAACATCCCAAAAATTCAGAACAAAACAAATGAATTTCCCTTGTTCCAAATTTTGGAACCAACAAAAACTTTTATCAAATGAAGTATGATACCTAGTGATCTTGTTTAATTGTTGTGCTATTGCCATGATTGATTGTTATAGTAGTTTGAAATAACCTTAAACCCTAAAACTCACCCCTCTTTTCACCATCCTAGCTAAAATAAAATAAAAGGAAATTAAATAAGAAAAAGGTATATGTGCCTATGGCTATTCTTACAAATCTTTACCCTAGACCTTTCTACTTTGTTTAGAGGTTTGGAAAACCTTCATACACCTTACCTAGTACCTATCAAACCAATCCCAAGTGGTTTCCAAAGAAATTTAAAAAGAAACTAAAAATGCCATAGAGGCATATGAGAGTAAAATAGTAAAAATGTGAATTTAAGAATATTGACCCTAATACATGTGGTGAATGGTTGGATCACTCCTCTATACCATTTCAACACTCAACCCCACCAATTGGGTCAAGCCAAGTCAAATTAAAACACAAATGCAACATATGCATAGAGGCATATGTGACACATAGCCATAATACCCAATTCTTGCCATATGACTTAAAACCTTTACCAAATGATGTGAAACCATCTCTCAACCTAATATAACACTAAATTTACCCTAACCCATGCAAAAGTAAAGCAAGGGGAACAATTTACAAGATTAAGAAAAATTGGCACATCACCTCTTATGTGTTATGGCCATTTTTGCAAATCTTTGATCAAGACCATTTGAATTGGTTTCAATGGTTGGGAAATGTTTCTAAACTAATAAGAATCACATTAGAGTCAAGAAAAGTCAAATCAAAATGAAGAGAAATCAAATTGTGAGATAATCCCAATTTCACTCACATACACATAAGACCACTTTTGCAAATCTTCATCAAAGGCCACCATTGCTTGATCTAATGCTTGTAGAATACTTATATATGATAAACAAACACAATTGCATCAAAGAAACCCAAATCAAAGCAAAGAAGAATTCAAATGCAACTTATATATGATAATGGTCATTTGGCCATTTTATATTATCTTACCCACTTTGAGCTCTTCTATTAAGAGATTCTTAAACCAAACCCTAACAACTCTTTGCACCTCATCCAAGACCTCATCAAGATGAACATTTTTCGTGTTGACCACTTTGACCAAAGCTTTGACCATTGCTCTAATTAGTCAAGCCAAGATGCCACCTTGAAACAAATTCTAGATTCCCTCCACTTTTTGAATTTTCACAAAACCTCTCCAAATTTCAAACCAATGCCACACATAGTTGCCCAACATCATTTAGAACACATCCATGCAGCAATTTTGATCAAAAGTAAGTGCAAGAGAGATCATTGCATTGAAAAGGAAGAGGTACACATAGAATGCAAATGGAGGTACAACCACTTTAATCATCACTTTCTCACTTTTTCTCTCTCCCTCTCTTTCCATCCTTGATAGTACACCATGGTACTCTGAAAGCACCTCAATGAGATGACACCACCTTGGCCATGATCATCACCATGCTCATGCATTGCCACTCATTGCATGTACCACATACACTTTTTGAATAAATCAAGTGTGCACTCTCTAGCCCTCTCCAACCTGGTGCACTATGTCACATAGACTCATCACACCTCAACCAAGCTTGCAGCACTCATAGACCAAGAAAATGATGCAAAGAGGACCATGCCAAGCCCATGCCATTGATGTAGACCTCACCATGCCAACCCTTGTCCTCCTCCATCTCTAGTCACCCTCACCTTGTCAAATAAGCTTCACTCACCTCACTGACCCCCACCATGCCAAGGTTGACCTCAGGAGAAGCATAGCATAGCCCATGTCACACCATGCCCCTCACATGCTCACCACCATGCACCCCCATGCCCTGGCCCTTTTCCCTCCCTCTAATCATGTCACCTACAGTCCCCTGGACCCTAGACACCTGCCAGACATGGTCCTGGGTGGAGGAGAGCAAGGACTCGACCACCATGCTCATGCCATTGTCCATGATCACCCTCCCGTGGACACCATCACCTCTCTGCGTGCACACTGCAAACCAATGCTTCCTACTGCGCCACTAGCTTCCTCTCTCCCCCACGCACCTCCTAGACATGACCGTTCGGCCCAGAACACCCTGTAGCCACGCGCCCGGCGACATGGCCATCATGCCGGCCATGCCCCGCCCCTCTCCCCTGGACACTATATAAACCCGCCCCACGCCCTGGACAGCACCACACCATCTCACAGCCTCCCTCTCTTCTCCCTAGCGCCTCCCTTTTGCACTCCTCGCAGCTCACCGGCGCCCACAAGCTCACCGGCGGCATCCCTCAAAACCGCCCACAATTTCATCACCATAGCCCCGGAGCCCTACAGAAAAGTTGTAGCCCTTGGAAATACCTTTCCAACGCAACAAACCACGCCTCAATCCGAGCTCCGAGGTGAGAGAAATCGCCCCCGCAAGCCTGCAGTGTCGGGAGGAAGACGAAGGCCCAGCACCGTCGGATCGTCATCCGACGATCTGCGCGCCCGCGCGCGGGCGACGTGCATGCGCCATGCACGCACGGCCCGGGCAGCAGCTGGGCCGGCCCAACTTCTTCCCGCCCCCGTTTGAATTCAAATTTTGTTTAATTCTTTTTCATTTAAATTGCTATCAGATGCTTTGCTAGAAATCAAATATCTCCAAATCTACTTGGCCATTTTTAGTGAATTTCATATGGTTGGAAAGCCCGTGAAATTATCTATCCAATGCCACTGGATTCAAACCAATAGCTGTTGTATAATTAAAGTAGCAAAATAAACAAGACATAGACTTTTCTGACTTAGAATAATTATTAAAAATCAACCCTTTTGAATTTTGAGGTGATTCCACCTCTCATAATTCACATTTCACAAACTCTAATTGTTTATGTAAAAATATGATATGGGTTCTGTACATGATCATGGGCTAGAAGCAAATATTGGCTATGTAGTCAATACTAGCCCATTTAAACTATTTCAAATTTTAGGAATTTAAATCTATGAGGTGTAGCACCTCATTTAAATCATTCTCACAAGTAATATGAAGTAATGTGATGACCCTTGTTGCTTGGTCTCATATTTGCTCACTTAAGAATATTAAATGATTGCCATAGTAGCATTTAAATTGTTCCAACTAATTATTAAATCATATGAGAGGTATCCCTCTCATTTAAACCTTTGTCTCAAGTAATTCTACATGAGGTAGAGACCATGGTCTATTAACTCTCATATGGAATTATTTGATGATATTAAATCATTACTATGTTGGTATTAAATTGCATGAGGTGTATTCCCTCATTTAAATCATGTTTCTCAAATAATAAGTGTGAAGTGTTGACCTTAGTCAACATGTGCTCATACCTTAGTATTTGAGGAAATTAAATCTTAACAATATTTAATGAGAGGAGATTAGTTCTCCAAATAAATAAATAGAAACATTAATTAATATTGTAATGAGAGGAAACTATTTCCTCCAAAGCATTAAAGAGTTATACTAATAAATAATTATAATGAGAGGAAATTATTGTTTTCTTTAAAATAAAACAAAGTAAATCACCATGCTAATAAGATGTGATGCTAGCATAGGCTTGTGTGAATCTTTGGTGTGTTTAGTCTAGCATGCAAGTTTTGTGTGGTGATTGTATCCTCGTATTCGTTTATAGACGCTAGTACCGAAGGCTACGAAGGGGACGACGAGAACATCTACGGAGAAGAAGGAGGAACATTTTGATCCATACACCAACCAAGGCAAGCTAACACTCTTGCAAGGTTCCCTATGTGCAAAGCTCTACAAGAGCAAGGCACCATTACTATTTATTTTATGCTTAATGCTCCTATCCCAAGATTTTACTTTACAAGCTTTACTAAATTTTGTTTATCAAAGTTTACTCTTTGATTCATGATTTCACTTGGGTTTAGATATGGAGTAAAACAAGAGCATCAAAGTTAGCCTAGAGCAAGACAAGCTAGTTAGCACCCCTCATGACTAGTTGCTAGTGCTAAAGATTAAAATTGACTATTAGAGATGGGAACTTGTGAAAACCAATGACTTTGAAAACCTTGGAATGATGAGTCATTCTATTGAAAGATTTTGAAGGTGAATATGACTGGTGAATGACTTGGTGAATTTTACGAAAACCGATGGTTGGGTTCGGATGCGATACCATTCCAATTTACAAGTACCCCCACAATACCCGATTATGGGTAGGGCTTAACTGGAAGTTTATGTGTCTTAGTATGGGTTCCCTCTAAACAAGCGTCATCGGGGTTATGCCCAAAGCTGCCTCCACAACACAAAAGAAACGACGTTAAAGAAGAGGTGAATGTCCGGCCCAAGCCCCGTGCGGCTCCCGGTTGACTGCGGTTTTCACCGGGAGGCCAAGCTCATGGGGAGAGGTGCTCATACTAGCATATATAAGTGAAAGGTTATGGTTGATGATCCGCGTACCGAGTTACGATTATTCGGGGTTACCCCGACGGATGTAATCAAAAGTTGTGGCACAAGTGTACAACCTCTGCAGAGTGTAAACCTATTCGAATAGCCGCGTCCACGGTTAAGGACGGTTGGAAAGGCCATACTTGTTCCGTCATCGGACCATTTTCAAAAATGTGACATATGACTTGTGTTTTAAATTTTGAAAGGTGAATGGTGGATTTGAATTAAAATCACAACCGAGTTGTGGGAATGACACTAATGTTCCCACTTGAGTTAGTCTAGTGATTCAAGCATCTTTACTAAATGTTTATGAAATAAACTTGGCTTTATGCAAATAAACCTAGAGCTTAGTATCCCCTTACTAGAATTGATAGTTCTTACACTAGTATTAGTTTGCGAGTACTTTAAAGTACTCATGGCTTTGTCCCTGGCTATTCAAATGGCCAGACTTTGAAGGAGAACAACAAGTACGAGGAAGATGGACAACAGGACGTCTACGACAACTAGGACCGCTCCCGACGTCAAGCGTTGGCCCGTGGATTAGATAGCCACTACTACTTCGCTTCCGCTATTTGTGATGTTCGTTGATCGATAGATCAACTACTATTGTAATATTGGATCATGTGATCTACCTTTGTAAGACGATTATGTGTTGTAATAAATGATGACTCTATGATATTCAACTATTATGTCTCGCAACAACAATATTCCTGGGATTGCGATGTATGGCATAATAGGCATCCGGACTTAAAAATCCGGGTGTTGACAAGTTGGTATCGTAGCCATTGTTTGACCTTAGGAGACCCTAGTTAGAATGGACGTCCGAAAAACTTAGTTTCAAAACCAATGAAGTGAATATTTATGAAAACTTATTCTCACTCTTATCCTTGAAATCTTTTCAAAAGGAGAAGTCCATGCTCTACTTTTCCTTGAAATTCTACCTAAAATTTTGCACACTTGATCACTTTAGTAGAACTCACACCTACGCAAGAGTTTGTATCAGGATCCCCTTGTATCGTAGAGCGGTGAATGGTTCTTAAAACCAACGGTGTGTTAGCTTTGTAATGTGTGATGTTTGGTATGAATGAAAAAGTGTTGTTGGTTGTACCCCCTCAACACTACTCAAGTTTTGAAACTTTTCAAATTTTATCTCAAACAAACCATAGAAATTCCCTCTTATCTTATGATCTACCTCATTGTTCGGATGGCCCCTCCTACCCGCAACAACCCCCGTGCCCAAGCCAACCAGATGCACATTGAGCACGCCAAGATGACCGACACCATCAACATCCTTGCAATGGAGCGCAAGGCACTTCGTCATCAACACGCCAAGAAGGACTACCTCATTGCTCGCCTCCGCGTCGAATAGCATCACCGGAGCAGCTCATCCCAATACCCAACCATGCCCCCGGAGGCAAGTCCACCGTGACTTGCTATGAATGTGGTGTTACGGGTCATTACTCTAGAAAGTGCCCGATAAAAGCCGCCAACAATGCTCCAAGGACCGGAAGCAATGCCGTACCCATTACCCAAAAGGACAAGTCAACGGTAACCTGCTATGAATGTGGAATTGTGGGTCATTACTCCTATGAATGCCCCAAGAAGCTTGCTAGGACTGCCTTCAATACCGCCGCAACCGCCCAAGCAGCAGCGCTATGCCACAACTGGAAGGAAGTTTGTCCCAAACTACCCACACAACCGCAACGGTCGTTACTACCGCTTGAATGCCACTGAAGCTCAGGAAGCACCACAGACCATGCCAAGTATGTCTTCCTGTTAATAACATGCTCAATCTCTCTTAGGAACCTAACTTTTCTTAAAATCTCGGGACGAGATTTGTTTAAGGGGAAGGGTTTGTAACATCCCAAAAATTCAGAACAAAACAAATGAATTTCCCTTGTTCCAAATTTTGGAACCAACAAAAACTTTTATCAAATGAAGTATGATACCTAGTGATCTTGTTTAATTGTTGTGCTATTGCCATGATTGATTGTTATAGTAGTTTGAAATAACCTTAAACCCTAAAACTCACCCCTCTTTTCACCATCCTAGCTAAAATAAAATAAAAGGAAATTAAATAAGAAAAAGGTATATGTGCCTATGGCTATTCTTACAAATCTTTACCCTAGACCTTTCTACTTTGTTTAGAGGTTTGGAAAACCTTCATACACCTTACCTAGTACCTATCAAACCAAATCCCAAGTGGTTTCCAAAGAAATTTAAAAAGAAACTAAAAATGCCATAGAGGCATATGAGAGTAAAATAGTAAAAATGTGAATTTAAGAATATTGACCCTAATACATGTGGTGAATGGTTGGATCACTCCTCTATACCATTTCAACACTCAACAACCTCATTTGGGTCAAGCCAAGTCAAATTAAAATTCAAATGCAACATATGCATAGAGGCATATGTGACACATAGCCATAATACCCAATTCTTGCCATATGACTTAAAACCTTTACCAAATGATGTGAAACCATCTCTCAACCTAATATAACACTAAATTTACCCTAACCCATGCAAAAGTAAAGCAAGGGGAACAATTTACAAGATTAAGAAAAATTGACACATCACCTCTTATGTGTTATGGCCATTTTTGCAAATCTTTGATCAAGACCATTTGAATTGGTTTCAATGGTTGGAAAATGTTTCTAAACTAATAAGAATCACATTAGAGTCAAGAAAAGTCAAATCAAAATGAAGAGAAATCAAATTGTGAGATAATCCCAATTTCACTCACATACACATAAGACCAATTTTGCAAATCTTCACCAAAGGCCACCATTGCTTGATCTATTGCTTGTAGAATACTTATATATGATAAACAAACACAATTGCATCAAAGAAACCCAAATCAAAGCAAAGAAGAATTCAAATGCAACTTATATATGATAATGGTCATTTGGCCATTTTATATTATCTTACCCACTTTGAGCTCTTCTATTAAGAGATTCTTAAACCAAACCCTAACAACTCTTTGCACCTCATCCAAGACCTCATCAAGATGAACATTTTTCGTGTTGACCACTTTGACCAAAGCTTTGACCATTGCTCTAATTAGTCAAGCCAAGATGCCACCTTGAAACAAATTCTAGATTCCCTCCACTTTTTGAATTTTCACAAAACCTCTCCAAATTTCAAACCAATGCCACACATAGTTGCCCAACATCATTTAGAACACATCCATGCAGAATTTTGATCAAAAGTAAGTGCAAGAGAGATCATTGCATTAAAAGGAAGAGGTACACATAGAATCAAATGGAGGTACAACCACTTTAATCATCACTTTCTCACTTTTTCTCTCTCCCTCTCTTTCCATCCTTGTTAGTACACCATGGTACTCTGAAAGCACCTCAATGAAGTGACTCCACCTTAGCCATGATCATCACCACCTCAAGCATGCCACTCATTTGCATGTACCACATATGCTTTTCACTTTAATCAATGGTGCACACCCCTAGCCCTCTCCAACCTGGTGCACTATGTCACATAGACTCATCACACCTCAACCAAGCTTGCAGCACTCATAGACCAAGAAAATGATGCAAAGAGGACCATGCCAAGCCCATGCCATTGATGTAGACCTCACCATGCCAACCCTTGTCCTCCTCCATCTCTAGTCACCCTCACCTTGTCAAATAAGCTTCACTCACCTCACCGACCCCCACCATGCCAAGGTTGACCTCAGGAGAAGCATAGCATAGCCCATGTCACACCATGCCCCTCACATGCTCACCACCATGCACCCCCATGCCCTGGCCCTTTTCCCTCCCTCTAATCATGTCACCTACAGTCCCCTGGACCCTAGACACCCGCCGGACATGGTCCCGGGTGGAGGAGAGCAAGGACTCGACCACCATGCTCATGCCATTGTCCATGATCACCCTCCCGTGGACACCATCACCTCTCTGCGTGCACACCGCAAACCAATGCTTCCTACTGCGCCACTAGCTTCCTCTCTCCCCCACGCACCTCCTAGACATGACCGTTCGGCCCAGAACACCCTGTAGCCACGCGCCCGGCGACATGGCCATCATGCCGGCCATGCCCCGCCCCTCTCCCCTGGACACTATATAAACCCGCCCCACGCCCTGGACAGCACCACACCATCTCACAGCCTCCCTCTCTTCTCCCTAGCGCCTCCCTTTTGCACTCCTCGCAGCTCACCGGCGCCCACAAGCTCACCGGCGGCATCCCTCAAAACCGCCCAGAAATTCATCACCATAGCCCCCGACACCTATAGCAAAGTTGTAGCCCTTGGAAATAGCTTTCCAACGCACCTAACCACGCCTCAATCCGAGCTCCGAGGTGAGAGAAATCGCCCCCGCAAGCTTAGCAGCGTCGGGAGGAAGACGAAGGCCCAGCACCGTCGGATCGTCATCCGACGATCTGCGCGCCCGCGCGCGGGCGACGTGCATGCGCCATGCACGCACGGCCCGGGCAGCAGCTGGGCCGGCCCAACTTCTTCCCGCCCCCGTTTGAATTCAAATTTTGTTTAATTCTTTTTCATTTAAATTGCTATCAGATGCTTTGCTAGAAATCAAATATCTCCAAATCTACTTGGCCATTTTTAGTGAATTTCATATGGTTGGAAAGCCCGTGAAATTATCTATCCAATGCCACTGGATTCAAACCAATAGCTGTTGTAGAATTAAAGTAGCAAAATAAACAAGACATAGACTTTTCTGACTTAGAATAATTATTAAAAATCAACCCTTTTGAATTTTGAGGTGATTCCACCTCTCATAATTCACATTTCACAAACTCTAATTGTTTATGTAAAAATATGATATGGGTTCTGTACATGATCATGGGCTAGAAGCAAATATTGGCTATGTAGTCAATACTAGCCCATTTAAACTATTTCAAATTTTAGGAATTTAAATCTATGAGGTGTAGCACCTCATTTAAATCATTCTCACAAGTAATATGAAGTAATGTGATGACCCTTGTTGCTTGGTCTCATATTTGCTCACTTAAGAATATTAAATGATTGCCATAGTAGCATTTAAATTGTTCCAACTAATTATTAAATCATATGAGAGGTATCCCTCTCATTTAAACCTTTGTCTCAAGTAATTCTACATGAGGTAGAGACCATGGTCTATTAACTCTCATATGGAATTATTTGATGATATTAAATCATTACTATGTTGGTATTAAATTGCATGAGGTGTATTCCCTCATTTAAATCATGTTTCTCAAATAATAAGTGTGAAGTGTTGACCTTAGTCAACATGTGCTCATACCTTAGTATTTGAGGAAATTAAATCTTAACAATATTTAATGAGAGGAGATTAGTTCTCCAAATAAATAAATAGAAACATTAATTAATATTGTAATGAGAGGAAACTATTTCCTCCAAAGCATTAAAGAGTTATACTAATAAATAATTATAATGAGAGGAAATTATTGTTTTCTTTAAAATAAAACAAAGTAAATCACCATGCTAATAAGATGTGATGCTAGCATAGGCTTGTGTGAATCTTTGGTGTGTTTAGTCTAGCATGCAAGTTTTGTGTGGTGATTGTATCCTCGTATTCGTTTATAGACGCTAGTACCGAAGGCTACGAAGGGGACGACGAGAACATCTACGGAGAAGAAGGAGGAACATTTTGATCCATACACCAACCAAGGCAAGCTAATATTCTTGCAAGATACCCTAAGTGCAAAGCTCTACAAGAGCAAGGCACTCATTCCCATTTAATTTATGCTTAATGATCCTATCCCAAGTTTTTACCTTACAAGTTTTTACTTTTTACAAGCTTTACTTGAGTTTATTTATCAAAGTTTACTCTTTGATTCATGATTTCACTTGGGTTTAGATATGGAGTAAAACAAGAGCATCAAAGTTAGCCTAGAGCAAGACAAGCTAGTTAGCACCCCTCATGACTAGTTGCTAGTGCTAAAGATTAAAATTGACTATTAGAGATGGGAACTTGTGAAAACCAATGACTTTGAAAACCTTGGAATGATGAGTCATTCTATTGAAAGATTTTGAAGGTGAATATGACTGGTGAATGACTTGGTGAATTTTACGAAAACCGATGGTTGGGTTCGGATGCGATACCATTCCAATTTACAAGTACCCCCACAATACCCGATTATGGGTAGGGCTTAACTGGAAGTTTATGTGTCTTAGTATGGGTTCCCTCTAAACAAGCGTCATCGGGGTTATGCCCAAAGCTGCCTCCACAACACAAAAGAAACGACGTTAAAGAAGAGGTGAATGTCCGGCCCAAGCCCCGTGCAGCTTCCGGGTTGATCTGCGGTTTTCACCGGGAGGCCAAGCTCATGGGGAGAGGTGCTCATACTAGCATATATAAGTGAAAGGTTATGGTTGATGATCCGCGTACCGAGTTACGATTATTCAGTGGTTACCCCCGACGGATGTAATCAAAAGTTGTGGCACAAGTGTACAACCTCTGCAGAGTGTAAACCTATTCGAATAGCCGCGTCCACGGTTAAGGACGGTTGGAAAGGCCATACTGTTCCGTCATCGACCATTTTCAAAAATGTGACATATGACTTGTGTTTTAAATTTTGAAAGGTGAATGGTGGATTTGGAATTAAAATCACAACCAAGTTGTGGGAATGACACTAATGTTCCCACTTGAGTTAGTCTAGTGATTCAAGCATCTTTACTAAATGTTTATGAAATAAACTTGGCTTTATGCAAATAAACCTAGAGCTTAGTATCCCCTTACTAGAATTGATAGTTCTTACACTAGTATTAGTTTGCGAGTACTTTAAAGTACTCATGGCTTTGTCCCTGGCTATTCAAATGGCCAGACTTTGAAGGAGAACAACAGATACGAGGAAGATGGACAACAGGACGTCTACGACAACTAGGACCGCTCCCGACGTCAAGCGTTGGCCTCGTGGATTAGATAGCCACTACTACTTCGCTTCCGCTATTTGTGATGTTCGTTGATCGATAGATCAACTACTATTGTAATATTGGATCATGTGATCTACCTTTGTAAGACGATTATGTGTTGTAATAAATGATGACTCTATGATATTCAACTATTATGTCTCGCAACAACAATATTCCTGGGATTGCGATGTATGGCATAATAGGCATCTGGACTTAAAAATCCGGGTGTTGACAGATCACCGGAGCACCAATCACCAAGCCAACTAGGAGGTCACCCTCCAAGAGTAACAAGCTCACGGTCTCTCACTCGAACAAATCGTGGTGGAGAGCTCAATACTATGCAATGATGCAAAGCAAGAACACCGGAGGTGTTCAAGTCCTTCACACTCAAATCCCACCAAAGCAACGAATGCTAGGATGAGATTGGAGAGGAAGAACAAGGGGGAAAGTCAACCAAAGACTCCAAGATCTAGATCCCAAGAGATTCCCTCACTAAGAGAAGAAATGGTTTGGTGGAAGTGTAGATCTAGATCTCCTCTCTCAAATCCTCAAATATGAGCAAGAATCATGGGGGGAACAAGAGAGAGAGCAACTTCTTCAAATGCAACAATGGAGGTGAGAGAATAGGGAAGAAGATGCTTGTCTCAAGGTAGGAGAAAGGTATTTATAGCAAGGGAGGAAGAAATAACCGTTGGGGGGAAAAGACAAAGAAATAGGCAGAAAAACGGGCCAGAAAAAGTCCCCAGCCGGCGGCCCAGCCGGTTGACCGGAGCCGTGGCCGGCCGAGGCCGGTGCGGGGTCCGGCCCGGCCGGACCAGCCGGCTGGGCGAGGCGCACGCCGCGGCCGGGCGGCGGAAAGGCCCCGGGCCGCGCGGGGGAGCGGCCCGGCCGTGTGGGCGGCGGCGGCCCGGCCGCGTGGGCGGAGGCGGCCCGGCGCGCGCCGGGCGGCGCGGAGTGCTGGCCGCGCGGGGGCGCGACGGGGGTGCAGGCCGGGTGGGCCGCCGGACTGGGAAGCGGCCCGGTCAAGTTCCCGGTTGGACCGGAGGGCAAGCTGGGCAGGCCGGCGCTTGGGCCGGTTGGCCGGTCGGAGACCGGGGCTGTCCCGGGTGGGCCGGTGTGTGGCCCGGTTGACCGGTCGGAGACCGGGCAGCCGTCCCCTTTTTTCTTTTCTTTTTCTTTTTCTTCTTTTACCTTTTCTTTAATAACTATTGCTCCCGAACTCCGATTAACATGAAACCAATTTTGTTTGGAAGATAACAACGAATGCTATCTAATAGAAAGTGAAAACCTAAGAATCTGTAGGAGGGGATTTTATCATGAATATAAAAGGTAGAACCTTATATCATGAGTAACCGGTAAAATCACCCAACCTCGAAAACGCAATAGAAGATGCATGCGAACTCCGTTTTCGATGAACTTGGGCTTGTTGTAAAGCTAGCAACAAGCTCAAGAACCTCACATAGAGAAACACCAAGAAGCAATAAGGATATGCAAAGTATGCAAAGGATTGAGCTCCCTACGACGATGCGATCAAGTTACCCAACCGAAAGCCCCTCTTGATAGTGCGGCTATCTATCCTATAATCCGGTCTCCCAACATCCACCTTGAGACCGGTAAAAGGAAAACCTAGCAAGGCCATACCTTTGCCTTGCGCATCCCGCTTGATCTTGATGATAACTCTTCAAGCTCTACACAAGCCGGAATGCCTCACTTGATCAATGTTGCTTCGTGAAGACTCACAAGTACTCTCCCATACACTATGATGGGAAAGCTCCATTGATGCACATCTTCACATGTCCATTATCACCAAATGGACGGCAAGCTTCAAGCATGTGATCCACTTGAGATGCTCATCTTGAACTTGCCCAACTCAATCCTTGTATCTTCGCATACTCACTTAAGATAGAGCATGGATAATATTGAGTTCCACATAAGAACTCCATCTTCATTTCTTCTTCTTGATCATATCACATATATATCTCCATACCGATGATCTTGATGCCAATACACAAGGTATATCTTTATCTTCATGGCATCCATACTTGAATCCAACACATGGAAGAGCAAGTAGTACCTATGGAATATTCCTTCATATAAACTCAATGAAAACATTAGTCCATAGGGGTTGTCATTAATTACCGAAACCACACATAGGGGCAATGTACCCTTACAATCTCCCCCATTTTGGTAATTGATGACAACCACAATAAGAGGGTTTATATAATGAATATTAGTGACAAGTACGCAACTTATCCGAGAATAAGTTGTATACAAGAGGTTGTATTTGATATGGTCAAGTAACACAAAGCTACTAGTCCATATCAAAACCGACTCTACTCACACAACTACAACAAATGCAATGGATGTGAGTAGAACCAATATATATAGAGAAACTCCCCCACAATGTATGCATGTGTGATGAACATGAATTCATTGCATACATTGTCAAGATTAACCTTTGGGATAGTTTCCACTATATATATACAACCATGCATTCCATATAGATATGGAATGCATGAGAGGCAAAACACTTAAGCACAAACCAAACTTAAGTATAAAACCATTCCCTTAAACCCTCTAAACTTCTCCCCCATTGGCATCGATTGTCAAAATGGGTGAAAACTTTAGAAGGCCAATATAATGTGAGTTCCTCCCCAAAGTGTGCACTTCTCATAATTTGAGTGGAATCAAGTGCACATATCCAATGATGAATACTTGAAGGAAGTCAAACTATATTGAGGATCAAAGATTGCATAAAGATAACATGGTGAAGTGAGCTTCAACAAATAAAGCAAGCAATCAAAGATCCAATTGGACAAACAAAGATATCATGATAAGAAAGATATAGTGCTCTAAAAATAAGAAAGCTCCCCAAGGTTCGTGCACAATTTATAATGTTTGCATTTGGATACAATATGCACAAACATGGAATCCTCACTCCCTATATATCATTTAGAACACAACTAAGATAAGGAGAGTATGCTTATCAAGAACAACTTGAGTCCAACAATTACGAGATATGAGTGCATGAAGAAAATAAATAAACCAAGCACTCATAAATTTTCTTTACCAACCCACTAAAAACAAAAGGGGTAAAAGATGGTCGGCAAAGATCAAGAATATCAAGGTGATGGATTAACACTCTTATGTATATGAGTTTCTAAAGTGGACAAAGTGATCCATAAAGAAACATGCACACACAAGAGGTTAGTCAAAATAGATAAAACAAGATATCCAAGATGAAGTCATAAAATATACCAAAGGATGTTTGCTTAAGAAGCATATATAGCCAATGGCTCCAATTTTCACTTATGGTATATATATGAATGAACTTCAACCAAGTTAAACCTCAAAAGCATTACAACTAACAATAAGGGAAGTAGAGCTAGTTGGAGTGTTTTGAGAAAGGCAACAAGTATCACAAATACGGATTGATTCCACAAATTCATCAATATTGCACACAAGAGCTCTTTGAGGAATTGATATGCAATAAATTGCTAGAGGGCATATTTGTGATAGGTGAATCATAAAATATGATATACATATAACCTATCATATGCATCTTCTCAAATTACTCAAATGTTCAATAAGAAGTTTTACTTTAAAAGGGTTTTTCAAGAACCGCAATATTTTTTTTTTTGAAATAAATAATTTCATGCCAAGATACAACCTACAAGAGGTTGGATGCTATGAGTATGCATGAATAAGATACTTGTTACCGAGATAGCAATGGCTTGATGTAGTAGATAAGAGTTCATCGATCATCCTAGCTTGACTCCAATTCTCATATGGTGATAACACCTTCCTTATAGATGAGACAAGCCTCCATTGCATCTCCAATGTACCTAAAACTTCATTCAAGTACATCTTGGCCCCCAAACTTATTGGGTCCAACATGGTTAGACTAACCACAATATATAGGACACACTCCATATAAACATGTGCATATTTAGATGAAGTTTGAATTTCATGCACATCTTAGCCATTTAGGATTTGATGGAGTATATCCTACATAATGGATCGAAAGAAAGCAAGCATGCTACAAGTATAAACAAATTACATATAAGCATGCACCAAAACTTTTAAAGATCCAAGAAAGATATACTTTGGACAAAACACCAAAGGAATTAAATAAGGCATAGAGGTGTCACAAAACAAATTTGTTGTCCAAATTATATCTAAGAAGCAAATCACAAAAGATTTGTTCAACAAAGTTCAACAAGTGAACTAAGAAGAAACCGTTGAGCATAAAGGATGAAATAAGACAAACATGCTCAAGGATTTATCTCATTCAAGCAAATAAATCATGTAAGAAAGAATGAGATAGCAAACTCCCCAAAAGAGCAAGGTTCAAATAAAATAAACCAAACCTTATACATTTTTCACAATGGCACAATGTACCGTAAGGAAAAGGTTTGTCTTCCAAAACAATCACTTGATATGAATCAAGAGAATTTATCAAAACATTTTTCAAAGTGACAAGGAAGACACATGGGAGCAACAAAGATTTGTTGGAAGTAGAATAAGGCAATAAGAAACAATCCAAGGTGAAGATGATCCAAAAATTCAACCACATACAAGGTTATCAATTGTCAAAGACAATGAGTATATTGGAAATAATTTCCGGTGGTGAATTGACAAAGATAGTAAGGATCAATCTTCACAATAAAAGGCATAGGATAAGTATATAGAATTAAGCACTATGCACGGATGAAGATTCTTGATAGCTTCAACTAGTCACACAATCACGCACGGCAATGATTAGAATAACTTGAAGCAAACGGTGTCCCAAATAAGATATAGAGATATGTATTTGAGGAAAACCGTACCAAGAATTTTCTTAATCAAACAAGAGTCCATAAAATGAGCCAATAAAAGCTTTTTAATAGAAGTGGAGCTTTGTTTGAGCAAACATGCCACCTAGGAACAATATAATTAAGAGCATCAACTCTAAGTGGCATAACCTCATATGTTCACATTTTCTAGGCTTGTGATATGTACAAAACATATTACTCCCCCATAATGTGATAAAACATTTCTTCTAAACAAGAGGCAACTAAAATTCAACTAGAGATGATTAATGGACATTTAGAATTTGAATTTCTCATGAGTATGCCACACCACATAGTTACTAGATAATCTTGCAATATCAATACTAAGTGGTGATACTCATATACACACATTTTATAGAAGGAGAAATGCACAAAGCATAACACTCCCCCAAAATGGGATGTTCCATTAATCACTTCAAAGAGAGCCAAATAAGATATCATCAAGATGTATTAGGCTCAAAACACTACACAAGTATATGATGAGTCAAACAAACATACTTGAATACACAAGATAGGCAAGTAAGACACAACACATACAAACACATATTTGGTACAAAACCAAACATGCAAAGGGGCAAGTAACTTACAATAAACATGAAGAGTTGAAGTATAAGTTACCGCAAAGAGGAACATTGGAAATAAGATATAGATGATAATCCATACGACTTGGCTTGGTCAAAATATAATATATGAAGATCCCTTAATTCTTCATGAAGTAGCCAAGTCTCCAATGACCTCCATATACACCTATTGATCAAATTTGAGCTTGTTGGTCCCCAACCAAGTTGGGTCCTAAGAGGTTAGTCACAATAGGCTTGGCAACCCAAATGGTTCTTTTCTTGAAACCACTTTGAGTTCCAACAAACTTGGCAAACACATTGCCATTCTTATCCTTCCCTAGAGAATAATCATCATCAACAATTATAGGGTTAGATAAGGTACCACCTAAGCAAGAAGAAGCAAAGTGCCCCTTCTCGCGGCATAAGTAGCAAGTGTTCCCCTTTCTCTTCTTTATTGATTTCTTCTCTTGGGGAACAATATCTTGATTCTTCTTGGGAAGTGCCCTATCTTCAACTTGAGGTCGAGCATGAGCTTGACCTTGACCTTGTGGCCGTTTCCCTTGTTGTTTCTCACTCAAGTGCTTCTTCTTCTTCTTCAATGGGCATGATCTAACATGATGCCCTTCAACCTTGCACTTGAAACAAACCAACTTGGCCGGATCCTTGACTTTGTCTTGGCCCTTCTTCTTGTTGCTCTTGCTCTTGGACTTGTTCTTGTTATTGGAGTTGAATCCAAGTCCACTCTTGTCATTGGGGGATTGTTGCACACTTAGCATCTTGTCAAGTGAGGATTTCCCATCATGACGTTTTTCCAAGTCTTTCTTCAAAGAAAGGACTTGGGCCTCGAGCTCTTTGATTTCCTCTACATGGTTAGTAGAAATACAAGTACTAGAGGAAGTAGAAGCTTCATTGTTAGAGCAACAAGGCAAAGAAAGTAATCCAACACAAGGTGTATCACTAGTTTGACTAGATGGATTACAAGGACTAGCACATGAAGATATAGCATTTGTAGTAGAGATTGTGCTAATGTCCAAATGAGGCTCACAAGATGTTACCTTAGTGATACTAGCCTCATGAGCTAACTTTAGGCCATCATAGGAAATTAGAAGTTCATCATGAGAGCTTGAGAGCTTTTTATGACTTTCTTCCAATTCCCTATAATTGCTAGTTAGCAACTCAAGTTGAGCCCTTAGCTCAACATTCTCCTTTAAGGTCGATGCTTCACAAGAATTAGAGTTAGTAGCACAAGCATCAACAATAGTATTCTCATTTTCATGCATATAGGATTCAACTTTTTGTGTAAGCATGAAATTAGCATGCTTCTCATCTTTTAGCTCATGCTTGAGGAGAGTGAATCTCATTTCCTCATTTTCAACATGGGACTCCAACTTCACTATGGTTTCCTTATATTTATTCAAGATATCCATAGAATATTCGAGATTAGCACGAGCTTCTTTATTACCATGAAGAGAAGCATATATCATTGCCATATTATGCACCAAGGTATTATATTCTTCATCATTATCATCATCACCACTCTCATCATTAGAGGAAGTGTTAGGAGTCAAAGTAGGAGATACCTTTGATCCATTTGCCATAAGGCACATGTGTATACCGGAGAATGAAGATGAAGATATTCTTGAATCCTCATTTGAAAACATGTCTTGATCCATATAGTGTTCGGTTTCCTCTACATTGTTAGTCAACAAACAACTAGAGGAAATATAAGCATTTTGATTATGGGGGCAAGACAAGGTAAGCATATCATCATGAGATCTATGTAAGCAATTTACACATGATATGCAAGGACTATCAACACAAGCATGTAGGTCATTTTCAATGCTAGATGTGTTTAAGTCCAAAGAGGAAGCATTACAATGGGATAGAGATGAAGAATCATCACTATTGAGCACAATATCAACATAGCAATTTTCCTCACCACTCACCATATCATTACCTCGTGTCTTGCTACACGTTGGTGAAGTGAAAGAAGATGATAACTCATCACGACCGGAGGTGGAAGCAACTTGGAGCTCTTCATGATGTGGAGGGGAAGAGAGCTCCTCGGAGACACCACCGACCAATTGAGAAGTGGATCCACCAAACATTTCCTTAAGCTTGATCCACATCTCATGAGACGATTTTCGCTTTATATATATCAAGAACCTACGAAAATCGGGTCTCAAAGAGAATAAAAGCTCATTAGATACTTGAGCTTCAAGATGTAAGTTTTTCTCATCCTCTAAAGATAGATTTTGAGAATCCATCGGAGGAGAAAACCGACATCTAGAAATTGCTCTATATGTGGACACAAGGTCCGAAGCTTACAAAGCAAGCAATTTCGCCACAAAAGATAATTTGTGCCATTAAAGACAATTGTGTCATTGTGCACTAAATTACTAGCCGACATCTTTACTCTCAAGGCGGTGAAGCCTAAAACAAGGAGAGACCTTGCTCGATACCAATTGAAAGATCGAGATGTCGCCTAGAGGGGGGGTGAATAGGCAATTACAAACTCTTGCGGATTTGTCTTGTATGAATGCGGAATTAAACTATCGTTTAGTTTACAAGCACAAACCCTAAATATGCTAAGCTCAACTAAATGTGACAATAGCAACTAGAGCTAAGCAAGATAGGCACAAGATATATGTAGCACAAGTGATAGCAAGATATATGTACTTCAAGCACGATGGCTATCACAAGGAAAGAGAGCTCGGGTATAGAAATAACCGAGGCACGCGGAGACGAGGATGTATTCCCGTGTTCCCTTGCTTTGCAACAAGGTACGTCACGTTTGGAGGAGTGGAGGTCCCACGAAGGATTCCCCGCGCCACGAAGGCTCACCCTATTCTCCGAACCACACCCACGAAGGATAATGGCCCTTTCCTTATGGTTAGCTTTTCCTCCGCTCCGGAGATGGCAAGCTCCACAACCACTTCACAAGCTCCACGAAGGAGAAGCCCGGGCCTCTTCACAATCTTCTTGAAGAGATCACCGGAGCACCAATCACCAAGCCAACTAGGAGGTCACCCTCCAAGAGTAACAAGCTCACGGTCTCTCACTCGAACAAATCGTGGTGGAGAGCTCAACACTATGCAATGATGCAAAGCAAGAACACCGGAGGTGTTCAAGTCCTTCACACTCAAATCCCACCAAAGCAACGAATGCTAGGATGAGATTGGAGAGGAAGAACAAGGGGGAAAGCCAACCAAAGACTCCAAGATCTAGATCCCAAGAGATTCCCTCACTAAGAGAAGAAATGGTTTGGTGGAAGTGTAGATCTAGATCTCCTCTCTCAAATCCTCAAATATGAGCAAGAATCATGGGGGGAACAAGAGAGAGAGCAACTTCTTCAAATGCAACAATGGAGGTGAGAGAATAGGGAAGAAGATGCTTGTCTCAAGGTAGGAGAAAGGTATTTATAGCAAGGGAGGAAGAAATAACCGTTGGGGAGAAAGACAAAGAAATAGCGCAGAAAAACGGGCCAGGAAAAGTCCCCAGCCGGCGGCCCGGCCGGCTGACCGGAGCCGTGGCCGGCCAGGCCGGTCGGGGTCCGGCCCGGCCGGACCGACCGACCGGGCGAGGCGCACGCCGCGCTGGGCGGCGGAAGGCCCCGGGCCGCGCGGGGGAGCGGCCCAGCCGTGTGGGCTGCGGCGGCCCGGCCGCGTGGGCGGAGGCGGCCCGGCAGCGCCGGGCGGCGCGGAGTGCCGGCCGCGCGGGGCGCGACGGGGTGCAGGCCGGGTGGGCCGCCGGACTGGGAAGCGGCCCGGTCAAGTTCCCGGTTGGACCGGAGGGCAAGCTGGGCAGGCCGGCGCTTGGGCCGGTTGGCCGGTCGGAGACCGGGGCTGTCCCGGGTGGGCCGGTGTGTGGCCCGGTTGACCGGTCGGAGACCGGGCAGCCGTCCCCCTTTTTTCTTTTCTTTTTCTTTTTCTTCTTTTACCTTTTCTTTAATAACTATTGCTCCCGAACTCCGATTAACATGAAACCAATTTTGTTTGGAAGATAACAACGAATGCTATCTAATAGAAAGTGAAAACCCAAGAATCTGTAGGAGGGGATTTTATCATGAATATAAAAGGTAGAACCTTATATCATGAGTAACCGGTAAAATCACCCAACCTCGAAAACGCAATAGAAGATGCATGCGAACTCCGTTTTCGATGAACTTGGGCTTGTTGTAAAGCTAGCAACAAGCTCAAGAACCTCACATAGAGAAACACCAAGAAGCAATAAGGATATGCAAAGTATGCAAAGGATTGAGCTCCCTACGACGATGCGATCAAGTTACCCAACCGAAAGCCCCTCTTGATAGTGCGGCTATCTATCCTATAATCCGGTCTCCCAACATCCACCTTGAGACCGGTAAAAGGAAAACCTAGCAAGGCCATACCTTTTCCTTGCGCATCCCGCTTGATCTTGATGATAACTCTTCAAGCTCTACACAAGCCGGAATGCCTCACTTGATCAATGTTGCTTCGTGAAGACTCACAAATACTCTCCCATACACTATGATGGGAAAGCTCCATTGATGCACATCTTCACATGTCCATTATCACCAAATGGACGGCAAGCTTCAAGCATGTGATCCACTTGAGATGCTCATCTTGAACTTGCCCAACTCAATCCTTGTATCTTCGCATACTCACTTAAGATAGAGCATGGATAATATTGAGTTCCACATAAGAACTCCATCTTCATTTCTTCTTCTTGATCATATCACATATATATCTCCATACCGATGATCTTGATGCCAATACACAAGGTATATCTTTATCTTCATGGCATCCATACTTGAATCCAACACATGGAGAGCAAGTAGTACCTATGGAATATTCCTTCATATAAACTCAATGAAAACATTAGTCCATAGGGGTTGTCATTAATTACTGAAACCACACATAGGGGCAATGTACCCTTACACTTTGGCTTTAGGCACACCCTCTTCACCTTCTTTGTGCTTGTCGCCGCCATTGTCTCCGTGGCTACATATACACGGTGTTCGGTCTGGTTTGGGCGGCCTCCTAGATACCCAGGGGTGGTCTCCTAGGCCGGCGTCATGCCACAGGCGATGCCGGTGGTTTCTTCCTTACGCCGTGGGAGCAATGTGTCGTAGGATAAGTGTCAAGGCTGCGTCTTGAGGGGTGGTGTTGGGCTAGGGAGAAATCCCGGCAAGGCCTCGGCCGGTGCGGGTGACGGCGACGCCCTTGGGCGCCGCTCTCCTCCTTGGAGGCGTCTCCATCAAGCCCTCCCCCTTTAGTATCTCGAGACAGGAAGATAACCACGTTCTGACGGTCATGGGTGCGCTTTGCTTAAGCATGGGAGATCTGTTAGTTCGGGGCAGTTCTCGGCGCCGTGCCCTTGCAATAGAAGACTATGCTTCCATCGACGGAATCAAGCTCTGTGCCTAGTTAGCTAGTGTTGTGTAGCTTGTTTCTCTTCTTCTTTGTTGCTCCTTTTGGTGTATCGTTGCTGGTAACCCCAGCATTTCGTTGTTTTTTCTTATCTGTTGTTGCTACCGTTGTACGACTGGCCGGTTGATGGTTTTGTTAATTCAAAGTCGGGCTTTCGAGCCTTCTGTTTAAAAAAACAGACCTTAATTAGAAGTTTTGCACAACATCTACCAAAGCTGAATGGTGATGGAGTTCTACTTTTCTTTTACTTATTTGGCTTTTACTTTTAGTTGGGTCTTTTTCTGATCTGGTAAGCGTGGAGATGTTCCTCGTCAACCACTCACCCAATTTTAGTGCTGGATGTCCGTTTGGGAGCAGTGTGGGGGGGAGATAAAAAGTGGTCAACAACGTATTTCCGGACTTCAGTTCAAGTCTTTTTTTGATGCGGGTAAAAGAGGAACTTTGTTAAGCATGCGGGGTTACAAGGCGATCATGGTCCAGATCCTGAAGAACAACTTCAGGTCCAGAACTCAACCAGAAAACAGTGCAGTTTTGAAGCCTCGCAAGATTTGCAAGACTATGATTCACCCTAACCTGCGATCGTTCCACTTTAACAAAGACACACTACTATAGCTAGCTAAAGATTTAATACGCGAGATCAAATGCAGAAAAAGGTGATCTATCCTGGCCCGTAAACTTCAGGGCAGCAATCAACTGAGAGCAATCAGATTCGATGATGACAGTGGCGGAGCCACGGCCCGGCATGCCCGGGCAGCTGCCTGGGCTAAGCTGGTGCACTCCCTTCTAATATTAGCATGCATTGATGATTAAAGTAGAAACCTTGTGGGCAAACGCTACTTAATGAAAATGCATGAAGACTTTGCCCAGGCTCCAAGTTCGAGCTAGCTCCGACACTGGATGAGGATCTTCATTTCAAGTCTGCGTGTAGCCAAGAGGCTTCACTGCGACGTCAGATGCTTCAACACATCTAATTGTTTAGAAACGACATACTCACAACATCCTGGCCTGCATAACCTCTGCTTCAAGTCTGGGAGCTATTTCAGCGTGTACGGGCAGTTCTTCATAGGCCGAGCATCGATGGAAGGCATTTCAGGTGACGGAATTTCCAGCCGGTAGCAAAACTCCTGATGCCTTCCACACCTACGTACCATACTATAGCTCCTTGGGTCTTTTTTTCCCTTACACCTATGTGAGGCAACGCTCGCCATGACTTAATTTATTTACTTGCTTTCATCGTGAAACTCTTGTCGAATTGTCGTTACTTTTATAGTACCTTACCTATGGTGCATAGGGTTGGTGCACCACTGACATGTGCATGCGCCATTCGTCTTTATTTCATATTTTTAAAGAAAGGGGATCTCCCATGTGGCCCTGACACGCTACGGAAAATCAAATCAAATTCAATACCGGAATACCATGTTTTGACCGCGCCGGTGATGATCTAATACCGCCGGCGCAGCAAAAATTTAGTGTGCCGGGGATAAAGTTTGAAGAGGTCCGGGCCAGATCAAAAATGTGTGCTCCCCTTACCCCCGGCGCGCCTCTATAGTGGTGCGCCGGTGGTACACCCCCCCCCCCCCCAACGCCTTTTTCAATACTAGAAATTTCAAAAAAAATCGAGATACCCATGTGTTATGCGATATAGTTTTAATGAAAACTTAAAAATATGAATTTCGGTACATTATGCAAAAATGGCGTCATATATCGGTAAAACGGGATTTCTGGTTGCATACAATTTCCGATGAAAAAACTAAAAATATCAAAATCTATGTACGCGAAATTTCCTATCCGATTCGTTTGGATAAAAATTGGATTCGGCAAATTCAAAACAGTTTTTTCAGGCTTCAAAATTCAATGAAAAAAAAGGAAAAATTATTTCTGGCACACCACCATATTTGGTGCGCCGACAGTAACCTCTGCTATATATAATGCAAACCATCATGCTGTCCTCACTTTCCCCCCTTCCTTCTCTTTTCCTCATCCTCCTCGTCCTCCTCCTCTTCTACACTGATGGTTCCTCTGACTGCTGCTCAATCAACCTCCTCCTCTTCTACACCGACGGACGTCTCTAGCTGCTTCACCGTCGACCTATACGCATGGCCTCCTCCTGCAACGACGCCCACGACCTCCTCCGGCCTCATCCACCTCCTTCGGCATCCTCCACCTCCGGCCTCCTACTCCACCTTCGGCCTACACATCCTCCCACTCCTCCTTCTCCTACACCGTCGCGGCGA
The DNA here is from genome assembly GCF_022539505.1 of Lolium rigidum. Classification (NCBI taxonomy): domain Eukaryota; kingdom Viridiplantae; phylum Streptophyta; class Magnoliopsida; order Poales; family Poaceae; genus Lolium; species Lolium rigidum. Next base: position 48,245,646 of record NC_061512.1, on the reverse strand, counting down.
CGAGATCAAGAACTCTCGATCTTCTGGCCTTCTCCTGCACCTACTACACCGTTGCAGAGACGACACACAACCATGGCTCACGAGCTAGATCTAGATCTAGATTTGATTTTTTGTTTGTTTTCTGGTATAACTTACCGCCGGCACACTAGGAAAGTGCGCCGGGGATAACTTGCGTTACTATCGGCGCACCAGCTGGTGCGTCGGCGGTAAGCCATTACCACCGGCCTGTTCCCACTGCGTGCTGGTGCGCCGGCGGTAGCCATTTTTTGTGCGCAAGCTATAAGGCTTTTCCTGGTAGTGTGCTGGGTACACCGGTGGCCCTGCTACTGCAGCCGGCGGGACCATCTGTCCCTCCCACGCGACCTGCGGTAGCACATGCGATGGCAGTGGTTTAGGCGGCGGAGCGACGCGGTGTTCTTGGACAACATCGTTTGTGAGTCGGATGTCTTCACTCAACCCCTCCTAGGCCTAGTTAGCCTCCTCCTCCACCTTCAAATCCTCGAAGGCATGGGCGATGGTCGCAACCTCTTCGTAGTCGTCTAGCATGAGCGCCTCCTGTTTCACCGGGGAGGTGTGTGACGAGGGATTAACTCGTCAATGCACACAAGTTGTAGATTTAGGTTTTCGTCGAGAGTAGAGGGCATGTAGATCTCGAAGGTTGTCAGACGAACAAAGGCGTCCAACTCTACAAAACACGGTGGCTAGGTTACACAATGATTCGATCCCTTTCTTTACCATCGACTTCCCCTTTATATAGGATGTGAAGCCGAGGTCTTTCCGTGTCGTACAAGTACAAGTTTATCAGGCCGCATTTCGCCTTCCCTATATTTATTACAAGTTTCCTATAATAACCTTACTTTCCTAATCCGAATGTTTTCATCCTTTTGGCTTCCTAAACTTCGAGTCCATGGGCCTTCCGCTCTAATAATAAACCAGGGGTGTGTATGTAAAATTCCCCTTAGGCATGCCTATGTTAGTAGCCCCCGAGATTTTACTCGAGTCGTAGAGTCGGGCAAAATCTCCATCTTTCGTCTGCTTGAACATATTTTTCGAATTACACTTGATTCTTACTTATTTCCTATATTGTACAGGGATAAAGGTAAATGAGGCTGGTTCATCTGAAATATCACGTACCAGTTAATTGCTCTTGTGGCAAATCCGCATAAATGTACTTCAAATTTAAGTCCTGATACGTCTCAAACATATCTATAATTTTTGATGCTACATGCTTATTTTACACCAATTCATATATGTTTTGCTTACACTTCGTTGCACTTTTACATGATTTACGTCACTAACCTATTAACAAGATTTCATAGTGTTAGTTCCATGTTTTCTGCTAATTTTGTATTTCAGAAAAGTTGTACAGGAAAATTCTCGGAATTGGACGAAACAAAAGCGGAAGTCAATATTTTACCGAAACGAAGACGAAGTCCGGAGGGGGAACAAAAAGGCGCCACATGTCGTCCTGACCACCCCACGGCGCGACCTAGGTGTGGCCCGCGCCCAGGGGTGGTGTGGGCCCCTCTGGCACCCCACCGACCTAAATCCTCTGCCTATTTAAGCACGATCTCGAGAAAACCCTGGATACCCACTCCATCCAAGAAAAGTTGCGTCGCGGCCTCCATCGCAGAACCCATCTCGGGGGGTTCTGGAGCTCTTCCCGACACCCTGCCGGAGGGGGAAATCATCGCCAGAGGCATCTACGTCGACATGCCTGCCTCCGAAGTGATGCGTGAGTAGTTCATCCATGGACTATGGGTCCATAGCAGTAGCTAGATGGTTGTCTTCTCCAATTTGTGCTTCATGTATAGATCTTGTGAGCTGCCCTACATGATCAAGATCATCCTTATGTAATTCTACATGTTGTGCTTGCTGGGATCCGATGAATGTTGTATAATATGTTGAGGTCGATTATATATTTATGTCATATGTTATTTGTGATTTTGCATGCTCTCTGCTGCTAGTAGATACTCTAGCCAAGTAGATGCTTGTGACTCCAAGAGCGAGTATTTATGCTCGATAGTAGGTTCATACCTCTAGTTTTCTGGGAGAGTGACAATAACTTCTAAGATTGTAGATGTGTTGTTGCTACTAGGGAGAAAACAATAATGTTTTATTCGAGGGTAATTCTATTATTTATATTACACACAATGCTTAATGTAATTATCTGTTGCTTGCAACTTAATACTGAAAGGGGTGCGGATGCTAACCGTAAGGTGGATTTTTAGTCGTAGACGCAGTTGGATTACGGTCTATGTATCATGTTGTAATGCACAAACGAATTTCATAGTAATCATCTTGTCATGTATGATCGATATTCTGTCAATTGCCCAGCTGTAATTTGTTCACTCAACATGTTATTTATCTTTATGGAGAGACACCTCTAGTGAACTGTGGACCCCGGTCTCCTTTTTCCTTTACACTGATAAATTCAACCACTGCAATCCTGCTCTGTTTACTTACTGCAAACATCTATTTCCACTCGATACATCTAATCCTTTGTGTTCAACAAACCTGTGAGATTGACAACCTCACTGCAAATTGGGGAAAGTACTTTGGTTGTGTTGTGTGCAGGTTCCACATTTGATCTTCACATATAAAGTTTCGTGAAAAAAATGATTTTTTCTGTGGAGACCAACCTGTGTAAAAAATCAAATATTGATGCTTCAAAATAGCTTTTCGCGAGACATCTTTTATCTTTTTTACATAGGCCATTAAAATGTATATTTTTCAAACAGACGTCACCTTGGCAAATTTCGCCCAGCCCCGGCCCTCCTATGCTATCACCACCATCGTTGCAGCAAATATTGCCGCTATTGTAGCTAGGAACAGCCATGTGGCACCTTCAGTTGTTCCGATCGCACCATTCATGCCCAACGTAGCTAACTACGTAAGCATCACACACTACAGCAACTTCATGCTCAGCCAGGTAACGAAGAACTTCTCCAAGTAGCGTTTGACACCTTCCATTTCCTCCTATGAAAATAGGATGTGTGGGATCACTTTTTTTTTTTTTTTTTTTTTTTTTTTTTTTTTGCAAAACGATGTGCGGGATCACGTTGATGAGGCATCTGATCTGCTTCATGAATGTGTCCAGTGGGGGCTCTTTAGGAATTTGTGGCTTGCTATACTTCCGAAATTGAAACCTACCTCAGTATGAAAGTATTTATGAAAATAACAGGAAATATTTGATGAATAATTGTACTTAAGGAAATAATCTTAAGGAAGGCGGTACGGTTATACTAAACATAATGTATATGAGTATGCTGAAATTACACAGGGAACAATATAGAGTGGAATGCTAGGTTATCCATAGGATTGGATATTTGGATCTATGAAGTGTTAAGTTAAAGCCTGCGAGTTTGATTTCGTATTAAACTCGGTGCACGACTCACACTGTGTACTTAGAACCTAATTGATTGGTATCAGAGCCATGCGCCGAACGAGTTAGCCGCCAGAGTCTTTACTACGGCCTACCGTCGCTTCCGCTTCGCCCCCACCTGCCGTCTGCGCTCTGTTGTATCTCCTGGATTAGTTTAGTTGGAAAGACGAAGCGCATCTACGGGTTTCTCTACCGCCGGGCCACGGTGTTCCGCTGCACCACAGATCGATCTGCCGCCAATGCGATACATCCACGCCCACGCTGTCGTAACACCGCTGCGACTGTGCCGCCCATAGCAGAATCGCCTCACATTGATCCTTCGCTGCAGGAATGCTAGAATTCCGCTGCACCGCACGCCCCGCGTGTTCCCATGATGAGCTGCAGTATCTCATCATGGGCAACTCGTTCGAGGAAAATTCTTGCGAGTGGATCAAGTAGGCTCGTCGATAACTTCACCGAATCAAAACTCCTAGTAGGTCACGTGGACCGAAGAAAGCGGCCAAAACAATGTTGGCGAAAATTGGAAAATATAGTACTCTAATTATTGATCGTTGTGCCGGTGATATCTACGAATATTTACTCATGTATTGTTTATGAAAGCTTGCTTGCATTGGTTTTGAAATCTTTGAAATTAGTTGGATGACTTTTCGTCTGCATTTTATTTCAAGATGCTTAAATTGTAGGCATTGATGGAATTTGGTAGGTGTACTGTGTACATACTGAAGTGCACATGTAGTTTGTAGGTTCTCAACACTTTCTAATGCTATCTTTTAGCCTATAAAAGAGCAGGCGAAGGTGTAAAATTGCTGGAGCGAAAACAAGAGATGGCCATTCCTTATATGACTGTGTTATGTGCGTATCCAATGGCTACGACTTTTGAGCTTGTGAGGTATTGGGATTGTGGAGATCTTTTCCATTGTGATCGGCAGAGCTACACCCCAGGAAACTAGGGCCATTGCCCGGGGCGCAGCAATTGTGTCGGCTTACTAAACCTATTGAGAATTTCGATATCGCCCATGGTGCGATGCATCGTCATGGACCGAACGGATCGAACGCTTCCTTTCCTGGCTGATTCCCTCCCCTCACAGCGGCCGGACACACGCGTCGTCACCGGCCCGCAGGCTCCCTGGATGGCCGGAACCCGTCCCAGCCGTCCTTCTATGCCGAGCCCCCGCACTCTGCTTGACTGCTTTGGCTACCGCTGCTGGTCAGCCCTGCCTGACCTTCTCATGCTCTCCTCCACGCGAGCACGACCATAGGCCCGGCGGCGCGAGTGCTGGTGCGGTGATGTGCCTCTACTCCACGTCATCTACTTTTCATAATACATGCTCCAATCAATTAGACTAGATAATTGACTCGGCTTCAAGCTGCGGCTCCATCTGTGAGCTATACGTAATTGACTGATTGTGTTCATCTAATTGTCTCGGTTGAATTGATCAATAGAGACTGTCCAGAAATCAGATTTGTGTACTATCTTCTGTAAACTGTGCAGAAATCAGATTTGTGTACTATCTTTTTGTAAACTGTACAGTTGATTTAGATGTTCATTTTCGCAATTGTAGGGAAAAATGTGTGCTATTACATGAGCTTTTTAGCGTAGTTTTTTCGTCTTTATTTTCTGGTCCGGGGTTTGCTCCAATCCTGGCTCCGCCCACTTAAGCAAAAGAAGCATCTCTTTGCTCAAAAGCACGGGTAGCTGTATAACTTGTTGTTCCAATGCTGCTTTCCAATAAAACGACACTTCTGTTTTGTTTTGGTCACTTGCACAATAGTCAACTCAACTACCTAGCGCGAGCGCAGACGACTCCTTGCCCGAGCACATAGGGTGTACAAATCGTGCCCCTCTCCACATATTTTTACATATTGTACCAAATGAATGCAAGGCACATCGCGTTCCACATAGTTGTGAGTAAATGCAAGCTATGAGCGATTCTTCGATCCCTTCTGCAATTCTGCTATGAACAACCAATACTGCCATTTTCCCCAACATTATTCTGGCCGCGCCATCTATGTACCACGTGATTATCACACACCGAATGAACTTTAAGCTGGACCTGACGGCAAACACTTTCTCCAAATGGTGGCACACCTTGCACTTTGTGGTATGCAACTCTCATGTGTGGGGCCACAACCAGGTGGACCTATGCAACAATCAGCAACGATGACGTCAAACATTCGCGCATGGCGGGACCCATGGATACCTCGAGACTCAGGTCACTTGCCGCGGTCGCCACAGGGGCGCTGTCGTTATAGATGGGTGGCTGATTTCCTTCTACCGGATGGTGCATGGAACATGCCTAGGCTGTTGCTCTATTTCCAACAAGATGACATCGAGGAAATTGTGAAGATAAAAACCTCCAGACGGAATGATTGTGACTTCATAGCGTGGCACCCGGAGAAAAGAGGCTCCTTTACCGTCCGTAGTGCATACCGGCTTGCCCTACATGCTAGCATGCAGCAGCAGGACCGGGGTGCGTCAAGCGTACGGCCTGATGGCGCTAGGCCTAGCTGGAATATAGTCTGGAAGTGCCAGGTACCACCCAAGGTCAAGACCCTCGCCTGGAAAATTTGTAGGAATGCCATCTCGACACAAACAAACATGGCACGACGCAGTGGCGGAGGCAGAAAAAAATTCTAGGTGTGGCGGAGTCAATAAATAAGAAAATGCAAGACTCTACTATATAAATATTGCAATAAATATTTCTGTTGTTCATCACGTACGGTATAATTTCGTAATGTTAAAATAAAGTATTCCTCTTGGGTTCTTCTCCTTGTGCAGTAACAACATCGGGATACGAAACCAGATTAGAGCTGGTAGTGCCAGATACTTTGGCAAAGAAGCTCTTTATATCTGTAGAACAATTCAAAAAAAAATCACGGGAGCCAACATAAAATCAATCAATGAGAACACTACAGACTTTGTAATGGATCTTATTTCAGTCAAGAGCGAGATAAATTTCAGAATTCGAAGTGTTGTTTTAATTCCGAAATCAAATATTACCTTATGTTATGCATTTGGTGTTCTTCCTATGCTGGCGTCTTTGCACGACCACGACGGCGTGAGGGTTTCCGCCAAGCCGAACAAGGAACTTGTCGATCAGCACGATGGCAGCAGCTTGTATCGTTTCTGAGTTATCATTACGGATGGCGATCAGACCCAATAGTCACCAAAGCCAAGGCAACCAGGCCCAACACGGGACTGAATCGACTGATTGTACCTGTTGGCTGTTCTGAGTACTGAAACATACAACAACGATGCCCATCGATGCATCTGAAGACAAACCTGAACAGAGACTAGAACTGAAGCATATAACCTAGTATTAGCGCTAAAGTTTAGGTATGGCGGCCGCCAAACCTTGCCATATTGCTGGCTCCGCCCCTGGCACGACGTGGAATAGCTACCACCAGTATATGTCCCATTTGCGGGATAGAAAATGAGGACTCATTCCATGTATTCCTGAGATGTCCCCATGCCCAAAACCTGTGGCAAGCAATGGCAGAAGTATGGCCTATGCCATCCAACCACCTGTTGATGAATACAGGCGATGAATGGCTACTCCAACTACTGGTGACTATACCTGATGAGCAACGGGCCCCAGTATTGATGACCATCTGGCGAATTTGGCATGCACACAATGAAATGACACACAATAAACCTTGCCCCACAATTGAAGGATCCAGACGATTCTTGGTAAGCTATATGAACTCCCTTCTGATGATCAAGCAGTACCCAAATGCAGATGTGGCAAAAGGGAAGATGGTGATTGACTCAACCAAAGGCTTTAAAAGAATGAAGGAGACAGCCACCAATATGCAGGGGAGTAACCCAACATGGTTGCCACCAAAACCAGGAGAGGCCAAGCTTAATGTGGATGGTGCTTTTACCCAAGATGGTGCAGGTACAGGTATGGTGCTGCGAGATCACCAGGGACATGTTATTTTTGTAGCGTGCCGATCCATTACCTATTGTCGAGATGCTACAGAAGTTGAGCTGATGGCAATCGAGGAAGGGCTTCGTCTAGCATTGCATTGGACAAGCCTGAACTTCACGATTGAAACAGACTGTGCTGACGCTGCCGAGTTGATCAAGGGATCCTCACCAAATATGTCAGTTTATGCTTTTAAAATTAGTGTTATCCGTGAATTATTACAGGAACGAGATGTTAGTATAGCCAAGATTAGTCGTGGGATTAATGTAGTGAGCCACGAGCTAGCTAAGCTTAGCCGAGTTAGTGCTAGAACTGAATTCTGGCTGAGGGACTTCCCTCAGGAAGTTGCTGCAGCAGTTGCTGTTGACTGTAATTTGGCTCAAAGTTAATGAAATCTCTTTCCTCCGCAAAAAAAAAAAAAAAAACATTTGCAGGACAACATGGCGTACATCTAGGAGACTCAACTGCGCACCTTATACGGCCGCCATCTGCACGCACATATTCATATGTGTTCCGATTCGCTCCTCCGTCCATGGCGACGCGATGTTCTCCGCGTTGTACTGTCAACTCCTGTTCTGATATATACCTACTCCTGTTCTGATCCTTCATTTGTAAACAAACTTTTTTCGCGGGGAAAACAAACATAACTTGAAATTGTACTTAGAGTGTTCAACTTAACTTGGCAAAACATTACTAGTTCTTGTTCCTGATTGTATTTTGTTGCAATCCACACCCTACAAATCTCTAGAAGTAATACCCTTGCATGAGACGATACCACAAGTGCAGATCTTGTCTTTAGCTGACTATTTATTTTGCAGGTTTGATGTACTAAAGTCAGATCTGTGAATTGAAAATGATGGGTAGTTGGGTACTATGAATGGCTTTTATAGTTCAGGGGGTTATTCGAACCAAATCAAAATTCAGAGTTGCAAAAAGAATGGTACAACAAGTTTGATGGGTAGGTGGTAGTAAAGAGGACTTATCTCTCGCCTGGCTTTGCATACGCTGAGCTTGAGCACGGTCCGAAACAACCTACTTTGTCATTGTAAAAGTTGATAACCTTCCCTAGATTCAAACAGAGACCAGATGAACGGACAAAGGGGCGTCAAACAGATATCCATCGCACACATGTTTATGCTTCAGCGTCTTGCGATATTTATACACCCGCGGCGGCTAACACCACTTCTAGATTCATATTCAGTCAGGTGAGGTTCAGAGAGTGCGGCCAGCTTGTTCACCGTGTCATTCAAGATGTTCATTTTCCCCTTGTTCACACGCAATTGTCAAGGGGAACTGAACAATCACGTAGTTTTAGACATATTTTTCTTGGAAAAACCTTCAGATCGATCCAAAGCTGGAATGAGAGTGGTTTTGTAAGTGGGTTTTGAGATGGTTAGGGATGAAACATACACCTCGCGGCAAGAGAAACACGCTTCTTCCACTGCCAGTTAGCACTAGCTATGCATTTTTCACCTGAGCTAACACCTTCTCACTTCTCACATGCAGAATGCACAGAAATGTTCCGGTGACTGCCGACATTACATAACATCCACCTCTATATACAACACAGCACTGCCTACTACACTAGCGCAATAACTTCCAACATATGAGCAGTTCTAGATATTAGTACTAAGTAGGGTATGCAATAGCCGCAATTCTGGTGCAGTGATATACAGCAGGGTTCGTTACAGAGATGCGAGAGGAATCAATCCAGAGAGTTCTCCTTTCTGCCTTCTCTCTGAGCGACTTATATCTTGCATTGGCAGGCGCTTATGTTACACTGCAGCTCCTCCGCTGCCTTCTCAGCCTTCCTGCAAGCATGTCTCAAAGATTAAAAGGCATGGAATCTACATCTCCAAGCTACAAGGGATTTAGATATGTTCATCGTCCTTTGCGGATGATGGATTCGATCGGCCATGGTAATAACCCGAGGCAAGCAATGTAACAGTTACCTCAGCGCTTTCTTAATATCTTCATTCTTAGGGTCGAGCTGCAGCGCCTCCCGAAATGCGTCAGCGGCACCTTTGTAGTCCTGCGTACGTTGAGAGAATTTCAGTACCATGAGAGAGATGCACATACAAGCAGAGCGAATGAGTTCGATTGCAATGGTCGAATCAATAAAAGCATATGTACCTTCATGAAACTCAGGGCTGCTCCTTCACGATACCAGGCCTTGGACCAACGGGGCCGCATCATTTTGCACTTGCGGGCTTCTTCCAGAGCTTTATCCCCATTTTTCAAACGCAGCCAGCAGAGGCTGTGGTTGGCAAATATGGTGGCGTCATATGGGTCTATCTCAGTTACCTGCATTAACAAGGAGCAAGCATGCGCTCAGTTTAGCTCAACTAACAGACTCTGTGGAAAATATTGTTGTCTTATCATTTGTACCAACGTACTAAAACCACGGATACAAGTCTTTGACCAACTTAACTAAGAAATGACACATCAAGATGAATTGCTGAACTCTTAATGTCGCAGTACGAGAGAAAAATACTCCAAATGCCATTATTTTATATTTGGTGTAAGGCAGTAATGGCTCTATGGATATTTGAGGTCAACATAAACCATCACACAAGATGTACGGGTACAGAGAAAGATAGAACACTGGATTTTAAATCCTGAGCCTGGCATTTGAGGACTATTATTTGTTGTGCGATCTTTGTGATTATTCCGAACAAGTACTAGATGGGTTCCTGTACTTACCAGGTTATAGTAGTACATTGCATTAAAGTAGTCCTCCTTTGCAAATGCTTCCTTTCCTCGTGACTTCCACTGAGCAATTCTTTCTTCCATAGAAACTCCGTCCTGCGTAGAGTTGCATTTTCAGCTACAGTATTGACAGCACAGTATCAGTGGAAAGTTTGAAAATTAAAGTAATGTGCTAATTTATCCAAATTCATCAACTTTAATCTAGTTAGTTTTGCAAATTTGAGCAGTACCCATACAACCATTACGACTAAAATTTGTCAGGAACTTTCCAATGGAACCAAAACGTCAACTCAAATTTGAGTACATAACACTCTTTTGTAATAACATCTTCCATCCGAATATATTAAGAGGTGACTGTACCAAGAATTTATGAAGAACTTACAGGCTTGCAGACAAAACATGTCATAAGCTATTTATAAGAACATAACGAATTAGTGCGGTCTAAATAGAAAATACGAAACGATCACGCATTAAGCTTGATGAGTATAACCTGGAATGAAGTAATAAAAAAATATGTACATGCCTGAAGAGGGTTAATGCACCGAGAATTCACAGTTCTAATTATACCATCAACACTCCAATCTGGCAGAGATGGAATTGGTTTTGTCCGAGGAAACAGAACTTCAACAAGGTCACGTCGACCGTGAGCTGCTGCTAGCTCGAGTGGAATTACACCAAGCTATATCATAAAAACAACATAAGATGCTACATAATCCAGCATGAAAATGACAAATCATCAATGTAATTATATTTTCTTTTCGAGAAAAGGCTTTGTGAGAAAATGAGATATTCATGAATTCATCGCACTGGCAATAATAGTTTTAGACACTATTAAATGAACATACCATAATTTGCAGGAAATGCAAACACAGTACTCCCTCTTGAGTCTTGAACCATAGTAAGTATGGACTCAGAGGAACACTAAAAAATAATATGGAATGACAGTGACCTATATAAGACCTGTTGTACCACAAGAGCTATAATCTTGGGCTTCCTAAGTCACAGTCTGAACTCTGAAGCAAATCCAAAAAGATGAATTTGAATACAAACCTACTGTAAAGTATTTAATTGAACATGAACAATCTAAAACATACAATATAGCAGACAGAGAGATGAAGACAGAGATATACTTCCAGGGTAGGAATGTTAGGGTCAGCCCCAGCATCTAGGAGCAACTTGACAAAATCGGTTAAGCCATCATTAACTGCTTTCATTAAAGGAGTTGGTCCAGGGTAACAATGAGCATTCACATCAGCACCAGCCTATGGATAACAGTAAAATAGCTTTAGACACAGAAATTGCACAAGTAATCATGACACATTTAACCAGAAAGAACAAGTTACTCTAGGAAATCAGGACACGATCATAACATAAAAACGTAAGAAAATTCATGAAATTGGAAAATTATTGGACCTCAATCAGTAGCTTGATGCATTTCAAGGACTGCCAATAGCAAGCGGCCAGGACAGGTGAATATACTTTATTTGCGACTTTATTTGGCTGAAAAGGTAAATGAGTCAAAATACTGGAGTTATTTAGATCAGATAATAATATATCTTTCAATGAAACCACCATCTAGTCTGATGCACCACCAAGAATAAACCATTACATAATCAAGCCAAGTGCACTTCATCGTTTCTGCATTCCCAATCCAATTAGGTGACAGTGGAATAGACAACTTACATCAGCAGAATGTTCCAACAGAACCTTCAAAACCTCAGCATGGTCTTTTGAAACAGCCAGTTGTAATGGCGCCCCCCGATGATCAATCGGATCCACAGGAACTCCTTGAGAAAGCAATAGCTTCACAACCTCACAGTGTCCTGGAGGCACAATGAAATAGCACACATCCAGAAAGATCAAAACCAGAGACTCTACGGAGTATATATACAGAGAACACACTATCTGTATGCATTCAACGACATTCGTTCGACTACCAGGTGCTAAGAGAACTAGTGTCAGCTGTGCATATCATTGTTAGTACTTGACTTGCTCGTCCAACTTATTAGCAGCACTAAGCCACGATGTGAAGTGGATGGATTAGTAGATGGTGTGCTAAATCGTGTATTGAGTCTATATCTATATATACTCCTGTGATGTATCAAGTTATCCGTCATTCAGAAAATAGCAGCAAGAATGAGAAAGCGCACCTTGCAGTGCTGCATTGTGTAGCGGTGTGGTGCCCCTCTCATCAGGCATCGCAGGGTCGACGCCACGATCGAGAAGGTACCTAATAACCTGGGTTTTCCCCTCATGTGCGGCGTAAGACATCGGCGTCATACCTACAAGGAGGAATATCCCGGTGATAAGAGAAACCAAAAAAAAAAAAAAAAATCTGCCATTACGCACACAGAATTTCAACTTGGTGTGCACGTACCTAATTTGGACACCGCGTTGACATCAAGCCCACATTCCTCCACCAGGAACCGGCAGCTCTCCAGGCGGCCCCTAGACGCAGCCCAATGGAGCGCGGTATTCCCGTCGGAGTCCTTGGCTCCCCGCAGGTCCATCTTGCTCGCCATCTCTGAAATGGCAGGAAAATGCTGAAGTCAGACAGCACAATCGATCACTCCGACGAGCGGAATGTGCTAAACTAAGACGAGCCTTGCACAAATCAGACTCCGCACTGACTCCGTGGAGTGAGTCCACGCAGCCCCAAAAATTGGGGTTTTCTCCCTTCGACATGTTTTTGGGGGTTTCTGCCCAAAATCGAACGAATCGGAAGTTGGCTTGGAAAAATCGCAAGTAAACTACGGATTTGCAGCAACTCCGCCAGAAATTCGTACGGTGCAAGCACCGCGCGAATGTTCGAGGAGAGAGAGAGAGAGAGAGAGAGAGAGAGAGAGAGAGAGAGGCACTTACGCTTGTGGAGGCTGAGGTCCCCATCGAGCTCGATGCCGGAGTGGGAGGAGGCCATGATGGCGGCAACCCTAGACGCAAGGTTCTGGCTGGGCTCCGCCTCCGCACGCCGGTGAGTAGTGTTTTTGGAAGGGGAGGAAGGGCGTGCGGGGAAGGTGACGGCAATGAAACGGGGTGGCGCTACCCACAATGACAGTGGTCACACTATGGCGTGAAGGAGACGGCCGCTGCTTGCCACGTGTTTAGATCAATAACGATATTATAGCCAGCAGCTTTTTTTTCTAGACATGAGAGCATGGTCCCGGCCTCTGCATCAATCGATACATACAGCTATTTATTGATAATAAAACATAAACGTCAAGTACTTATTACATGTAGCAAGTCTGGTAATTCAAGAAAAGTAGACAAGAACTAGAAACGACCACAAACAATGGAAAGTAGAACAAAAACTATCCATTCAGAATTTTACTAATGTGACGCCATCCAGTAGCCTGGAAATAGCAGTTCTGAGTGACCTCCAGGAGCCGGTTGCATCCAGTAGCCATGGTATCCCGCTGGTCCACCGGGAGCAAACATGCTCATGTTTGTAGCCAATGCGCCGCACGAAGAATAACCTGCAAGAAATTTGTTCCCTTTTGTTTGTTAAAAATAATATCATTCCGGCTAGTCCAAATCGACCAACAAATTGCTGAAAGACCAATTCTAATATAAGCTTTATCCTTCTTATTCACACCATTTAGCCAATTACCAAACATATTAGTTACATTAGACGGTGGTGGAATATTCTATGTAAAGAATATCATTCGCCATATAATTTTTGCAAAAGGACAATGAAGAAACAGATGATCAAATGTTTCTGTTGACCACCAAAACCCACCGGCGAGCAGCGACGGGCAACATGTAGAGCCGGGAGGCTCCCAGGACTGCTGGTGGGTCCTGGTCCCTCGGGCGACGGCCCGCAATGCTCCGGCACGCGTCCAAGCTGGTGCAATGTGGTGACCCGACATACCACTGCATGGTGTAGTATGCAAGTCTGATATAACACCAATGAAACACCGTTCCACTAGTATTATATCGCTCAGAGTGGTACAACATAAACATATGCGGGTCCAAGGCATGTCTATAGAATTACAACACTGACTCTATTACATAAGATCAACACAGCCTCCTACTTTACAATGAGGTAAAACTGCAGATAACTCCAGAAGAACGACTCGTTGTCTAATCCTATCACGAACTCTATTTGAATAGAGGCTAAGAATAGACTCTAGCTAAATAGGAGCTAGGTTTAGGAAGCTAGTTCCCTTCTATGGCTAAACTAGGTTTTCTCCTTGATGGATGTGGTATCTGACTCCTCTGACAGGGTCCTGTATCTTGAAGTAGTTGTTGACTCCTCGGTCTTCGAGTTGCACTGTAGATCCTCCTTCGATGCCTCCATATCTAAGCAGGGGATTTAAGAGTGGGATGAGTACGAGCGTACTCAACAAGTTCATTATAGGAAAGAGGTGTTTAATGCACTAGCTACGGCATTAGACCAGAAAGTCTAATACCAATGCGAGGTTTTCATAATCATTTCTTCAAAATGTTGCTTTTATTCGGAAGAACTATGTCCGTCGGCCTTCACCGGTTTACTAGAACTTCATGGAGCTCCTTTCCGGACGCGTTCGCAGTTCCATATCCCGGAACGGGGAGTGACAGGTCACGGTTCTTTACACTCTGCGAGAGGTGTGTTGCTTTACCCATAAGAGATCTTAACCTTGGTGCCAACCGGGCGTACACCCCGTCCACACTTCCTTTGGTGTGAGGCCCGGTATAAGGTCATAGCCAATCATATTCCTCCGCTACCTCACACACCCACCCTTTGTTGCAAACCCCGACCCTGGGTCCTCGCCGGTCCCATTATTCCCGTAATTAATTTCAGGGTGGACCCCGACCACGACAACAGTTCTGGGCTCTACCATAAACTCCTTCGCCGGCAGCTGCAACCCATCATAGACCGCATTACCGTGGGGAATTAGAGTGGGATCCCCACCCTTCGGTTGTTCCGCAAGACACAAGTGCTACGGTAAGCATTGCATTACCGTGGGGAATTAGAGTGGGATCCCCACCCTCCGGTTGTTCCGCCAGACACAACTGCTACGGTAAGCGCATCCGTTGATGTACGAGAGGTGAAAATACAATTGACTAGTCCGTCCCATTCCAGATCTTATGGTTAACACGGGTATTACGGCACAAGAATCACTGGACGACATTTATTGTTTAATCCTAGATGGATATAAACCCTTGCAATGGAACCTCCACCATATCAACACAATCCATGGTTCCATTGCCAACCACATAGTCATATTCATAGTTATGAAAATAGTGGTTTTGGTTTTTTTATGCAATAGTGATAACCATAGTACTTTGCAAGTAATTTGATAGAAATACTCAAATGACATGAGCAAGTGATGAACTTGCCTTTCTTGGCTTGCAAGATTATGCGGGCAAGGTCTTCGATACGCAATAACTCCAAATTCTGAAATAGCATCATCGTCCGTGAGGACGATGTTTAAAGATTGGCAAGGATGCAATAATGCATAAGTATGAGATGCAATCGTTCTAAGCGTGTCCTAACCCCGATGATTTAGGATTAGTGAGTGGGAATGATTGGTTTAGGGTGTGTTGCACTTTTTAGAGTGATTCACAAACAAGGTTCTTATTCAGGTGGGGTTACTTGGAATCATAAACATGTGCTGCAATATATCATAACAATAGCATTAATAGCACACAACAATAAGATTTGTGTAATTCTAACATGTAATGAATAGTGGTTGGTTTTAGCACTACATGGCATGGTAAATGATTAATTATCATATACTTCAAAAGAATAACTTTTGAAGAACATGTTCTTTAATAAAGAGCAAGTATGATAATCAGGGCTGTGGAGTTCTATGGTTTACTATGATTTTAATTGGTTTCTGGAGTAAGTGGTAGATGGATCACAACATAGTTGGATTCATCAGCAACTAGGCTTGGTTGGTTTTACTTAAGCATAAGCAACTTAAGCAATTAATTGTTTATGGTTGCTATCATGGTTCGTATACCTTGCTGGTGATAGCTGGTTATTGGCTATAGGTTCTATTAGGCAGGATTGATGATGATTCCTTATTTTCTTCAAAAGAATAACTTTTGAAGAACATACTTCTTAAGTAATAAGAAGTATTGCAATTAGGGTTGAGGTTGTCTAGGGTTGGCTATTGGATCTACTAAGGAAGGAATGTTGATTTCCTAAATAGGATAGTTAATAATTATCTCACACTAATAGGGTTTAGTGGAGTATGGTTATGTAATGCAAGATAGTGGGCATGGTTGTTATTAGGGTTCATCACAATGGTGTGATGCTAATTGGGGATCAATAAGGATGATGGCTTTGGTAATAGGATCTAGGGTTTTCTCTTGGTTGACCCCACTTGATTAGTTAGGTCCGATGAGGATGAACATATGGGATACCCATATATTAGTGATAGGTCTTCTACATTTTATGTATCCAAGACAAGTATTTAGTTGCTACTATGGTTCTATGATTTGGAAGAAGATACCATGATCACATGCTCTAACCTAGGGTTTAGGTTAGAAGTAATTTAGGTTTCATGTTGATTATTGGAACTAGGGTTTGGTGCAGAATTGAATTAGGGTTTTAGGTTTCACATGAAATGATAGGGTTGTAATATTATTCCATATGGAATTAGGGTTTGCTATTTACCATATAGTTCTATGATTAATAACTTCATTTTTAAAGTTGAAGTTATTAATAACTTTGAAATAAAAATAATATTGAATTTGGCATTTTATTATTTTTAAACAATAAATAATTAGGTAATTATTAATCAGGGTTTTAAATCCCTCTATTAAGGATTTAATAAGTTCCAAATAAAGAAAATTAGTTTTAATGTTTTCTATATTTACTTTACTGGTTTTATTTATTTTATAATTATTTTCTAATTATTGAATTTTAATTTAATTAGGAATAAAAGAAAAAGCTTGATTATTAAGTTTTAAACAATTAAATTTTTATTAAAAATAAAAATTTCATATTATATTTTTATTGAATAGATTTTATTTTTAGGATCATTTTGATATCTCATATGTATTTTTCCGAATTATAATGCATTTCCTAAATATTTGCAAAGTTTCAGCAATTATTGAATTTGAAATAAAATGGAAAATCCTAAATCTACCCGGGCTATTCTACCCATAAGGGACTGACTGGTGGACCTAAGCCACGTCAGCTGCCAGGTGAGATGCTGACCAGGTCAAATCGACCAGGGGTCCCACGAGACAAGTCTCTCCACCGGCGGTTAAACGCCGGCGAGTTGACCGTCGACACTGGTGCTGCTCTAGGGCTTGCAGGACTCCGGGAAGAGCGGCAATCGGACCCCCACTACACGCGGAACCAATCTATAGCGGCGCCCCCGCGGAATGACCACCGGAGTTACTCCGGCGAATGCGTCTGCGGCGGCGAGCTCCGGCGAGGTACTCGAATTAACGCCACAGTTGATGATTAAGCATGGATTCGGGCTCTAAAGATGCGTAAGGATCACCTGAAGCCGATGAGCTGCTCGACGAAGCCCGGGAGGGTCGGAGATGGCGGCAAGGTCGAGGTTTCCGGCGAACCCGAGTGGAAGGGAATGCCCAAATTCGCTTAACTGTGTACACCGCCTCTCGATTCCTTCATGCTGGTTGATCTACACGACTTGGCGGATCTCCTCGTCCCCACCACGGACTCCGGGGTGGCCGCTATCGACGGTGGTGTCATAAACTCCGGTGAGTGCTGCGGATGATTGTGGGCGAACGAGAGGGAATGAGAGAGCGAGGATGGGCGGAGATGAACAAGGACATCACGGCGGTCCTCCAGGTCATTTTATAGGGCACGATATGGTCAGTAACGGCAGCACGGCTGCGATGACCGGCTCAGATACACGACGATGTCGGCGGGGTTTTTGGGGCGTGAATCTTGGCGAAAACGGAGCATGCGGACGCGGAGCAACTTCAATCGAATGTTGGGCATGATCTAGGCGTCCAGGGTTCGTCCTTATCGGCGACGAAGACGTGGAGGTGGCCGGCGTCGCCGTGTCGATCTCATGGAGGAGGAAGAAGACGATTGCCTTCTGTTTTTATTTCCGAAACGATTACTGGCTGGTTTTGGCGGTGGATTGGGCTGGGCTATGGCTACTGCTGGGCTATGGTGCTGGGCTGCATTTGGTGGGCTACTGCGGTGCTTCACTGCTGGTAAGCCTTCTTTCTCTTCCTTTTCTATTTATTGTTTTCTGTTTTCTAATTTTAATTCTGTTTTGAATTCTCTTTTGCAGGTTTTTCTTATTTCAAGTTTATGGAAACTAATAAGAATGGTTAATAGTAATATTGTTGGATTAGGGTTCTATATGTGTGTATTAACACATAACACATAGTTAATAGTATTGGGTTGAGGATAGAATATTTCATATATATATATATATATATATATATTTGATTTTATAATCCAACTATAAAAGGTTCTAAATTATTTTCCAAGAGGGCCTTACTAATTATCTAGGGATGATTATTGTTTCATGTGGTATTTCTTTATAAGAAATTATCTGCAAAAGTAAAGCCAACTATTTGGTTTCTTATATAGGATTATAGTTTTATGGGCATGATTTCATGTGCCCCAATATTTATAAATATTGGAGATTAAGTTTGGTTTGTTCCCATGGCTATTGGTATTACTTTCTTAAGTCTTGGATTTGAATGATTAGAGTAGATCTTACTCCACTTAGGAGAATTTTATTTGTTTGAGAAAATAGTTGGGTGTGCCTAAGTATACATGGGTTGAAACTCAAATGTGGACTAGGTTTTATTTGTGATCACCCAAGTGATACATAAACTAGAATTAAGATATGGTCTAGGGTTTAACTTGTGGTCATCAAGTAATTCACTAGTTAGTTTGAGATATGGTTATAGGTTCTATATGTGATTTAACACCTTATTACTTTTGCTAGAGTTGCTCTTCCTCACCACTCATAGGATGGTTCAATCCAAGATCATTTGGATTGATATAAGGCTGGACTAGACAAAGGTTTGTTACAATTCAGTTGTCTCTCTAATTATCATATGAGAAATGGTTTTAGGGTTACTAGTTCCCCTATGATTGTATGTGTAGGATAAAATCTGTTTAACCCCCTAGGGTTTAACTGATAAATATTTATCTCCAAGGTATGATCATGGATTAGACATGATCAACTTGTTCTTAATACTCTACCTCAAATTCTTAGGGTTCATGATCATTACACAATTTATAATGATCAAGGTTTGGCTTCCTAAGGATCTCTCATTAAATGGAATTCTTACTTCCATGATCAAGCATTGTCTTGATCAGTTAAGGTATAGCACTTCTATTTTACTTTCTAGGATTGACATGGTCATGGTTGTCTCACCAGTTTTATATCCCAGGAAAATGCCTGAGATATCCACTTAGGGTTCCACTTAAATCATGTTGATATGATCATCTCGGTATATGGATAGTTCTCTCCCTCAAATTCAAGTGTTGCCTCAACTAACTTGAGTGTAGCACCATAGCCTGAGCTCTCTTTCATAGGAATAGTTATTCTAGGGTTTATGGTGTACTCCTAATATTTATTTAAGTAGCTAAGCTAAAGATTCAATTGTCTAACTTAATTGGATTAGTCTTATCCTTATTTCACTAATTCATGTGTATAGTCTTATTGATATTTGGTTATCCCACCACTTCAAGATGAAATGGTTAATCTCTTAATACTTTAGTTCAAAGGTTGTCCTTTATTCTTAAATAGGTAAAGCTTAGAGTGGTATGAATGGTCTCACTCATTTGGGAAGGACTTGAATAATACTCTAGGGTTCCTCTTGAAGATGATGATTAGAATACTTGGATGTATATCGAAGGTTTAGCTCAAAGTTGTCATTTCTCTTATAGTAAATACTATAGGAATCTCACATCTCTAGATTTGATGTATAATAATATGGAATAGAGAAAGATATATATCTCTAGGGTTGATCTCCTTGTTATGTTTCCAAGACTAAAGTAGAATGAATACCATGAGGTTCATGGTAGGATCAGGGATTTGTTTAAGATATGGAAAAGATAAGTGAAGAATGGTTTGTCCATTTGTTGTTACTTGATTTCCAAATAGATGTATGTTCATATGTTATGGCAAGGAATATCATGTTGTGATCTTTAATAAGATCAAGTAGTTGATCCTTGATTAATAAGTTCTTGTGTTGATTTTAATTCCATTTGATCTAACCCCTTAGATCAAATTATCTCTACCCAAAACAAGGTTTTAGCAAAGTCACATTGAGGTTTATAGCGCTTGACTTGATGAGCTACTTCAATTCCACCAAGGTCAAGTGAAACTTCGATTCTTGTGATCTGTTTTACTTTAAAGCGCGAAAATTCCCCAGATTTTCTATGCATGAATGCAATGCACACATCTGTTTCCTCTATTTTTGTAACCCCATTACCTGGGATATTACAGTCTCTACCCCTTAAACTAAACTTCATCCTCGAAGTTTGAACTCTCTCACGTTTCCGAAGTGTGGATCTGTCTTATGCAGACTACGACTTTTCTCGCACTCCGTGGTGATCTCACTGGATATAATTGAATATATCCCTTGTCCAGATTCTTCCTGGAATCCATTAGTGTTTTACATCAAACAACTATTACTTCCCTTACTTCTATGATTTCCTCCAATATTATAAGCTTGTTTCTTTTCTCATTGACGATTCAATGATTGGAACTTCTTCTGGTGCTGCTAGTCTTAACTGGAGACTGATTTGATAACATATTCCTAATTGGTGAAATATGTCTTTGTTTTCCCTTACTATCAAAACTACAATAATGGTACTTAGTAAGGTACTTACCATGGAAATGGTTTTGACGGTTTATTTCACTAAGAAGGGATTAGACTCATTTAGTCTATCCAATCAGGGATTATAGTTGATACCTATAACTATTTTGGTTCTTTAGGTTCCATGAAAGGAATCTTTAAATTAGTATTTAGTTTTGATATGGTCAATCTTCTTCATTCTTTGGCCATCTTGGGGCTTTATTAGTGTACGATATTTTCTTCGTCCAACTTCATTAACATTAGCTGACTTGAGATTAAGTACTTCTGAGTAGATATTACTCACTTTCTCAAGTGATAACCCAATTATTATTTCCTCGAGGTATGAACCTCGGCTTCCTGTCTGACATCCTTCTGAAAGTAATGTCCAACAATCTTATGAAAATAAGATCGAACTCCCTCTCAGTTCAGACCTTCTGCTTCTATATAGCTTAAAGTATTGAGTTACTGTACATCCAACTCAATCTTTACTCTACCCCTTAGAGTTTTCTTATGTCTTCAACTCTTTTCCTTCCAACCATTAAATTAATGGTTAGAATATCGGTCTAGGTGTAGTTTATGGTTTGTACTCTTCTAAAATTCTCATGAAGAATGTTTTTGGTGTATCCACTCAATTGTGGACATCCAATGTGAATCCTTCGACTAAATGATTAAAGGTCATTGTTATTTGACTTGCAAAATTTTATTTGTTAACACTTCTTGGTACAATTAATCCAATGATGGACTACTTGATACCAATTGTGGCTATTTGTTATCTAAAAATGGATTCTATTATAGGTTCTGATCAATTGGTCAGGACATCTTCTACTTTATCTCGTAGTATGGATACTATACCAATTGTGGTGTTCTGATATCAACTATGGTCTTCTTATATCTATTATGGTTTCATAGGTCATCTTCTTTTCTTCAGGGTTTATTTTTGCAAGAAAATCACTAACTGACACTATGATTATAGTATCCTAAGTGATTTCCCATGCATTCCCTCTTCTATATTAACTATGGATCTGCTTGAGCTTCACCATAATCATCATATTTCTCACCTTCATGCTTCTTCCGTACTAAAGTACTCCTCTGTTGAGGTAAAGCATGAGTTTTGATTGGTACTTCCTTCTGAATATTGTGGTTGCTTCCCACAACTTTGTTTCCTTTATCTGGTGAACCTTCATCTTGTCTTCAGAATCTCCAGAATTCGTCACTTCCTCACATGAATACCATTACCCTCTAGATCTATAGCATCAAGTAAAGGCTTGATATTGCAACATGCACTTGCATATCAAAGTCAAACTTCATGTATGGATCTAGTCAAACAATGAAAATCCAATAAAATCCAAGAAGATTCAGCTTTGTGTTTATAGTATACACCATCATAAGCCTAAATATAATAGTTGAGTATGACATCTCTAAACATCAGGCTGAGATGTGTAGTATATAACACCACATAATATAGGTTTATATCGTGATACTTAGCACGAATATAGGGGACTCTACTATTTGTCTCAACCTTTACCTTAATTGCACCTTTGAATGAGATAAACTTGAAACAAAGTGGTTTGGGATGGTTAAGGTTAACCTAATTTTCTTTGGAAGTACTACTTAACCTTCATTTTATTGAGGACTATCTCACATGATATGTCTAGGTTCTAACATTGCTACACTAAACACATAACTATGGAAATATAGCTCATATACTTCCATATGTTCTTACCATATAACTAGGGTTCTGATGTACTTGACACAGTTCCCATGGTTTTGGAACACAAATCTTGCACTATTGTTTTGCACTTGGCTTCTTATTGTACTCCTCTTAATTAATTATAAGGTTCTAGTCCATCACATAACGATTCTCAGGTGAATCAAATATGATTAGCAACTCTACCATATAAGTAGACAAATTTTATTCTTACCTCCCATGATTAACTCATCATGGTCTATACTACCTCATATAACTCAGAGTTATCATTTACTATCAGTTGTTTCACAAGTTTAGATAATTTACTTACCCATTACTTGTCTGGTATACACCTTCTAGTAGGATATCTCTTACTTGACCATAACATGTGTGGGTACACATCTTCCCATAGGATATCTTCCTTATGGTTGTATCCTCACTTTGGACTACCATGTATTGTATACCAACCGTGATCTACTCATCTATTGTTTTAAGGACTTATTAATGTCCTACATGTTTGGAATTAGCTAACTAACTTTACTTAGAAAAGATAAGTATGAAATGTTGACTCAAGTGTGTCAGGATTATTCTCAAGTGAATATCCATCTCAAGTCATAAGAAGTATTTGGTTTAACTAAGACAACTTCCTATAGACACTACCAATCCTATAGGTCTCATTTAAAGGGTTTTAATCCTAGTGTCAAAGCATTTGCTCTGATACCAACTGTGGTGACCCGACATACCACTGCATGGTGTAGTATGCAAGTCTGATATAACACCAATGAAACACCGTTCCACTAGTATTATATCGCTCAGAGTGGTACAACAGAAACATATGCGGGTCCAAGGCATGTCTATAGAATTACAACACTGACTCTATTACATAAGATCAACACAGCCTCCTACTTTACAATGAGGTAAAACTGCAGATAACTCCAGAAGAACAACTCGTAGTCTAATCCTATCACGAACTCTATTTGAAGAGTGTTTAACTAGCTATAGAGGCTAAGAATAGATTCTAGCTAAATAGAGCTAGGTTTAGGAAGCTAGTTCCCTTCTATGGCCAAACTAGGTTTTCTCCTTGATGGATGTGGTATCTGACTCCTCTGACAGGGTCCTGTATCTTGAAGTAGTTGTTGACTCCTCGGTCTTCGAGTTGCACTTGTAGATCCTCCTTCGATGCCTCCATATCTAAGCGGGGATTTAAGAGTGGGATGAGTACGAGCGTACTCAACAAGTTCATTATAGGAAAGAGGTGTTTAATGCACTAGCTACGGCATTAGACCGGAAAGTCTAATACCAATGCAGGTTTTCATAATCATTTCTTCAAAAGGTTGCTTTTATTCGGAAGAACTATGTCCGTCGGCCTTCACCGGTTTACTAGAACTTCATGGAGCTCCTTTCCGGCCGCGTTCGCAGTTCCATATCCCGGAACGAGGGAGTGACGAGTCACGGTTCTTTACACTCGCGAGAGGTGTGTTGCTTTACCCATAAGAGATCTTAACCTTGGTGCCAACCGGCGTACACCCCGTCCACACTTCCTTTGGTGTGAGGCCCGGTATAAGGTCATAGCCAATCATATTCCTCCGCTACCTCGCACACCCACCCTTTGTTGCAAACCCCGACCCTGGGTCCTCGCCGGTCCCATTATTCCCGTAATTTCAGGGTGGACCCCGACCACGACAACAGTTCTGGGCTCTACCATAAACTCCTTCGCCGGCAGCTGCAACTCATCATAGACCGCATTACCGTGGGGAATTAGAGTGGGATCCCCACCCTCCGGTTGTTCCGCAAGACACAACTGCTACGGTAAGCATTGCATTACCGTGGGGAATTAGAGTGGGATCCCCACCCTCCGGTTGTTCCGCCAGACACAACTGCTACGGTAAGCGCATCCGTTGATGTACGAGAGGTGGAAATACAATTGACTAGTCCGTCCCATTCCAGATCTTATGGTTAAGACGGGTATTACGGCACAAGAATCACTAGACGACATTTGTTGTTTAATCCTAGATGGATATAAACCCTTGCAATGGAACCTCCACCATATCAACACAATCCATGGTTCCATTGCCAACCACATAGTCATATTCATAGTTATGAAAATAGTGGTTTTGGTTTTTTTATGCAATAGTGATAACCATAGTACTTTGCAAGTAATTTGATAGAAATACTCAAATGACATGAGCAAGTGATGAACTTGCCTTTCTTGACTGCAAGATTATGCAGGCAAGGTCTTCGATACGCAATAACTCCAAATTCTGAAATAGCATCATCGTCCGGTAAGGACGATGTTTAAAAGATTGGCAAGGATGCAATAATGCATAAGTATGAGATGCAATCGTTCTAAGCGTGTCCTAACCCCGATGATTTAGGATTAGTGAGTGGGAATGATTGGTTTAGGCCGTGTTGCACTTTTTAGAGTGATTCACAAACAAGGTTCTTATTCAGGTGGGGTTACTTGGAATCATAAACATGTGCTGCAATATATCATAACAATAGCATTAATAGCACACAACAATAAGATTTGTGTAATTCTAACATGTAATGAATAGTGGTTGGTTTTAGCACTACATGGCATGGTTAATGATTAATTATCATATACTTCAAAAGAATAACTTTTGAAGAACATGTTCTTTAATAAAGAGCAAGTACGATAATTAGGGCTGTGGAGTTCTATGGTTTACTATGATTTTAATTGGTTTCTGGAGTAAGTGGTAGATGGATCACAACATAGTTGGATTCATCAGCAACTAGGCTTGGTTGGTTTTACTTAAGCATAAGCAACTTAAGCAATTAATTATTTATGGTTGCTATCATGATTGGTATACCTTGCTGGTGATAGCTGGTTATTGGCTATAGGTTCTATTAGGCAGGATTGATGATGATTCCTTATTTTCTTCAAAAGAATAACTTTTGAAGAACATACTTCTTAAGTAATAAGAAGTATTGCAATTAGGGTTGAGGTTGTCTAGGGTTGGCTATTGGATCTACTAAGGAAGGAATGTTGATTTCCTAAATAGGATAGTTAATAATTATCTCACACTAATAGGGTTTAGTGGAGTATGGTTATGTAATGCAAGATAGTGGGCATGGTTGTTATTAGGGTTCATCACAATGGTGTGATGCTAATTGGGGATCAATAAGGATGATGGCTTTGGTAATAGGATCTAGGGTTTTCTCTTGGTTGACCCCACTTGATTAGTTAGGTCCGATGAGGATGAACATATGGGATACCCATATATTAGTGATAGGTCTTCTACATTTTATGTGTCCAAGACAATTATTTAGTTGCTACTATGGTTCTATGATTTGGAAGAAGATACCATGATCACATGCTCTAACCTAGGGTTTAGGTTAGAAGTAATTTAGGTTTCATGTTGATTATTGGAACTAGGGTTTGGTGCAGAATTGAATTAGGGTTTTAGGTTTCACATGAAATGATAGGGTTGTAATATTATTCCATATGGAATTAGGGTTTGCTATTTACCATATAGTTCTATGATTAATAACTTCATTTTTAAAGTTGAAGTTATTAATAACTTTGAAATAAAAATAATATTGAATTTGGCATTTTATTATTTTTAAACAATAAATAATTAGGTAATTATTAATCAGGGTTTTAAATCCCTCTATTAAGGATTTAATAAGTTCCAAATAAAGAAAATTAGTTTTAATGTTTTCTATATTTACTTTACTGGTTTTATTTATTTTATAATTATTTTCTAATTATTGAATTTTAATTTAATTAGGAATAAAAGAAAAAGCTTGATTATTAAGTTTTAAACAATTAAATTTTTATTAAAAATAAAAATTTCATATTATATTTTTATTGAATAGATTTTATTTTTAGGATCATTTTGATATCTCATATGTATTTTTCCGAATTATAATGCATTTCCTAAATATTTGCAAATTTTCAGCAATTATTGAATTTGAAATAAAATGGAAAATCCTAAATCTACCCGGGCTATTCTACCCATAAGGGACTGATTGGTGGACCTAAGCCACGTCAGCTGCCAGGTGAGATGCTGACCAGGTCAAATCGACTAGGGGTCCCACGAGACAAGTCTCCCCACCGGCGGTTAAACGCCGGCGAGTTGACCGTCGACACTGGTGCTGCTCTAGGTCTTGCGGGACTCCGGGAAGAGCGGCAATCGGACCCCCACTACACGCGGAACCAATCTATAGCGGCGCCCCCGCGGAATGACCATCGGAGTTACTCCGGCGAATGCGTCTGCGGCAGCGAGCTCCGGCGAGGTACTCGAATTAACGCCACAGTTGATGATTAAGCATGGATTCGGGCTCTAAAGATGCGTAAGGATCACCTGAAGCCAATGAGCTGCTCGACGAAGCCCGGGAGGGTCAGAGATGGCGGCAAGGTCGAGGTTTTCGGCGAACCCGAGTGGAAGGGAATGCCCAAATTCTCTTAACTGTGCGCACCGCCTCTCGATTCCTTCATGCTGGTTGATCTACACGACTTGGCGGATCTCCTCGTCCCCACCACGGACTCCGGGGTGGCCGCTATCGACGGTGGTGTCATGAACTCCGGCGAGTGCTGCGGATGATTCTGGGCGAACAAGAGGGAATGAGAGAGCGAGGATGGGCGTAGATGAACAAGGACATCACGGCGGTCCTCCAGGTCATTTTATAGGGCACGATATGGTCAGTAACGGCGGCACGGCTGCGATGACCGGCTCAGATACACGATGATGTCAGCGGGGTTTTTGGGGCGTGAATCTTGGCGAAAATGGAGCATGCGGACGCGGAGCAACTTCAATCGAATGTTGGGCATGATCTAGGCATCCAGGGTCGTCCTTATCGACGACGAAGACGTGGAGGTGGCCGGCGTCGCCGTGTCGATCTCATGGAGGAGGAAGAAGACGATTGCCTTCTGTTTTTATTTCCGAAATGATTACGGGCTGGTTTTGGCGGTGGATTGGGCTGGGCTATGGCTACTGCTGGGCTATGGTGCTGGGCTGCATTTGGTGGGCTGCTCAGGTGCTTCACTGCTGGTAAGCCTTCTTTCTCTTCCTTTTCTATTTATTGTTTTCTGTTTTCTAATTTTAATTCTGTTTTGAATTCTCTTTTGCAGGTTTTTCTTATTTCAAGTTGATGGAAACTAATAAGAATGGTTAATAGTAATATTGTTGGATTAGGGTTCTATATGTGTGTATTAACACATAACACATAGTTAATAGTATTGGGTTGAGGATAGAATATTTCATATATATATATATATATATATATATATATATTTGATTTTATAATCCAACTATAAAAGGTTCTAAATTATTTTCCAAGAGGGCCTTACTAATTATCTAGGGATGATTATTGTTTCATGTGGTATTTCTTTATAAGAAATTATCTGCAAAGTAAAGCCAACTATTTGGTTTCTTATATAGGATTATAGTTTTATGGGCATGATTTCATGTGCCCCAATATTTATAAATATTGGAGATTAAGTTTGGTTTGTTCCCATGGCTATTGGTATTACTTTCTTAAGTCTTGGATTTGAATGATTAGAGTAGATCTTACTCCACTTAGGAGAATTTTATTTGTTTGAGAAAATAGTTGGGTGTGCCTAAGTATACATGGGTTGAAACTCAAATGTGGACTAGGTTTTATTTGTGATCACCCAAGTGATACATAAACTAGAATTAAGATATGGTCTAGGGTTTAACTTGTGGTCATCAAGTAATTCACTAGTTAGTTTGAGATATGGTTATAGGTTCTATATGTGATTTAACACCTTATTACTTTTGCTAGAGTTGCTCTTCCTCACCACTCATAGGATGGTTCAATCCAAGATCATTTGGATTGATATAAGGCTCGGACTAGACAAAGGTTTGTTACAATTCAGTTGTCTCTCTAATTATCATATGAGAAATGGTTTTAGGGTTACTAGTTCCCCTATGATTGTATGTGTAGGATAAAATCTGTTTAACCCCTAGGGTTTAACTGATAAATATTTATCTCCAAGGTATGATCATGGATTAGACATGATCAACTTGTTCTTAATACTCTACCTCAAATTCTTAGGGTTCATGATCATTACACAATTTATAATGATCAAGGTTTGGCTTCCTAAGGATCTCTCATTAAATGGAATTCTTACTTCCATGATCAAGCATTGTCTTGATCAGTTAAGGTATAGCACTTCTATTTTACTTTCTAGGATTGACATGGTCATGGTTGTCTCACCAGTTTTATATCCCAGGAAAATGTCTGAGATATCCACTTAGGGTTCCACTGCAATAATGTTGATATGATCATCTGGGTATATGGATAGTTCTCTCCCTCAAATTCAAGTGTTGCCTTAACTAACTTGAGTGTAGCACCATAGCTTGAGCTCTCTTTCATAGGAATAGTTATTCTAGGGTTTATGGTGTACTCCTAATATTTATTTAAGTAGCTAAGCTAAAGATTCAATTGTCTAACTTAATTGGATTAGTCTTATCCTTATTTCACTAATTCATGTGTATAGTCTTATTGATATTTGGTTATCCCACCACTTCAAGATGAAATGGTTAATCTCTTAATACTTTAGTTCAAAGGTTGTCCTTTATTCTTAAATAGGTAAAGCTTAGAGTGGTATGAATGGTCTCACTCATTTGGGAAGGACTTGAATAATACTCTAGGGTTCCTCTTGAAGATGATGATTAGAATACTTGGATGTATATCGAAGGTTTAGCTCAAAGTTGTCATTTCTCTTATAGTAAATACTATAGGAATCTCACATCTCTAGATTTGATGTATAATAATATGGAATAGAGAAAGATATATATCTCTAGGGTTGATCTCCTTGTTATGTTTCCAAGACTAAAGTAGAATGAATACCATGAGGTTCATGGTAGGATCGAGGATTTGTTTAAGATATGGAAAAGATAAGTGAAGAATGGTTTGTCCATTTGTTGTTACTTGATTTCCAAATAGATGTATGTTCATATGTTATGGCAAGGAATATCATGTTGTGATCTTTAATAAGATCAAGTAGTTGATCCTTGATTAATAAGTTCTTGTGTTGATTTTAATTCCATTTGATCTACCCCCTTAGATCAAATTATCTCTACCCAAAACAAGGTTTTAGCAAAGTCACATTGAGGTTTATAGCGCTTGACTTGATGAGCTACTTCAATTCCACCAAGGTCAAGTGAAACTACGATTCATCGTGACTATTTTACTTTAAAGCGCGAAAATTCCCCAGATTTTCTATGCATGAATGCAATGCACACATCTGTTTCCTCTATTTTTGTAACCCCATTACCTGGGATATTACATGCAAGGGCGTGCCACCTGACCTATACCTGGTCAGGAAGGTGATGGATTGCTTCGACTAGTTTCCTGCATGGCATACACGTAAACATTAAATACGAGCCTCGATCGGCTCTCAGGTTCTCCTATGAATCGGCTCAAGGAGCCGATCCACCCATGATTCGTATTGGATCTACGATAACATGGTGGTCCTGCTTGATCAACACTAAGTTAAAACGATCTACGACGATCTAGGGTTTTCACCGCATAACCGGAACATCCTACACGTAGCTGAGCCTGGCAGATACGAAAGATAGTAGAAAACCAGCCCTAGATAAGGCCTAAAAACCAACGTAGCGTTGATTCCCGGAGCATCCCATCTAGGATCAGCAAACTACACCTGACGCACTACTGGATCATTCAATCCGTTTGCAAGGCCTAACAATGCAGATATCAAACTAATCCTTGAAGATCAAGAAACGATCGTAACGGATCGAATCTACTAAATAAAGACTAAGCAGGGTGCTGCCCTTACACCTAAAATAAGTGTAAAGGCAGCTAGATATCTAGGGATAGCATAACTAAGCGAATACATCAAGATAAAAACAATGCTAACCCTAACATATCTATGATAACAACGTTGCTCGCCATCAACAAGGCTTCAGCACGAGCAACGCATGAACAACGAATAAACTCGCTACAGCCTAGATCGCGAGATGAGATCTAGGCAGCATGGCGCTTACCCGGAAGAAACCCTCGAAACAAGGGTTGGCGATGCGCCTAGATTGGTTTGTTGTGAACGTGATCGTCCTCCTTTCTCAATAACCCTAGATACATATTTATAGTCCGTAGACTTTCTAACTTGGGAATAATCCCAACCGTGTATGAGCTAAACTCTATCTCTTAATTCTAACCGACACGTAACCTACTATAATTTACAGATACACGGGCAATCTTGCCTAAACTCTTATACAAGGCCGATTCATGAATATTTTCCACGCATATTCTCTAAGCCCATCTCAATCACGGCCCACCTCTGACTTGGTCAAAATCTGGTGATAACACATGCCCCCCTGGTTTTGGCAATAATAATTCCAAAACCACTGTTTTTTCTTCGTCGGGTCATGTCGTGGCAGAGCAGAACTGTCACAGTATCCTTCATCATGATGCCTTGCCTTCTCAACTTCTCTGCGCGATTTGACATTTTTTTGGCACCACTTCCTCGGAAACCGCTGTAGCATTAAATCTCCACTATATCCCCTTTTATTTAACCGCACCGAGCAGTTCGCCTCTTCATCCCCTTGCTCTGTACTAGCCATCGGCAAAAAACCCCTCCTCTGCAGCCATGTCTTCTTCCTCCTCCTCCTCCGCCTCATCGGTCCTCTCCTCCTCCTCTTCTTCATCTCGGGAGCCAACACCGGAGTGGGATTCGCTGGCGGCGTATGATATCCGCGCCCCAACAAAGTGGGACGAGGAGGACCACGATTCCTCCGTCTGGTCCGAGGATGACAAGTCCTTGACCAGTGGAGACGACGACTTCCAGTTCCTCGCCGATGGGGAGATGGAGGCGGAGAGCGAGGATGACCTCTTCTCCTGGGATGGCTTCATCTCCTCCGACGAGGAGGAGGAAGAGGAGGATGACGATTCCTCCGATGAATACCCGCCGGCTAAGCTCTTCCGCGCCGGGTCGGATGACGACGATGACGACGACGACGACGAGGAAGAGGCCCCCGCCGAGAGCTACGGGAGTAGTGACGAGGACGTCGCTGGCAGCAGCGCCGACGACAGCTACAACGGCGACGACGAGGGCAGCGATGGCCCATAGAGTAGCATCTACTAGTATAGGACTAGTAGTAGTAGTAGATTGGTCAATAGACCTCTCTTTTGTTCTTCCTTTCTCGAGCAATCGGCTCTTCACTGTAAAAAATCCCCTTTTATCAATGAAGAAAATGTTTCCATGTCGATTTTGCCGATAGTCAAAATAAGTCAACGCTTCAAAGAGCCGATGGCAGCGCATCGGCCTTTGCCATAAAACGCGAATAAGGCCCAATCAGTTGCCTATTCAAACGGTAACCTACAACCTTTGTCTGAAAGAATAAACTCAGATCCCCAAATCGCCGCTCGAACAGATCCAACTCACGGCCACGCGAATCTTAGATCTCAATTATGCAGATTTAACTCCACAGTGAATCCAATGGCAAAATCCAATGGCAGAATCACCTCGCGCCACTGTAGAGCCTCTATATGTAATATGATAACTGCTCAATTGAGCTTGTACCTCTAGAGTCGATGGCTGTGCATCGGCTTTTAATCTGAAGTCGATGTCTGTGCATCGGCTGTACTTGTATCTTTGTTGTTTTGCATATTTCTCTGAAGTCGATGTCCGTGCATCGGCTATGATTTGTATGTAAATTTTTTTTTACTGGCCGATTTTATGCATCGGCCCCCATATTTCACTGTCCGTCATCCCACATGCTTGGGAAATATTTCTTGAGATGTTGACCATTGACAGCTACTGGGAATTTAACACCGTCCAGCTGCTCGAGCATGTATGCATTACCCTTCAAAACCTGGTCGACTCTGTACGGACCGTGCCAATTAGGAGACCATTTACCATATGCTTTATCCTTAGTCCCTAATGGCAACACAACTTCCCATACTAGATCACCAACCTGAAACTCCTTTGGTCTCACCTTCTTATTGTATGCGCGGGCTACCATGGCTTTGTTCTCTTTAATCTTCTCCAGCGACCAAAGTCTGAGTTCCTTTAGATCCTCAACACTATCACTCGTCAGGGCTGCATATTCTTCAGTCGTTAGATCATTCTGAAATGTAACACGTCTCGATCCAGCCGTAATTTCCCAAGGCAATACAGCTTCTTGTCCATAGACTAGCTGGTATGGCGAGGTTTTTATAGCTCCATGGCATGACATGCGATAAGCCCACAAAGCTTCTGACAATACCTCATGCCAATGTCTAGGGTGCTCGTCAACTTTCCTCTTAATCAGCTTGATAAGGCTCTGGTTGGACGCTTCAGCTTGCCCATTTGCTTGAGCATAGTACGGAGACGATCGGATCAACTTAATTCCCATGTCATCGCAGAACTTTCTGAACTCTTTAGAAACGAAGACCGAACCTCCATCGGTCGTGATAGTCTGGGGAATCCCGAATCTATGAATGACATGTTCTTTCACAAAATTGATAACATCTTCTGATTTTACTGACTTCATAGGGACGGCTTCCACCCATTTAGTGAAATAATCTGTAATGGCCAAGATCCACTCGTGTCCTTTGCTCGATGCAGGATGGATTTTGCCGATCATATCCATGCCCCAACCTCGAAATGGCCAAGGCTTGATGATGGGCTTCATTGCTGATGCGGGTACCATCTGAATTTTCCCAAACATTTGACACGCTTGACATCCTTTATAGTACCTAAAGCAATCCTCAAGCATGGTGGGCCAGTAAAACCCTGATCGCCTGATCAGCCATTTCATCTTATGAGCCGACTGATGAGTTCCACAGGCGCCTTCGTGTACCTCGTGTAAGAGCCGATTCGACTCGGCTGGTCCCAGGCATTTGAGAAGTAGCCCCTCCAAAGTCCTGTAGAACATGTCATCTCCTATAAGGACATATTTCATGGCCTTGTACCTTATCCGTTTAGGTGCCCCCCGAGCCGAATCTTTCAAGTAATTGAAGATTTCGGCTCTCCAGTCATCCTGTTCCAGGAATTGCACCCGAACATCGGCTCCATCTGTTACGTCCTTGTAGCCTGATGCCACATGTGCGAGATCGTTGGCCTCGGTATTTTGTGACCTTGGGATCCAATTAAAGTGTGGCACCCCCGGGATCAGGGTTAGACAAATACCAGATCTTCGTCCGACATAAGCCTAACCTTGAGCTTGAGAGACTACAGTGAGAGAATCGGTAACACAACAGTGACTCTACGACTCAAAAGAATATATTACAACTCTTAACAGAGTAAGATCCAAATTATTACACGCAGAGGTCACTGACCCAACATTCAACAAGCAACGGAAGCAAATTATGTTATTCTAAATAACAAGATAGCAAAGGGCTTAAGAAGCCATAACATAAAGCGACGTCCCAGCCCATAAGTCGCAGGCTGCTGCCTGGGAACTCCAAACTAACCGTCGATATTAACGTAGAAACCACCTTCGGCTGCAGAGACTTCATCTGAAACAAAAGTGTTGAATGCATAATTTGGCTAATAGGTATTTATGGGCCAAATTAGTTTAAATGTGCATAGATAAATAAGTGATTGACACATGAATTTGGACGTGCTTTTTATCTCAATGTGGAGGCTTGTTTATAGTTCAATACTGGTACAACCATGGCGATCAGGCGAAGCAAGATACATCATTTGCTAGTATGGAGGACAAATACTAAGCTGATTCTAATATACGAATGAGCCAAACGGAGCTACATAGGAGAAGTCTTAAAAGGCTTCGATGCATGGAGGGATTTCGGAACTAAGGTGCAAGGCGACAATTGCATCCAGGATCCTAATTAGTGCTAATCATTAGCAATGTTGCCGGATAATTTATATTTTCTTGTGGGCCAGGCTAAGACTACTACATGCTGTACAAATTAGTTTGGTAGGCTTGGTTTGTACGGGGCCGAATCAAAGCATTGAGTTGGTCGGTTTAGTTTTAGAGTTTTATCCCTGTACGCCAAGTGACCTGGCTAAAACGCGAAGACCTGCGCCTATTTAAAGGCTTTGGCCGATTGGAAGACCCCCAGTCAATCGATCTATCAATACAATTTACCTTTTCTTTTTACGTACTGTTTTTCTATATCGTTTTCTCTGCCATGCCCTAGCAGCCCTAGGGTTTGGTTCATCTTTGCCGTTTTGCGCTGAAAAGCGGCCGTATTTACTCTTCGAAATCGAGGATCCTTTGTTGCTTTGCCGGAAAAGCAATCGTTCGTCGTCACGAAAGTACGACGGTTATCCTAGTGTTGCGCGGCAGTTTTGCGTGCCAACACAATTGGCGACTCCGCTGGGGACGAAGCATCGAGCGGTCTTCAGCCCGTTCTTGCCACGTAGAGTGTCATCAAGAGGCTGCAATCTACACGGTAATATGAATTCTCAATATTTTTATATAGATGCAAATAACTCTTATGCTGATGTTGCTAGATCCTATGATATGCCTACTGTATCGGCTAGTCCTAGTTCTTATTATGTGCAAGCGCCGATGCAAAATAATTTACATGCTTCAAATTCTTATAATTTTAGCGACATGCAACATGTATACTCGAATTCTCATGCATCGGCAACCCCAGAAGCTCATATGCCGATGAATAACGTTAATCAATTTGAAACATCCAATGTTATAAATTTTAATAGCATGCAAAATCCTGTTTCACCCTTTTATTCATCGGCAAATAATTTGCAATATGTTGGTTCAGCTTCGCATATGCCGATGGACAGAGCATTTGACCATGTTAATACTAGCTATTTGGGTAATTACTCTCAGCCATCATATGTTGCAAGTTATGTTACTAACTTTTCAGCACCGTATGTTATTGGAGACATTGATAGTTCGGCTACACACGTTTACAGTGATCACAGCCGAATGAGTGAAAGTTCAATAAGAGCTCATGTGCATTCGTCTAACACGGTAGCATATGACGCACCCTCTACAGAATTGCAAAATTTTGGTAATACCCAATTTTCATTGCCGAAAAATACTGGGACATATGATGGGCGATCAGCAAAAGAGTGGGATGATATATATCGGAAATCTTGTGACGATCTTGCAAAAAAGCTTCTCGAAGTCAGAGCTATGCGAGCCAACCAGCAGATAAATGTTGACTCAGTCAGTACCGCAAATTTGGCTAAGGCCGGGTTGGACAATTCATGTGCCGAGTCAAATCAACAAAAGATGATTGACACATCTACCACGACCGACTTAGTTCAAGCTAAATTAAATTTGGGTAAAGCCAAGTCGGACACACACACCGAGTTTGTCAAGGTGGTTGATACAAGCTTTGTTGAGCAAGAACATGGTGAGTGTGAAACAATTGTGCTTGATTTTTCTGGATGCAAGGAACCTTTCATGTTGCCCTATGAATTTCGTGCCAAAGAAGTTGATGAGCATCAACAAGAAGAAAATATGGCCGAACCATCTTTGGTTGAAGAAGAGCATCTAAGTGAAGAGGCACAAGATTCAAAAAAGAAGGAAGACAAGATGTTGAAAAATCATCAAGAAGCGGAGCAAGGTAGTGAAAAGAATATGGTCATTGATGATAATGCTCCTCTGAAGATGATCATGCCAAAAAATCCAGAAGTACGAGTTTCAAATGTCAATGAAAGAAAGACACAATCAGCTCCAAGATCAAAGCCGACGGTTAAGAATTTGTTGGACAAATACACTTCACGCAAGTTCAAGAATGTGTTTAATCGGCTTGGAGGTAGTAAGCGTCGTAGGTCTCCTACTCGACCCGGGGGGCATGTACGCTGGCGAGAAAAATCGTATAATCAGCAGTATTATTTTCCAATGGTGCGGACATATTGGAGCTGTTCACCTCCTACATATCCTCAGTTTCCACCACGGGGTTATATTCCCTGGGCACCATATCTTACAAATTCAGAAAGTTATTGCCAGGCAGAATTTATTCGGCGGAGGCCTATCTTCAGACCACACTTTCATGAGAAAAAGACTCGGTTTACTCACGAAGCTAGGTCGCATGCTGCCATTGCGATTAGAGGAAGCCGATCACAGGAATACAATGTAGGCGGCAAAAAATACATTGGTGATCGTAAACTCGCATGGGTGCCTGTGAGGTCTGCTGGAACTAAAACTAGTAGTACCATCGTGAGTCAGCCTCCAACAAGTTCAAATGGAACTGATGTTGACCATTGTGTGAAGCCGGGAGAAACAAAAGTATCTGACATTAGCGGTAGCGTACAACAGCATGGGTCTGGTCGTGTTGAGAAGGATGGTATTTTGGAGCTGAACGGCAAAGGTAGCAATAGCCATGCAGAAAGTAGTTTTACACATGATGGATCCATGCATGGCTGCACTAATAGTATTACAGCCAAAAGTACTGGTTTGCATGCTGATTTGATGCCTAACGTCGATACACATTCAGAGAAGCATGTTGTACGTCGCAGTGCTGGTGAGCGTGAGCCAACTGATGCATCTACTGATATATCCGTGAATGGCAATAGGAGATTTGAGGCTAGTGGTAAACAACAGAAGTGCAGAGAGTTTGCATCAGGAAACTTCGGTGTTGATAGAATAGGTTGTGGTTCAGTTCAAGGAAAAGGTGCCGGTAGAGAAAGGAAACATGCAAATTATACACTCGTTGCATCCTCCAGTACAAGTACAAGTCAGATGTCTGAATCGGCCAACACTCTTGCCGTTTCAGCTTTGAGAAGCAATAGTTCTGGGATGTCCATGCGTTTGCAGCCAATGGTTTTCAGATACAATGCTAGTACATCTGCGCAACGCTGGAATTCAAGGAGTGGAGGCAACCGGAGAGTTGCAGCTAGCGACGTATTTGATCAGCACAGGTTGTTTTTGGCCAAGGAAAAAATATTTGCCCCGCAGGCATCAGTAAGTCAGTATACGCCGAGAAACTCGGGGGGCAATGGAATCATGTCAGTTGCACCGGATACTAAACCAGGACCTCGGTGGTGTCCGATAGGGCTTTCACACACTCAGAAACGCCGGGTACAGAGGCTGCGAGCATTGGAGATCAAAGAAGAGATAACTGAGAAAGAGCTCGAAGAGTGGTTCCATAGAGGCAGACCGATGGTTCCTCTAAAAATGATTTGGAAGAAGAAGCACATCATGGTAGATAAAAATAGGAATGCCGATGACATAGTTGCTGATAGAATTTCAGATAATTTTAGAGATGCAGCTACTCAAATGGATGTTCATCAAGGCGGGTAATCCAGCCTGCATGATGTTGACTTAAGCATCAGTTGATTTGCAACACGGTTAGGTACTATGTTTGATTGATGCTCGTGTTAAGTGGCCACAAAGTAGTACCGGGGATTATCGTTCCGGAAGAGCGATATGCATGAAAGAAGACGGCGAGAAGAAGTATATCATGGCATGCTTTATTCGTCGACACTAAAGCCCGGTACGTGTTTATCTAAAATTTATGGTTGACTTTATATTATGCATGTACTAAGTTTCGGACTTGTCTACTTTCTAGTACATGTGTGATAGTTTTCCAAGCCGACGTGATTAAATATATGTTTTCGCAACCGATTTCTAGTGGTAGGATTAGAAAGTGGGCTTATCACTATTATAATATAATTTATCATATGAATCGTTGTGTGCTATGAAAGGTAAGTTATCGCCGATTCTATTTTTGATCATTGGGCTAAGGATGAGGAAAATAGTATTTATGTTGGTTTTAACCATGACAACTTTATTTTGGTGGATCGGTTTGTACAGATATGGCGTCGGCAATATTTAATTTCCTCTAATAATATAGTTTATGAAACATCGGTCTGTTTAGAATATCTTTGTAATAATAACCAAATTGAATATGAGGATTCTTGTTTGGTTTACAAGATTTAGTAGATGTGGGTGAAAGACACAGATGCTTATGGAAATTCGCTTCAGGTTGTACAACAAATAAAAGCGAATTCCAGTGGTTTGACGGATTTCTAACTGGCTATTTCGACCGATGTTTAGGCATAATTAATTATCTATATAGGGTACATGAATAATTGTTTAGCTAATCGTTTAGCAACACGTGCATCTGGTTATCATATTACCAAATGAATTTGTTTATTTTACAAAGACCGATGCTAGCTTTTGTAGGAAATGATTCTGGACTAGTGGATGTTGGCTTAGTACAGGGTGCTGCTGGGTTTGGTTCAGTTCAGAAAGAGGATTCGGTTTACGGGTCAGAAATAACCGAATCAGCTAGTAGTTTAGAATCAGGTTATTGTAGAAGTCCCTTAATTGTCAATTCAGTGAAACCTAGTTTTGGTTCATTTCAGCAACTAGCACTACCATAGCAAAGAAGATTCGGTACAACAACCGAATTAGCAAATAATTTACAAACTCTTAGCGTGACCAGACAAAATGACTTGTTGGTTGTAGATTATAATAATTTGATGTTGGGCATAATTGATGAAGTTTCAGAGGAAATACTAAGAGCCTTACCAGCAATTGAAAAAGAAAAATTAAAAGTAGCTAAGGCCTGTAATAAAAAGGTGAATGCAAAATCGTTTCAAGTAGGAGACTTACTATGAAAAACGATTTTACATATGTACCAAAGATAAAAAAAATCGGCAAATGTTCGCCGAGTTGGGATGGTACATACAGAAACTGTAGAGATTTTTCTTGGAAATTCATATTTTGTACAATCTTTGCAAGGGAGAAATTATCAAAAGCTCTCAGTGTCATATACTTGGAAAAGTATTATCCTATCATGTGGGAACAGGCTTGTAGACATTATGGCCGATACATTATTACAAGTATATATCGCCCTAAGAAAAATTGGGCCGATATGTTCTTGGAGTATTGCCCCGAGAAAATTTGGCTGATGTATTCTTTGGACATCGCCTTAAGTAATATATGGCCGGTGAAGCATCGTCCTTAGGTAGTGTACTGTTAGTGTTTTTGATAAATACAATTATACCAAAAACAGGGGGGCATGTGTTGAATGCATAATTTGGCTAATAGGTATTTATGGGCCAAATTAGTTTAAATGTGCATAGATAAATAAGTGATTGACACATGAATTTGGACGTGCTTTTTATCTCAATGTGGAGGCTTGTTTATAGTTCAATACTGGTACAACCATGGCGATCAGGCGAAGCAAGATACATCATTTGCTAGTATGGAGGACAAATACTAAGCTGATTCTAATATACGAATGAGCCAAACGGAGCTACATAGGAGAAGTCTTAAAAGGCTTCGATGCATGGAGGGATTTCGGAACTAAGGTGCAAGGCGACAATTGCATCCAGGATCCTAATTAGTGCTAATCATTAGCAATGTTGCCGGATAATTTATATTTTCTTGTGGGCCAGGCTAAGACTACTACATGCTGTACAAATTAGTTTGGTAGGCTTGGTTTGTACGGGGCCGAATCAAAGCATTGAGTTGGTCGGTTTAGTTTTAGAGTTTTATCCCTGTACGCCAAGTGACCTGGCTAAAACGCGAAGACCTGCGCCTATTTAAAGGCTTTGGCCGATTGGAAGACCCCCAGTCAATCGATCTATCAATACAATTTACCTTTTCTTTTTACGTACTGTTTTTCTATATCGTTTTCTCTGCCATGCCCTAGCAGCCCTAGGGTTTGGTTCATCTTTGCCGTTTTGCGCTGAAAAGCGGCCGTATTTCCTCTTCGAAATCGAGGATCCTTTGTTGCTTTGCCGGAAAAGCAATCGTTCGTCGTCACGAAAGTACGACGGTTATCCTAGTGTTGCGCGGCAGTTTTGCGTGCCAACAAAAAGCATGCAAAGCTGAGTACAGGGACTCAGCAAGACTTAGTACAACCTTTTAGCAAAGCGGGTATGCGGGCTTTCTGGTAGATCTTCTTTTGCGTAAAGCCAGTTTTCCTTTGTAAGATAAGAGAGAAGAGAAGCTCGACTACTCAGAACCTTTGAAAGGGGATAAGAGAGCGACATCTCTATCTCTATTAATCATCGTATTGTATCCACCAATCTTCATCATCTCGAACCACTATCCTCGGATCACCCCCTCAACACCCGAAGAAGGTGTCCGTAAACACACATTGTTTCAACACATTTTAGTGCAAAGTTTTCTCAAATTAATGCAAATGCATGCATGCTCATGAACAACTAGCAACATTTATTTGATTAGCAAAGTTGGTCTGTTACAACTCTACCCCCTTACAAGAATCTCGTCCCCGAGATTCCTAAGTTTTAGAAAAGAAGGCAGGGTACTCAGATCGGAGACGATCCTCTCGTTCCCAGGTTGCTTCTGACTCAGAGTGATGAGACCATTGAACTTTCAGGAATTTGATGGTTTGACGCCGAGTTTTACGCTCAGCTTCATCAAGGATACGGACAGGATACTCTCGATAGGTTAGATCCTCTTGGAGATCAAGTGT
Organism: Lolium rigidum; assembly: GCF_022539505.1. NCBI lineage: Eukaryota > Viridiplantae > Streptophyta > Magnoliopsida > Poales > Poaceae > Lolium > Lolium rigidum. The sequence continues at coordinate 48,204,866 of NC_061512.1, read as the reverse complement.
CTCGTGATCAACACCACGGATGGGATCTTTGAAGCAACGTTTGAGTTGGGAGACATGGAAGACGTCATGAACTTCAGGAAAAGTTGGAGGGAGTTCCAACTTGTAAGCAAGTGCACCTCGTTTTGCAAGGATGCGGAAAGGACCAACATAGCGAGGAGCTAGTTTGCCTTTTATACCGAAACGATGGACACCTCTTAAAGGAGTGACTCGAAGATAAGCTTGCTCGCCGACTTCATAGCAAACTTCTTGATGATGACGATCGTAATTGCTCTTTTGACGAGACTGAGCAGCTTTCAAACGCTCTCGGATAATGCCAACTTGATCTTCTGCTTCCTTGATCATGTCTGGTCCAAAGAACTGTCTTTCACCGGTTTCTGACCAATTCAGAGGGGTTCGACATTTCCGTCCATAAAGAGCTTCAAAAGGCGCCATGCCCAGGCTAGATTGGAAACTGTTGTTATAGGAGAATTCAGCAAATGGAAGGCACTTTTCCCAATTCTTGCCGAAGGATATAACACAGGCCCTGAGCATGTCTTCAAGGATTTGATTCACCCTTTCGGTTTGACCACCAGTTTGAGGATGATAGGCCGTGCTGAAGGAAACACGAGTTCCCATAGCTTGTTGGAAACTGGCCCAGAACTTGGAAGTAAACAGGCTTCCTCGGTCAGAGATAATCCTCTTCGGAACACCATGAAGAGAGACTATTCGGGAAACATACAGATCTGCCAACTTGCTAGCAGTAATGTCTTCTCGGATAGGAAGGAAGTGAGCAACCTTGGATAGGCGATCAACAATTACCCATATAGCATTGTTTCCTTTCTGAGTTTTGGGAAGTCCAGTAATGAAATCCATACCAATTTCATCCCATTTCCATTCAGGAGTAGATAGAGGTTGAAGAGTACCAGCTGGTCTTTGATGCTCAGCTTTTACACGACGACAAACGTCGCATTCAGCTACAAAGCGAGCGATTTCTCTTTTCATCCGGGTCCACCAGAACCTTTGGCGAAGATCCTGATACATCTTTGTACTTCCAGGATGAATAGATAGAGGAGACTCATGAGCTTCTCGGAGGATAAGCTCTCTTAGGTTCTTTTTCTTCGGCACCACCAAGCGGTTACCAAAGTAGACAACACCTTGATCGTTGACGGAGAAACATTTAGCATCTCCGCTAGCAATGTTCTCTTTGATCTTAGTGATACCCAAATCACGCTTCTGAGCGTCTTTGATCTGGTCTTCAAGAGAGGGTTTTACCTCTAAGTTGGAAAGGAATCCCTGAGGAACAACTTCAAGATTGAGTCTTGCAAATTCCTCATGGAGGGCAGGTTGACATTGCTTGAGCATCAGATTGTTGCAATATGCCTTCCGACTTAGCGCGTCAGCAACGACGTTGGCCTTGCCGGGCTGATAGTTAAGACCCAAATCATAGTCTTTGATGAGTTCCAACCATCTTGTCTGCCTGAGATTCAGATCCGGTTGGGTAAAGAGATACTTCAGGCTTTGATGATCCGAGTATAACTCGCAACGATTACCGTAAAGGTAAGGTCGCCATTGCTTAAGAGCATGGACCACAGTCGCAAGCTCTAGATCATGAGTTGGATAATTGAGCTCATGTGGCTTCAATTGTCGAGAGGCATAAGCCACTACATGGCCATCTTGCATCAACACACATCCGAGCCCTTGAAGAGAGGCATCACGTGAAGATGACAAAGTCTTTGCTTGTGTCTGGAAGGACAAGTACCGGAGCGGTAGTCAGCTTCACTTTCAGTGTCTGAAAACTTTCTTCAGCCTTCTCTGACCACTCAAATTTCTTATCTTTCTTGAGAAGATCAGTCATTGGTTTGGCAACCTTGCAGAAATTCTCGATGTATCGGCGGTAATAACCCGCCAACCCAAGAAAACTCCGGATTTCTTTGGCTGACTTAGGAGTCTTCCAGTCAAGAACGGATTGAACTTTATCTGGAATGACTGCAACACCTTTTGCAGAGACCACATGGCCTAGGAAGATGAGCTCTTGTAGCCAGAACTCACATTTAGAAAACTTGGCATAGAGACGATGTTCACGAAGCTTGGTCAACACCAAACGCAAGTGTTCAGTGTGTTCTTCTTCGGTTTTGGAGTAGACCAGAATATCATCAATGTAGATAATGACAAATTTGTCAAGATACTCCATGAACACTGAGTTCATGAGCCGCATAAAAGTGGCTGGAGCATTTGTGAGGCCAAAGGACATGACGGTGTACTCGTAAAGACCATAACGAGTCATGAACGCGGTTTTTGGAATGTCCTCCGTTCGGATTTTGATTTGATGGTAGCCTCGATCTCAAATCCATCTTGGAAAAGACTCGTGGCACCACTCAATTGATCAAAAAGATCATTGATTCGAGGTAGAGGATACTTGTTCTTGATGGTTACTGCGTTGAGCGGCCGGTAGTCAACAACCAGACGCGGAACATTGGTATCCCTCTTCTTAACAAAGAGTGCGGGACATCCCCAAGATGAAGTACTAGGTTGGATGTATCTTTTCCCTTCTAACTCTTCCAACTGCTTCTTCAGTTCAACCAACTCTTCTCGAGGCATACGATAAGGACGTCGAGAAAACAGGAGCAGTTCCAGGAACCAGCTCGATGACAAACTCCACGCTTCGATCAGGTGGCATGCCAGGTAATTCTTCCGGAAAGACATCAGGGAAGTCACAAACCACCGGAACATCAGAAATTTCAAGCGGAGGTAAGACATCAAGGGAATACAACTCAGCATCAGGAATATGTACTGCTGATGGAGATGTTGCTGCCGAAGACCAATACAGAATGGAGCTTCCGGAAAGATCGGTCAGAGTAAGAGACCTGGCTCCACAATCAATGACAGCCTGATATTTAGCTAGCCAATCCATGCCCAAAATGATATCAATGTCGGTTGACTTGAGGGAAATGAGGGGAATTGGAAAAAGAAGATATCCAATCTCGATCTTATTCCCACGACTGACCATAGCGGTATACCAACTAGAACCAGGGGAATGAACCATAAGAGGGGTAGACATAACTTCAAAAGGAATCCCATGCAACTGAGCAAAACCTTGGGATATGAATGAATGCGATGCTCCAGAATCAAACAGAACTGTAGCTATAATGGAGTTGATTCGAAGCGTACCCATTATGACGCTTGGATCTGCTTCAGCTTCTTCAGCAGTGACATGGGTCGGACGACCATGACCAAGCAATCGGAGGTTTAGTAAACTTCTTTGGTGGTGGAGCACCACGAACAGAAGTATTGTGGGGGCACTCCTTCATGTAGTGACCGGGTTGACCACAAGTGAAGCACGCACCACTGCCTGGAGTACCCATAGCGGGACGATAGTTTGTTCCACCAGCATTGTTGGCAGCTTGTGGGCGAGGAGTATAACCAGAAGACTTTGGTGCATTAGGAGCACGAGGCACAGCACTGTATGGAATGAAAACACGATGGCGCTGATTGCCTGATCCAGAAGACTGAGAAGTATCTCGAGGACGCTTGCGAGTTTCCTCATACTCCACCTTTCCTCTTTCTGCCTTCATAGCCTTGTTGACAAGATCTTGGCAGGTTGGGAAGTCCAGAAGATGAAGATCTCGACGAAGATCAGGATCCAGTCCCTTGCGGAACAAGGCTTGCTTCTTGGCATCAGTGGAAGTTTCTTCAGGAGCATAGCAGGCAAGACGATAGAAATTACCTTGGTAATCACAGATAGAACCACTGCCTCGCGTCGCCTTCGTAAACTCTTCTCTTTTCTCGTCCATCGGACCCTCCGGGATATGATATGCACGGAAAGCAGCTTTGAACTCTGGCCAATTTACGACATGACCGGCAGGCTGCATCAACAGGAAGTTTTCCCACCATGAACCAGCAGCTCCTTCAAGATGGTAGGTGGCAAAGTTCACCCAATCTGCTTGAGCAGCGTGGGCAACCTCAAGCTTGCGCTCGATGGTGCGGAGCCAGTAGTCAGCATCAAGTGGCTCAGTGGAATAACTGAACACTGGTGGGGTGAGGCGGATGAAGCTTCGAATCCCCACTTGTTCCTCATGACGCTGAGCTGTGTTACGCTCAATCCTTTCAAGGAGCCTAATGTTGTCTGCGCGATTGGCTTCATACATGGCCATAAGTTGGACCATAGAAGGAGGAGGAGGAAGGTCAGGATTCTCCTCGTGGCCATCTCCACGACCATTGCCACGGCCATGACCACGACCACGGCCAGCACCACTTCTAGTACCGCCTGACATCCTGAGGAGAAGACAAAAACCATGAGACACGGATTCACCGGAAGGATTCAACAGAAGGATAGCATGTACCGAATGCAATGAGCATGCTGAAAGACAAGACATGTGATATGAGGATATATCATCGTATCGATCATAGTAGTTAAACAAGCATACAAAATGTACACACTACTAACCGACTCACAAACCATGAAGATGGAATGCAAAGATGACATACAATCACCATGTCACATAAAGGCAAACAATTGGATGCTAAGTACCCGAAGCAAAAATAAAGGAACAATGCTTCAGATTAACTGAGGCATTCTGGAAACTCGAAGACAAGCAACCAGATACGGAGTACTGGAGAAAAATAACCCAAACCCGCGTATCCTAGAGATTTGAATTGAGAGGAAAGAAGTGAAATCTTTTTCCAATCAAAACCAGGTAAGATGACTCAGCATTAGAGTGACACCAGGTAAGGAGTAAAAAGAATCCTATTCAGAGTTTTGCAAATAATCTTTAGCTTTCAAATAGTTTTCGCAACAACTAGACTCAACATCGACCAGTGAACAAGGGTTTCCTACAGGCAGTCCTGCTCTGATACCAAAACCTGTGGCACCCCCGGGATCAGGGTTAGACAAATACCAGATCTTCGTCCGACATAAGCCTAACCTTGAGCTCGAGAGACTACAGTGAGAGAATCGGTAACACAACAGTGACTCTACGACTCAAAAGAATATATTACAACTCTTAACTGAGTAAGATCCAAATTATTACACGCAGAGGTCACTGGCCCAACATTCAACAAGCAACGGAAGCAAATTATGTTATTCTAAATAACAAGATAGCAAAGGGCTTAAGAAGCCATAACATAAAGCGACGTCCCAGCCCATAAGTCGCAGGCTGCTGCCTGGGAACTCCAAACTAACCGTCGATATTAACGTAGAAACCACCTTCGGCTGCAGAGACTTCATCTGAAACAAAAGCATGCAAAGCTGAGTACAGGGACTCAGCAAGACTTAGTACAACCTTTTAGCAAAGCGGGTATGCGGGCTTTCTGGTAGATCTTCTTTTGCGTAAAGCCAGTTTTCCTTTGTAAGATAAGAGAGAAGAGAAGCTCGACTACTCAGAACCTTTGAAAGGGGATAAGAGAGCGACATCTCTATCTCTATTAATCATCATATTGTATCCACCAATCTTCATCATCTCGAACCACTATCCTCGGATCACCCCCTCAACACCCGAAGAAGGTGTCCGTAAACACACATTGTTTCAACACATTTTAGTGCAAAGTTTTCTCAAATTAATGCAAATGCATGCATGCTCATGAACAACTAGCAACATTTATTTGATTAGCAAAGTTGGTCTGTTACATAAAGTTTATGTACCTAAATTGTGCCATCAGCTCACGGCATTGCATCCATAATGGGAAGAGTGACTCACTCTCGCACTTGTATTCCTCCGTGAGTTGGGAAATCACCAATTTTGAATCTCCAAAAAGTTCCACCGCTTCTGCCCCGGCTTCCAAAAGCAACTCCATTCCCTTGCGTATTGCCTCATACTCAGCCACATTGTTGGTGCAAGGAGCAGATAGCCTGATGGAAAAGGAATATGTTTCCCCCCGAGGCGACACGAGTAGAATGCCGATGCCGCAACCATCATCGCAAGACGATCCATCAAAGAACATGGCCCATGCACATACCGATAATGCTGCTATATCAGTGTTGATTCGTTCAGCAATAAGATCGGCCAATGCTTGTCCCTTGACTGCTTTCGCAGGCTGATACCGGAGATCAAATTCTGACAAAGCAAACATCCACTTACCGAGTCGGCCTTTCAAAACGGGAGCCGACAGCATGTGTTTGACGACGTCTGACTTGCATATGATGACAATTTCCGCTGACAGAAAGATGTGACGAAGCTTGGTGCAGGTAAAAAATAGGCAGAGGCACAACTTCTCGATCTCAGGGTACCTTGTCTCTGCGTCCAACATCCTTCTGCTGAGGTAGAAAGCCACCTTCTCCAGACCATCATAGAGTTGCACCGCCACTGACGCGATGGAAGTGTCGGCTACTGATAAGTAAATATAGAATGGTCTGTCTTGCTGAGGCGGAACCAGCACAGGCGGCGTTGTTAGATACTCCTTAATCTCGTCAAACGCTTGCTGCTGCTCTGCCCCCCAGTGAAACTCGTCATCAGATTTGATTTTCACCAATCCCATAAACGGCTCCATTCGTCCTGACAGATTGGAGATGAATCTACGGACGAAGTTGATTTTGCCGATGAGGCATTGGAGTTCCTTCTTCGTGGTAGGTGGTTGCATGGTGCGCACTGCCTCCTGGCTTTTCAGGCCGATCTCAATTCCACGTTCATGAACCAAGAAACCCAATAACTGACCTGCCGTCACCCCAAAAGCACACTTCTTTGGATTCATTCTTAGCCCGAATTTTCTAGTTCGGTCCAGGATGCGTCGCAAATCCTCCAAATGTCCTTCTATGGAGACAGACTTGACCACCACGTCATCGATGTAAATTTCCACCAACTTGCCGATCAGATCATGAAAGATGTAATTCATGGCTCTTTGGTACGTTGCACCGGCATTCTTCAGTCCAAAAGTCATGACTACATATTCAAACAAGCCCACTGAACCTGGTACTCTGAATGCAGTCTTGTGTATATCTTCTGGAGCCATGAAAATTTGGTTGTAGCCGGCGTTGCCATCCATGAAACTTAAAACCTTGTGACCAGCAGCCGCATTGACCAATGTCTCTGCTACCGGCATGGGATATTCATCCTTTGGAGTGGCTCTATTGAGATCTCGAAAATCTATGGCGACGCGCCATCGGCCATCCTTTTTCTGCACAGGTACGATATTCGAAATCCATTCAGCGTACCTGCATGGCCTGATGAATCCGGCGGTCGACATTTTCTCGATCTCTTTCTTGACTTCTTCTAGAATATCGGCCTTCATCTGACGTGCACGTTGCTGGAACGGCCGAAATCCTTTCTTGAGAGGGAGCCGATGCTCAATGATGCTCCTGTCTAACCCAGGCATCTCTGTGTAATCCCATGCAAAGCAGTCTGAGTATTCTTTCAACAGAGCTATCATCAGGCTCCTCAGGTGTGGATCTAACTTTTTGCTGATAAAAGTTGGTCGTGGCTTATCCCCAGGACCAATGTCAACCTCTTCTAGCTCATCAGCCGATGTAAACCCATACCCTAGCTTTCCGTCGCCTGCTAGATCAATGCTCAACACAGGCAAAACGTATGGCGAGGATAATATGGGTCGATTGCTGGAATCGGCCCCCATCTTGATTGCATTTCTCAATGAAGGTTTACAACTTGTTCGTGCTTTACTATGACTACGTGACATGCTTGAGGCGAGATCATCACCCTTTATTTTTTGGGGCCGATCACAGGGATCGGCCTTGCCACGTACGTCGCTCGACTTTGCCCTTGCTATACTGTCAGGCCGGTGGATAAGACCAGCCTCACCCCGTTTTTTGTCACTTCGATGCGCTCACAGCCGTCCAAACTGACTCCGGAGAGCGGCTCTTGATCTTCCGCTTCCCAAATGTTCATGCCAGCCGTTGAGATCTCGGCTGAATCATCTGCATGGACGATCTCCACTTCATCTCCATCCCACTGTACCAAGCATTGGTGCATCGTGGATGGAATGCAGCAGTTAGCGTGGATCCAATCCCTCCCTAGCAGGACAGCATAGGTGATTTTGCTGTCGACGATGAAGAATGACGTAGGGATGGTCTTTCGGCCTACAGTTAAATCCACGTTCAGAACGCCTTGCGCTTCTGATGCTTGGCCATTGAAGTCGTTCAATGTGACGTTGGTTTTGATCAGATCTGCGCTAGAGCGTCCCAGGCGATGTAGCATGGAGTATGGCATTATATTGACTGCCGCTCCCGTGTCCACCAGCATCTTGTTGACAGGCTGCCCATTGATATAACCTCTTAAGTACAGGGCCTTCAGATGCATGTAGCTCTTTTCTCGTGGCTTCTCAAAGATAACTGGCCGCGGGCCACAGTCAAGCTGTGCTACAGGTGCCTCTTCTGTTCCTGGAGCACAAAACACCGGCGGAAGAATGAACACCATGTTTGTGCCAGCCGATGCCTTATCATCGGCTTTCTTTTGTTTGGGGCGCCACTCTTTCTTCTGTGGACGACCCTCCTCGTCCAGAGTTTGCTGAATTTTCGCGGCCAGGTCAGGCCGCGCTTTCCTTAACGCGTGCAGGTATCGTCTCTCGGCTTCCTCCACGCTACGCAGTCGCTGAACCCTACGCTTTTGAGAGTGACTGAGTCCATCAGGGCACCACCTTGGCCGATGGTATCTATCTTCTTCTTCTTCTTCTTCTTCACCTTCCAACTCCTCGAGATCTTTCACCCGAGAGGACTCAGCTTGCTTGTTCCGAGATGGGAGAGGTCCTAGACGTTTGAACACTGACACGTCTCCTGTGTCCTTCTTCTTCTGTCTACACTCTGGGCAGTTGCTGATTGTAGGCAATCGGCTCATTCCTGAGTCCCAGCAATGCTTAAAGAAAGGACAATCCCAGTGTCTGTCCATGTCCTCCTGTTCTCTTGACTTTTCCTTAGCGCGGCGTTCATATCCTTCGTCGTCTCTATCATACCGACGATAGTTTCTGTTGTCTACGTCGTCTCGCCGGCATTGGTCGTACTGACTCTCATACTTGTTAAGGAGATGCTCGGAGAGTGGTCGTTGGTACCGCACGTTCCTCACTTGCTCCTCTGTGACGTACCGTCTGTCAGCATATCGGGGCCGGTCGCGTGGGCCGGCCTCCTCTTTTTCCTTGCCACGAGAGCGACTGCCCTCTTCTTTGTCCTTACCAGAGTGGTATACAGGCCCTGCCATGTTAATACTGAACGAGAAACCTGGCTGGCGCCTCGTGGGTTGATTGCACTCCACCATGTTGACGGCAGGAAACGGTTGCGTGTCCACTTTCATGGCATAGTGGCTAAAAAATCAGACGGCCTTGTTCTATCGCCATTTGGATCTGCTGACGCAACACTTTGCAGTCGCTGGTGGTATGGGTGAACGAGTGATGCCCCTTGCAGTATGGCCTTCCGTTCATCTCTTGCGCAGTAGGGATTTTATGGCCTTCGGGTAGCTTCAGCTGCTTTTCCTTGAGTAAGAGATCAAAAATCTGCTCAGCTTTGCTCACGTCAAAGTCAAACCCTTTTGCAGGACCTTGTGGTTTAACCCATTTGCAGGACACGGGGTTTGCCCCCCGAGCCCATTCAGCCATGGCTACATCCTGGTCTCCTGCGGAGTCTTCATCCTCTTCTATCTCAACCAGGCTTACCGGACGTTTGAATTTGTCCTGGTACAATTCTGGGTGGCGTTGTTCATACAATGATAGTTTCTGAACCATATGCGCCAATGAAGTGTATTCCGCTTGGGAGGCCATGTCCTTGATCGGCGACGCGATCGAGACCCAACATTGCCAGATCGACTGCTTCTTTCTCACTCAAACGAGCCGAATAACATCGGTTCCTGACGGTCCTGAAGCGCTGAATGTATTCCGATACCGTCTCTCCGCGCTTCTGTCGGACTTGCGCCAGATCGGCAATGCCAGCCTCGGAAGCTTCTGAGTGATATTGCATGTGGAACTGCTCTTCCATCTGCTTCCACGTCCGGATTGAATCTGGTGGCAGCGAGGTGTACCACCCAAAAGCCGATCCTGTGAGAGATTGCGCAAAAAACCTCACGCGTAACTGATCTGATGCTGAAATCATGCCCAACTGCGCCAAATATCGGCTCACATGCTCAATTGAACTAGAGCCTTCTGATCCACTAAACTTTGAGAACTCAGGGAGCCTATACTTGGGCGGTAGTGGAATCAAATCATACTCGTTGGGATACGGCTTGGAATAGCCGATTGCCCTCCTCTTTGGCACCATGCCGAACTGGTCTCTCAAGATTGCAGTGATCTGGTCCACGGTGTTAGCTGCAGGAGCTGAGTTTTGATGATTCGTGGCGGTGGCATATTTAGCTAGCCACGCCTGCTTCTCGGGATCCGATCCAGAAACCCCTCCTGCTGTTCCAAAAATCCCTCCTGCTGCAACCTGGTTCGTGCGCGCCCAGTTATTGCAGTCTGGCACGTATGTGCACATGTATCCGTGCGGGATCTCCTTAGGTGGTTCATACAAGAACTGGTAATCACTAGGATCGCCACCGATCTTGGAGACTACGTATGCCGGTGAACCCGGCAGTTCTGGAGCTGCTAGCGCGAATGGCAGCTGCGGCCTGGTCTGGAACGGTATTTCCCCTTGGTGAGTCCCTAGGGTAGGTCCCGACGGAGAGTACTGATGCTTCATGATTTTCTGGACCACACGAAGCGCAACGCGCTCGAAAGCGTTCACCAAGCTCTCAGAATGACGGTGTAGCGAATGAGCCACCATGTAATTGATCTCCTGGCGCAGAGATCTGGTGCGTTCTTCCGAAGAAGTAGACAGATCCACTCCATCGAGAGCGCCTTCAACTGAGAACCCTTTCCACCTAATGCCATGTGTGCGGGTTCTCTCGAAAGAGCCGATGAGGTCGGCTTCGAAGAGAGCTTTAAGCTTGTTATACTTCTTCTTATGCTCCTCAGTCAGATCTTCGTACGTGACTGGGTCTTCAGCCATCTCTGGTGCAGATGTTGATGTAGTTGATGCAGAAGAATGTCCCACCGGGCGTGCCAGAATGTGTTGACCACCAAAACCCACCGGCGAGCAGCGATGGGCAACACATAGAGCCGGGAGGCTCCCAGGACTGCTGGTGGGTCCTGATCCCTCGGGCGACGGCCCGCAATGCTCCGGCACGCGTCCAAGCTGGTGCAAGGGCGTGCCACCTGACCTATACCTGGTCAGGAAGGTGATGGATTGCTTCGACTAGTTTCCTGCATGGCATACACGTAAACATTAAATACGAGCCTCGATCGGCTCTCAGGTTCTCCTGTGAATCGGCTCAAGGAGTTGATCCACCCATGATTCGTATTGGATCTACGATAACATGGTGGTCCTGCTTGATCAACACTAAGTTAAAACGATCTACGACGATCTAGGGTTTTCACCGCATAACCGAAACATCCTACACGTAGCTGAGCCTGGCAGATACGAAAGATAGTAGAAAACCAGCCCTAGACAAGGCCTAAAAACCAACGTAGCGTTGATTCCCGGAGCATCCCATCTAGGATCAGCAAACTACACCTGACGCACTACTGGATCATTCAACCCGTTTGCAAGGCCTAACGATGCAGATATCAAACTAATCCTTGAAGATCAAGGAACGATCGTAACGGATCGAATCTACTAAATAAAAACTAAGCAGGGTGCTGCCCTTACACCTAAAATAAGTGTAAAGGCAGCTAGATATCTAGGGATAGCGTAACTAAGCGAATACATCAAGATAAAAACAATGCTAACCCTAACATATCTATGATAACAACGTTGCTCGCCATCAACAAGGCTTCAGCACGAGCAACGCATGAACAACGAATAAACTTGCTACTGCCTAGATCGCGAGATGCGATCTAGGCAGCATAGCGCTTACCCGGAAGAAACCCTCGAAACAAGGGGTGGCGATGCGCCTAGATTGGTTTGTTGTGAACGTGATCGTCCTCCTTTCTCAATAACCCTAGATACATATTTATAGTCCGTAGACTTTCTAACTTGGGAATAATCCCAACCGTGTACGAGCTAAACTCTATCTCTTAATTCTAACCGACACGTAACCTACTATAATTTACAGATACACGGGCAATCTAGCCCAAACTCTTATACAAGGCCGATTCATGAATATTTTCCACGCATATTCTCTAAGCCCATCTCAATCACGGCCCACCTCTGACTTGGTCAAAATCTGGTGATAACAGTTTCATTGTTGTTACAAAAACAACACTTCTGAGAACATGTCTATTTTCTCTTCGCCAAATTATCCTTAGTAAGCAGCACTCTATTACTTAAAAATCACATAAAAATCTTGATTTTTAGAGGAACCTTAATCTTTCATAGGTATTTCCGCAAAAATCTAGTACGACCATTCATAAGATCAAGATACATGGATTCAACAGTAAATAAACCAGATTCATTTAGGTTCCATATAAAATTGTCAGGTTCATTAGTTAATTGAACAGACATTAATCGCTGGCACAAATGTAACCACAAATTGTATTTGTAAACATTCAAAGTTCTTATAAATCCAATATTAAGCGGTGAGTTTGCCAATACCGTAGAAACCAACTCATTCTTCCGTTGGATAATATTATATAGCGACGGATATTGTATAGCTAGAGGGTGTTCGCCAAGCCAGGTGTCCTCCCAAAACCGCACCGTCATTCCATTACCCACTCTGAATCGTCCTCTCTTAAAAAACTCTGACTTTACCCGCATAAGCCCCTTCCAAAAAGGTGAGTCGGTGAGTTTAGCCTTGATACGTCTCCAACGTATCGATAATTTCTTATGTTTCATGCTTGTTTTATGATGATACACACATATTTTATACATACTTTATGTCATATTTATGCATTTTCCGGCACTAACCTATTAACGAGATGCCGAAGAGCCAGTTGATGTTTTCTGCTGTTTTTGGTTTCAGAAATCCTAGTAAGGAAATATTCTCGGAATCGGACGAAATCAACGCCTAGGGGCCTATTTATCCACGAAGCTTCCAGAACACCGAAAGGGAAACGAAGTGGGGCGACGAGGCGCCACCACACTAGGGTGGCGCGGCCCAAGGGGGGCCCGCGCGGCCCTAGCGTGTGGCCCCCTCGTCAGCCCTCCGACTCCGCCCTTCCACCTACATAAGCCTTCGTCGAGAATAACTCCAGTACCGAGAGCCACGATACGGAAAACCTTCCAGAGACGCCGCCGCCGCCAATCCCATCTCGGGGGATTCAGGAGATCGCCTCCGGCACCCCGCCGGAGAGGGGAATCATCTCCCGGAGGACTCTTCACCGCCATGGTCGCCTCCGGAGTGATGTGTGAGTAGTTCACCCCTGGACTATGGGTCCATAGCAGTAGCTAGATGGTCGTCTTCTCCTAATTGTGCTATCATTGTTAGATCTTGTGAGTTGCCTAACATGATCAAGATCATCTATTTGTAATGCTACATGTTGCGTTTGTTGGGATCCGATGAATATGGAATACTATGCTATGTTGATTATCAATCTATCTATGTGTTGTTTATGATCTTGCATGCTCTCCGTTATTAGTAGAGGCTCTGGCCAAGTCGTTACTTGTAACTCCAAGAGGGAGTATTTATACTCGATAGTGGGTTCATGCCTCCATTAAATCTGGGACAGTGATAGAAAGTTCTAAGGTTGTGGATGTGCTGTTGCCACTAGGGATAAAACATCAATGCTATGTCTAAGGATGTATTTGTTGATTACATTACGCACCATACTTAATGCAATTGTCTGTTGTTTGCAACTTAATGCTGGAGGGGGTTCGGATGATAACCTGAAGTGGACTTTTTAGGCATAGATGCATGTTGGATAGCGGTCTATGTACTTTGTCGTAATGCCCAATTGAATCTCACACTACTCATCATAACATGTATGTGCATGGTCATACCCTCTTTATTTGCCAATTGCCCAACTGTAATTTGTTCACCCAACATGCTATTTCTTATGGGAGAGACACCACTAGTGAACTGTGGACCCGGTCCATTCTTTTACATCGAATACAATCTACTGCAATACTCGTTCTGCTGTTTTCTGCAAACATCATCATCCACACTATACATCTAATCCTTTGTTACAGCAAGCCGGTGAGATTGACAACCTCACTGTCACGTTGGGGCAAAGTAATTTGGTTGTGTTGTGCAGGTTCCACGTTGGCGCCGGAATCCCTGGTGTTGCGCCGCACTACACTCCGCCGCCATCAACCTATCACATGGCATGTACACGCGTTAGCTATTTGAGAACCCATGCGGCTTCCGGCAGTGTCCCGCCGAATCCACTGGAAACTGACCGGATTTGAACTAGGCCTCAACTATCCGTCACTCCAGAAATTCCGGAAAAGTGTTTTTAGTTATACGACGCATCATTATATGTGCTAATTTTTGTCCGTTTAGTTTGTTCGCGAATGGGTGCACCCGCACTCCCGGTACGGCGATACCGCATGTCCCGGTGGCCCTGTTTTGGCCAGATGGCAATTTGAAAGAAGTCAAAAAAAATCCCACGGAGCCGCCTGGCGTCATTTTATATGTCATGGTAACTATTCCGTTTGTCAAAACTGGGATACGGCAATTATTTTGAAAAACCCTTCACGAAAAGGACTATCACGTCCGGAGTTCTATGGATTTCAGGGGAAATGAGGTGGGAAACGGCGTCAGCATGGCATAGTTTCCTGAAACGAGGTCATATTTGGCACGTGTGTGGGCCCTAGGATGGGAAGCAAGACCCCGGGTGCGGATTTCTAATCCGACCCACGGGCGACCATCGTTTGCATTTTTAGCGTGCCAAAACGGTTTTTATTTGTGAAGCAGCTACATGTGGCGCATTTTAGTATGACGTGAAACCTCCGTGCGATGATAGTAGACCACCTACGCACCACCTATCACATGGCATGTACACGCGTTAGCTATTTGAGAACCCATGCGGCTTCCGGCGGTGTCCCGCCGAATCTGCTGGAAACTGACCGGATTTGAACTAGGGCTCAACTATCTGTCGCTCCAGAAATTTCGGAAAAAATGTTTTTAGTTCTACGACGCATCATTATATGTGCTAATTTTTGTCCGTTTAGTTTTTTCGCGAATGGGTGCACACGCACGCCCGGTACGGCGATACCGCATGTCCTGGGGGGGGCCTGTTTTGGCCAGATGGAAATTTGAACGAAATCAAAAAAATCCCACTGAGCCGCGTGGTGTCATTTTATATGTCATAGTAACTATTCCGTTTGTCAAAACTGGGATGTGGCAATTATTTTGGAAAACCCTTCACGAAAAGAGCTATCACGTCCGGGGTTCTATGGATTTCAGGGGAAATGAGGTGGGAAACAGCCTCGGCATGACATAATTTGCCGAAACGAGGTCATATTTGGCACGTGTGTGGGCCCTAGGATGGTAAGCAATACCCCAGACGTGGATTTCTAATCGGACCCACGAGCGACCATTTTTCATTTTTGGCGTGTGTGAAAGCCATGAAACCTCGAACATTATAGCTCATTTCTAAGAAAATTTATTTAGGTATTCGAAATATTCCATTTTTGATATTTTTCTATGATAGATCTTGTTTTTCTGCAAAATTTGATATATTATACTTATTTTTCTCAATTAGAATGATTTAGTTATGCTTTTTTGAAGACTGCCATGGAGAAATAGGAAAAAGCTATGCCGACGGTTAAACCGTCGGCACAGGTGTAGTGGAAAAAAAGGAAAAAAAATGTTGTGCCGACGGCTAGACTGGTCCTGTGCCGACGGCCAAAACTATGCCAACGGTCACCGTTGGCACATCCAGCCTATACCGACGGCCAATTTAACGCCGACGGCCATCCTCGTCGCCGCGCTCCGGAGGCTACTGCGCCGACGGCCCCGACATTTGGCCGTCGGCGTACGGCAATTCTCCCGTAGTGATGATCGGGGTTCATGAATCCCTGGCAAGATGACTTCGCTCATTCTAGAAGAAGAGTACTAGTAATTTGTTTTGTTGCTATCCACGTAAGTTCATTTGTTATTCTTAACCTTCAGTCCTATGACATGTTGTGATTGGTGCGGACACAGGGTCAACTTAGTTGGATATGGTACATACATGTGTAGCATTCCCGCTTTACTTTTTCCACCATTTTGGCTAAGGAGTTGGACCATGCTCACATAGAGTTTTATTCGCCGGGTGTATATTATTGGGAAAAATACATACAAAAGGTAGTACGTAAATAATTAATTACCAAGTCAGTGAAGTCAATGAACTTTTAGTGCATGATATGAAATCTTTGTAAGTAAAGTCTACCGCTTTTCGTCTGCATTGTACTACAAGATGGTCAAAATGAAGACAAGTGTGACAGTTGGTAGGTGTGTGCATCTTTTGGTCTATATATAAGAGAGTGGTTGAAGGATCAAAAGTGCTGAAAACACATAAGAGATGATCATATTCCATTTGTGTTACGTTGCATCTCAGTATATTGTGGGTTGTGAGGCATTGGGATTAAGGAGCTCTCTCGTTTTCTGATCGCCACTCTTGCTGCGGCAAAAACCTGCACTCTTGTGCTAGTACGTAGATTGGCATAGAAAGCCCCCATGAGTTAGAGAAGTTGATGCTGTTATTGCTGTGGCACCACTTCCCGTCACTGCAGTTCCTTCGAGCACAATGGACAGTGACCACGCCGCGTCCTCCAAACCTGCATGTGTCGCTCCCTCACATCGCTCATGCAACTTGTGTGTATATTCACTTTGAATCGATACAAGGAACATTAGCAGTTATATTTCTCAACTAGTACTGCAGCTGGATGTCGAACGCTCAGTGACAAAATTTGTTCAGGAACATTCGCAGTTATATCATCATGTTTACAGTGATCTCATCTTTTGTTCTGTTAGAAATAGCAACTGACTGTAGAAATGATAAATTGTTTAATGGTACTAATTCTTCTCTGTTGCAGGTTATATACCGGTGTACCAACACCCTCCGCTTATGGTCGTCGCTCCAGCGTGTGGAGCACCGAGACCTATTTACGGAGGTCTGTTCACGGTTGGAAGCTACGGCGAGGGATACTTTCTCCCTACATGGATGACAGCATAATCTAAGGATCGAAGCTCCTCCAGTTTAGGCGTCTTTACATTTTATCAATATGATATGTAATCTCGCCTTTTTTTATGTCAAGACTAAACAACGGCTGTGTGCATCTAAGATATGCAGAGGCCGGGTGTAATGGCTTAAAACTCTTAAGTAATAAAGCGCCCCTTATCAAAAAAAAAAAGAAATAGCAACTGACACATCATCACTGACCACCTCTTTCAACGTTGCAAACGCCCTTTCAACCGTTGCGAACGCCGCCCTCTCTCAATCCACGTCTAGCATTGACTCAAGAGACGTGCTTTCTGAGCCACTGTATAGTCCCGTATACTGGTAATCTGGCATACCGTATCTCGTACAATCCCAATCCCGATCCCCATGTCCCCCGCTCGATCACTCTCCTCACGCCTTGAAGGAAAGATTGCCAGCGCACATGGATGATCTCCTTCCTACTTCCTGTGTGCGATCTCCATGGAGATCTGGGTGGCCTTCGTCTCCGGCATTACCTACGACCGGGAAAGCATCGAGCGGTGACCGGTGAGGTTCACCGACGGCCACGACAAGTGCCCGATGAGGCGATGACCAAGCAGCAGCTGGTTGTCGCCAATTGGGAGCCCATGCGGAACGACACACTCCGGCGGCTCATGAGTGCGCCATGCTGTGGTTCTCCACCCCGCGTGCGCCTATCGACGCCGCGCGCGTGGTTGGCGGTGTCCGTGAGGGAGCTCATTCACATCGTCGCCGATAGCAGCAAAACAGCGCCTCTCCGCGTAGAGCTCGCCGACGTCGATGGACCCGGCACGACCGTCCAGTTCGATGCGGCTCCTGTAGCAGCAGAGCTTACCGACCTCAAGCGCACGCCCGTGTATGGGCCGTCAACACGCAATTCCTGTACGCCCAGCTCAGCCGCATTCTTGATGAAGGAGAACGTGCCGCCCGTGGCCTCGGCCATGATGTGCATCGCCGACGCATCGTGGTCAGTGCTGAACCGGTCGGCACGAGCTAGCGTAGCGCGGTCAATCCGTTTGGTGTTCATGTAGAGGCGGTGTACATATCCTACCCATCGGATAGAAGTATCGCGCTCGAGGACGGCGTTCCTATGGAGCCATGGAGGTGGTCATCGAGCAACTTGGCGGCCTTTTGGAGCGCGTCGTCGATGTTTGTGCCGCCGCTGGCCGCGAGGGACTCCACGGCGGGCTTCGCCAGGGCCTTCCCTCACTGTCAGACTCTGACATGATTGCATGCGACGGTGCGAGCCGCATCAGGCGGCTGGTTTGGAGGAAAAAGAGACATCGCAGAGGCCGTCCGCGGCCCCAGGCTGTCCCACGATGGAGCTCATGGCCTTGCTTCAGCAGCGCCAGCTTGCTCCCCACCATGCTACCGCTTAAGTCAATCACGATCACCAGATTGAGCGCGCGGTGGCGTGTTGTCAGTCGCCGTGCCACTCCTTCCTGGAGCCCTCGCAGAGCATGGCTAAGCTTTCGTGGGTGGCGTCCCACGGGAGAGGCGACCTCACCGTTAGAGCATGTTTAATAGGTTCCGTATTCCTATGCCCCGTATAACGCTCGCATTTCGCCCCGTATCCAAAAATTTCTAACAGAAGAATCATTCCGTCTAGCAGACCCCGCATATCGCCCCGTATTTTCAAAAATTAAAACCCGGGAAGTTCATCTTCATTGATCATATTACGCATACATTGCGATCATACCTACATCTATCCTACATCTATTCGTCAAGGATGACGAATGGGATGAACGCGATGGAGGCCGCCTCCTCCTGCGCCTCCCGCGCCTCGAACTCCCGGACGGCGACGATGGCCGCCGCCTCCTCCTCTGCCTCCGCCTAAGCCTTCTCGGCGGCATCCTTCTCGAATTCGGCCACCGCCTGCCGGAAGGCCGCCTCCTCCTCTGCCGCCTCCGCTTTCTCCTCGCCGGCTCGCGGATCTCCTCCGCTTCCTCCGCCGCTGGTGCTACCGATGCTCGCCGCCCATGCCACCTTCGACGCGCGGTCACGCTCCCAGTCGGCGAGCCACTTCTCAAAGGCTCCGCCGCTCATCGGCTTGAGCGGCGGGTCTTGTCGGTACCACCGCCCACCCGCGGCGAACTCCCAGAGCGAATCCGGCACGTACAGCGCACCGGCGTACCGGCACGCCGCACGGCGGCTCCCGGCGGCGGATCTCTTGCACTGGCGCTGCCACGCCTCCTCAACGGTGTCCGGCGAGCGGGATCGCTTCGATCCGCTCGCCGGCGAGGCGGTACTGCGGCGGCGTGCGTCCATGCCGAACAGCGGTCGAAATGCGGCGGTGGGGTGGGCGGGATTGCTCGCCGGAGCTAACTACGGAGGCGGCGGCGCACGGCGGAGCTAGGGATGCGAGTGAGGGGTTAACCCCTCACTCGCAACTGCGCCCAGTATAAGTAGGGGGCGACGGGGCCAATTTCCTAGGCCCCGTATTCCGCCGAAACGGGCCGGCCCGAATACGGGGCCTGCTAGACGACCCATATCGCGCCTGCCCCATATCCCACCGGAATTTTACGGGGTGGGCAGGTTATACGGGCCTGTTAGACATGCTCTTACTGATCCGCTAAATGTTGATGGTGTCGAACACGTGCGCATACAGATCAATAATCCAACACCTACCTCGGATGTTTCCTACGGAATTGTACTACGGTGGAAGTACAGATACTCACACGTAAACTGTAAAAGTACATACACTTTCAAACGGGCCTTAGAGCATCCCCACTCGTTGGCGCTCCCCACGCCCAAATCCAGACGAAACAACCGCCGGATTGGACGAAATTAAGTCGTGGGGAGTACCGTATTTCCAGTCGTCCACCCGGAGTTCGGCGGACATAGTTTAAATTCAAACAAAGCGCCGTCCCGCGCTACAAGTACGGCCAGTTGATCAGCAAAAGGAGCAAAAGGATCAGCCACAGATCGGCGATCAGAGGGAAATTACACGGAAACAGGCTCATCGGCAGTCCCGGCCGGCACGGCGGTGTCCGACGGACCAGTTTCCTCACACGCCGTGGCCGAAGCGGCTGCGGCAGCCGACGAGGAAGCAGCGGCAGTGGACGTCGAAGCAGCAGCAGTCGATGAGATAGATGGTGAGGAAGCCGAGGTAGGAGCCGGCGGAGACGGCGAAGGACTGGCCGGAGTGGCTCGGAGGATGTCGCTGCGGTGGCCCTGGTACCAATTCCTCGTCTCCTCGTCCATCAGTTCCATGTTGCCGCCGCCCATCAGGAACGCCAAGTCTGTGTTCCTCTTCTTCTCCGCCGCCGTCGTCTTCAGCAGGGCGATCCGGACGCCTTGGTTGGCGAGCATCTCCCGCCACTTGCCGTCGAACTGGTCGTTCCTCCCGTCGGCGTGCGACCTCAAGTCGGCCCAGCACTTGTCGATCGACGCCTGCATCCTGTCGGCGGGATTGTCCGTCTTTTTGAGCTCTTTGAGCTTCTTCTGGCCGAGTTCAGGGCGCCCTTCCGCCGCGCAAGCCGCCGGAGCATCGGGGTTGTACTGCTCGGTCTTGCTCTTCGAGAGGGTCGTGCGGGTTTCCTTCCACTTCTCGCAGTTCTCGAGGCGGGCGTAGACGTTCAGGAACTTGAACTGCAGGCCGGTGTCATCCGTGTACATGTCCAAAGCACGGCGCAGCTGGGGAAAAAAGAGCACGGCGATACAGGTCAGCTCACGACGATGTACCTCGGTGATGCAGGGTCGACGGAGCATACCTTTTGCTCCGAGTCGTGGCCGCTGATCGGCCTTTTTTCGACCTCCTCCTGTATGCTGTGCCATTTGTTGCACGCCGTCTGCATGATCCCCCAATGGGTGGCCATTGCCTTGTCTCCCCGGTACACGTTCATGTTCGTCTTGTTGAAGTAGGGATCGACGAGTTTGCGTTCCTCGTACGCCTGCGTCACTCGAAGCCAATATGTGTCGAACGACTGATTGGCCCCGATTATGCCGTTCATGGACACGGTCATCCAAGCTTCGGCGAGGCACTCCTCTTCCTTCGGCATCCATTTGATACGCGGTTCGGCAGGCGGCGAGTCCTTCTTCCTCTTCTTCTTCCCCTTCGACAGGTTGGCGGCGGCTTGAGTTGGCTCTTCTTCTTCTTCGTCTTCTTCTTCGACGGCTTGGCTTCCGTCGACAACATCCTCCCGATGCTCGTTGCGCGCCACCACAGCTGCCGTCGCCCTCGCCTCCTCTTGCGTGAAGAACCCCGGGCTCGCAGCGGCGGCGGACATGAAGAACCCCGGGCTCGCAGCGGCGGCCATGGAGCCGGAGGTGATCATCTCGTGGATCTCCTCTTCGTTCGGCGCCGCCATCGCACCGAACGGGAGCGGCCCTCGTCGCAGGGCCGGCGAGGTGCCCTCGAACTGGCCGCTGCTGCCGACGTCAAGCTCGGGCGGTGACGGCGTGGACCTGGACGGTTGGACGTAGGCGCCGTCTTGGAACACGGCAGGCGGCGACGGCGAGTACATCGAGAAGGACGACGGGGAACTGGTTGTACCTTGCGTCGGCCATTGGCCGGGGAACATGCCGCCGCCGCCGCCGCTCATGGCCATGCTGATCTTCCTCGCTTGTTCGTCCTGGGCCGCCGCCGCCGCCCTCTTGGCGGCGGCTTTTTTCACCCTCTCCGCCCTGCCGCTTGTTTCCACCTCGCGTCGTTTCTCGTCCGCCGCCCACTCGGCGTTCGTCATGCCCGGTGGCCGCTCCTTCTTCGCTCGCGGCTTCCTCGTCGTCGCCTTCGGCGGCATTGTGGTGGACGAGAAGACGAGGAGGAGAGCGGTGGTGGACGAGAAGACGCCGCCGGGAACTGGAACTGGAAGACGAGGAGAATGGACAAATTCGGCGGGAGAGAATGGGGATATGCAAGCAAATTGGAGGGAATGGGGATATGCAAGCAAATTGGAGGGAAAATCGACAGGATTTGGTTTTCCTGTCGCCGACTACGCGGGTCCACACGATGTTTCGCGCCAAAATCTTTCGTCCGGAATCCCCGAGCGCGCCCCGGGGGACCGGGGATGGCGTGGGCTCGCCGGATGGATGAAGGGCCAAATCCGGACGAAAACGAGGAACCGGGGCGCGACTGGACCGATTTACGCCGTCCGGATGTAAAAATGGCTCGCCGGGGGCCTGTTCGGGGGGACGAGTGGAGATGCTCTTACGGGCTGTACATAGAGCTTTGATTATCTGAACCGTTTTTGTGTCTAAGTTTAGAGAAAGGTTGCGCACTGAAGCAAAAACCTGTGAGTAAATGCAAGCTATGAGCGATTCTTCGATCCCTTCTGCAATTCTGCTATGAACAACCAATACTGCCATTTTCCCCAACATTATTCTGGCCGCGTCATCTATGTACCACGTGATTATCACACACCGAATGAACTTTAAGCTGGACCTGACGGCAAACACTTTCTCCAAATGGTGACACACCTTGCACTTTGTGGTATGCAACTCTCATGTGTGGGGCCACAACCAGGTGGATCTATGCAACAATCAGCAACGATGACGATGAAACATTTGCAGGACAACATGGCGTACATCTAGGAGACTCAACTGCGCACCTTATATGGCCGCCATCTGCACGCGCATATTCATATCGGCTCCGAATTTTGCTCCTCTGTCCATGGCGACGTGATGTTCTCCGTGTTGTACTGTCAACTCCTGTTCTGATATATACCTCACTGGTAGAAAAATGGCCTTCCGTCCAGCCCCATTAGTCGCCAAAATATACGAACCGCGACTAATGGGACCTTTAGTCGCAGTTCGGGTGGCGAACCGCGACCAAAGGCCTGGGCCCAGGGCGCTCGCTGGCCAGCTGGTAGACGGGAGGGGCTTTAGTCGCGGTTGGCCTGGCCAACCGCGACTAAAGGTCCTCAGGCCTGGCCCGAAGGCCTTTACGGTTGGCCAGGCCAACCGGGACTAAAGGCCCATCCCTATAAAAGGGCCTCAGCTCACAGCACTTAGCCATTTGGTGCCACTTCTCTTCACAAGCTTCACAAGGGGGCGTAGGTTTGCTTTTGGTTCCTCTTATGCACACAAGATGTTTGATAAAATGCCCCAAGAGCATGAAACAAACGTGATATGAAGTGTTGGAGCCACACTTGAGCTTCCTCGTTTATTTTTTCCTCCTCGATCGCGGTTAGCAACTTGAACCTTTCATGTGTCATTGATAAAATATGCATGTGTGTAGTTCATTGTTTAATTTATATTGTTTGTAGCTAGTTACTTTAACAAATGCATGATGGTTAATTATATATTTTATATTATAATAATGCAGATGAATCGGCAATGGATGTACGGTAACCGACCCTTCGGCGAGTTCACTACGGGTTTGAAAGATTTCCTCGTAGTGGCTAATGCGAACAAGCAGGGGGGTTTTGTTATCTGTCCATGTGTTACCTGTAAGAATCAGAAGGGTTACTCTTCCTCAAGAGATGTTCACATGCACCTGCTTCGGCACGGTTTCATGCCAAGCTATAATTGTTGGACCAAGCATGGAGAAAGAGGGGTTATAATGGAAGAAGATGAAGAAGGGGATGATTTCATCGATGAAAGCTATCTTGCTCATTTCGGTGATACTTTCATGGAGGATGCTGAAGGTGAAGGGGAAGGTGAAGGGGAAGGTGAAGAAGAGGCACATGATGAGCCCGTTGATGATCTTGGTCGGACCATTGCTGATGCACGGAGACGCTGCGAAACTGAAAAGGAGAGGGAGAATTTGGATCGCATGTTAGAGGATCACGTAAAGGCGCCGTACCCCGGATGCGATAATGGTCCGAAAAAGCTGGGCTGCACACCTGGATTTGCTGAAATGGAAGGCACGAGCAGGTGTAGCTGACTCGGCATTTGAAAACTTGCTGAAAATGTTGAAGAATATGTTTCCAAAGAATAACGAGTTGCCCGCCGATACGTACGAAGCAAAGAAGGTTGTCTCGCCCTCTAGGTTTAGAGGTTCTCGAAGATACATGCATGCATCAACGACTGCATCCTCTACCGCGGTGAATACGAGAATTTGAATGAATGCCCGGTATGCACTGCATTGCGTTATAAGATCAGAGGCGATGACCCTGGTGACGATGTTGAGGGCGAGAAACCTAGGAAGAGGGTTCCCGCCAAGGTGATGTGGTATGCTCCTATAATACCACGGTTGAAACGTCTGTTCAGGAACAAAGAGCATGCCAAGTTGTTGCGATGGCACAAAGAGGACCGTAAGTCGGACGGGGAGTTGAGACACCCGCAGATGGAACGCAATGGAGAAAGATCGACAGAGAGTTCAAAGATTTTGCAGCTGACGCAAGGAACATAAGATTTGGTCTAAGTACGGATGGCATGAATCCTTTTGGCGAACGAGCTCCAGCCATAGCACCCGGCCCGTGACTCTATGCATCTACAACCTTCCTCCTTGGTTGTGCATGAAGCGGAAGTTCATTATGATGACGAGTGCTCATCCAAGGTCCGAAGCAACCCGGCAACGACATCGATGTGTACCTAAGGCCATTAGTTGATGAACTTTTACAGCTGTGGGGCAGACCTCGGTGTCCGTGTGTGGGATGAGCACAAAGAAGAGGAATTTGACCTACGAGCGTTGCTTTTCGTAACCATCAACGATTGGCCTGCTCTTAGTAACCTTTCGGGACTATCAAATAAGGGATACAATGCATGGACGCACTACTTACATGAGACTGAAAGTGTACATTTGCCAAATTATAAGAAGAACGTGTACCTTGGGCATCGTCGATTTCTTCCGAAAATTCATCCAGTAAGAAAGAAAGGCAAGCATTACAACGGCAAGGCAGATCACCGGCCGAAGCCTGCGGAACGCACTGGTGCTGAGGTATTTGATATGGTCAAGGATTTGAAAGTCATATTTGGAAAGGGTCCTGGCGGACAATCAGTTCCGAAGGGAGCTGACGGGCACGCAGCCATGCGGAAGAAGAAATCTATATTCTGGGAGCTAGAATATTGGAAAGTCCTAGAAGTCCTCTCTGCAATCGACGTGATGCACGTTACGAACAATATTTGCGTGAACCTCCTAAGCTTCTTGGGCGTGTATGGGAAGACAAATGATACAAAGGAAGCATGGCAGGACCATCAACGTTTGAAAGACCCTGATGACCGGCATCCGGAATGGTTTCAAGGTCGTGCCAGCTACGCTCTGACCAAAGAAGAGAAGGTCATCTTTTTTGAATGCCTGAGCAGTATGAAGGTCCCGTCTGGATTCTCGTCCAATATAAAGGGAATAATAAACATGGCAGAGAAAAAGTTCCAAAACCTGAAGTCTCACGACTCGCCACGTGATTATGACGCAATTGCTTCCGATTGCTTTGAGGGGCTCTCGCCGGAAAAAGTTCGAGTAGCCATTGTGAAGCTATGTGCATTCCTCAATGCAATCTCTTAGAAGGTAATCAATCCAGAAGTTCTACCACGGTTATAGAACGATATGATCCAATGTCTTGTCAGTTTTGAGTTGGTGTTCCCGACATCCTTCTTCAATATTATGACGCACCTCCTGGTTCACCTAGTCGAAGAGATTTCCATTCTCGGTCCTGTATTTCTACACAATATGTTCCCCTTCGAGAGGTTCATGTGAGTATTAAAGAAATATGTTCGTAACCGTGCTAGGCCAGAAGGAAGCATCGGCAAGGGCAATGGAAATGAGGAGGTAATTGAGTTTTGTGTTGACTTTGTTCCTGACCTTAAGCCGATTGGTCTTCCTCGATCGCGGCACGAGGGGAGACTAAGTGGAAAAGGCACGATCGGAAGGAAATCAATGATATGTATGTACGGCCATTCTCTGATCGAAGCACACCACACAGCATCGACCAATTCCAGCTTGGTGGCTCCGTACTTTGAGAAACACAAGAATATTTTACGCTCGGACAACCCGGGGAAGCCTGAATCCTGGATTAGGAAGGCCCACATGGAGACTTTCGGTAGTTGGTTGAGAAAACATTTAATGAATGACGATCATGTTGTAGATCAGCTGTACATGTTGGCCAAGACATCATCTTCGACTATAACGACTTTCCAAGGGTACGAGATAAATGGGAATACATTTTACACGATCGCCCAAGATAAAAAGAGCACCAACCAAAACAGTGGTGTCCGCTTTGATGCAGCAACCGAGAATGGGCAAAAGGTCACATATTATTGTTACATAGAGGAGATATGGGAACTTGACTATGGACCCTCCTTTAAGGTCCCTTTGTTCCGGTGCAAATGGTTCAAGCTAACAGGAGGTGGGGTAAAGGTGGACCAGCAATACGGAATGACAATGGTGGATTTCAACAATCTTGGTTACCTTGACGAACCATTCGTCCTAGCGAAAGATGTCGCTCAGGTTTTCTATGTCAAGGACATGAGTAGCAAACCGAGGAAACGGAAAGATAAGAAAACGATCAAGTACATCATGCGATGATCCAAAGCGCCACATTGTTCTTTCGGGGAAAAGAAACATCGTGGGAGTGGAGGACAAGACGGACATGTCGGAAGATTATAATATGTTTGCTGAAATTCCGCCCTTCAAAGTGAACACCGACCCAAGCATTAAGTTAAATGATGAGGATGCTCCATGGATACGGCACAATCGTAAGCAAGCAGGGACACAAGGGAAGAAATGATGTGTAATAATTTATTGTACCAAACTTTGTTGAATGGATCATGTGAATTATATTACCCGTGATGTGTTTGGTGTCCATTTTCGAATGATTCGAGATACCACTGATGATACATGAAATTTGGAGTGATTTAGTCATACTCCTGCCTAGGCGTATAATATGCATACTCGTAGTCTTCATAGCCGCCGCCGTTGTACTGGTAGTCATCGCCTTCTAAGTTGTCGCCGTCGTCGTCGTTGCTCGTCGTCGGCCGTCGTCGGGCGGCGCTCGTGGCTCGAACCGAGGGTAGCGCAGGCGGGGGATATCGCTGGCCGTGATGTAGTCCATGACGCTCGCGAGTCCGGCCGTACCACCATAGCCGACGACCGGCCTCGTGGAAGTTCCCAGGAGGCAGACCGTCCTCCTCATACCTGGCGAGCGCCCTCTCACGCCGATTGATGAAGAAGGTGTCCCAAGTATGTTGGTTATCTGGATTCCAGCGGGGATTCATCCGCTGCTCCGGCGTGAGGTCGAGGTAGTAGTGGTTCGTGATGGCCGCCCGGCGCGCAGTACCCTGAGGGACGGGAGGGACCGGCACGCCGCCGGCGCTTAGGCTCCAGCCGGCGAGAACGCGGTAGCCCGGTGGGCAAGGGTAGTTCGAGGCGCAAAGCTCCTCCACTTGCTGGTAGGTTAGAGTGGGTGCGGTGGAAGCCATGAGAGAGTGATGAGAGATTGTAGAGATGTGATAATGCTAGCCAAGCCGGGCTACATATATGTAGTGACAAATGGCGGGAAAAATGGGAGCGGGAAGACAGGAGGCGGGAAGAAAGTGGCGGGAAGAAAGAGGCGGGAAGAAAGTGGCGGGAAGAAAGAGGCGGGAAAGAACTGGCGGGAAGACAGGCCGGGGAGAACTTATGGGAAGACAGAGGTGGCCGAGAAGAACTGGTGGGAAGCGGGGGGCAGGAAGACAGATGAGGGAAGAAATTTGTTTTTCTGATTTTTTGATATATTATTTGTATTTTTAACATTTTGAATTGAATTAGGTTTATTTTTCTGATTTTTTTGATATACTATTTGTATTTTTAACATTTTGAATTGAATTAGTTTTACTTTTCTCAATTTTTTGATATACTATTTGTATTTTTAACATTTTGAATTGAAAAAGTTTTATTTTTCTGAATTTTTTGATATATTATTTGTATTTTTAACATTTTGAATTGAATTAGTTTTATTTTTCTGAATTTTTTGATATATTATTTGTATTTTATGATTTTGAAATGAATTAGTTTTATTTTTCTGAATTTATTGATATATTATATGTATTTTAAACATTTTGAATTGAATTAGTTTTATTTTTCTGAATTTTTTGATATATTATTTGTATTTTATGGTTTTGAAAAGAATTAGTTTTATTTTTCTGAGTTTTTCTGTATTTTTAACATTTTGAAAAATAAAAAGTAATTTGAAAGCCAACCGCGACTAAAGGTCTGTGCGCGCGGGAACGAAAAACCCGGCGAAAAAAACCCTTTAGTCGCGGGTCGCCTCCCCAACCGCGACTAAAGGGGGAGGGGGGGCTATAAATAGTTTGGCCCGAGCCGTCGCCTCCACATCGTCTTCTCCGCCCGAACCGTCGCCTCCATCGCCGCCTCCAGACGACGCCGCGCCGATCGACGCCGCCGCCCCGCCGCCAACGACGCCGCCGCCCCACCCGGCCCGCGCCGTCGACCTCCTCGATTTCTCTCGCGCCGTACGTCTCGACGACGCCGTCTCTCTCTCTCGCGCCGCGGCGGCCGCGCGCGCCACCCGCCGGCCGCGTATACGTGTAGCTCTTCTCGATCTCCGACGTAGACCGCCGCCGCCCCCGCACGCGCCACACCTTTTTGACCGCGCGCCGCCGCCCTTGTGGCGCGCCGCCGGCCGGTCGACCACCGCGCGCGCGCCGTACGGATCGAAGCAGAGGGAGAAGGGCGCGCCAGGGGCGCCTGGCCACCCCTTTTTTTTGTTTTTTTTGTTTTTTTTAATTTGTAACTAAGTACACATAACAAAAAAAAGTAACTTTAACTAAAATTTGTAACTTAACAAAAATTTGTAACTTAACTAAAATTTGTAACTTGACAGAAATTTGTAACTTAACTAAAATTTGTAACTTAACAAAAAAAAGTAACTTAACTAAAATTTGTAACTTAACAAAAATTTGTAACTTAACTAAAATTTGTAACTTAACAAAAATTTATATATAACTAAAATTTTTATATAACTAAAATTTTATATAACTAAAATTTATAACAAAAAAAGTACTCCGCGCGCCCCCGTACGTCGCCGGTACGGTCAAATTTTAAGTGGTACGTCGACGACGTCCTTCTCGCGCCGCGTGTACGTCGACGAAGTCCTTCTCGCGCCGCGCCGGCCGCGCAGCCCGGCGGCCGTGTTCTTTCCGACGTATGACCGCCGCCCCGCACGCGCCGTGTGCCGTCCCGTTCTTTAAAATTTGTCACTTTTAAAATAACTTAACAAAAGTTTGTCACTTTTAAAATAACAAAAATAACTTAACCACCGCGCGTATACGGAGGGGGCAGCGAGGGTTATGTGTCCTCGGTACCGCCACCGCCCTTTCGCCACCGCCACCGGCCTCTCGGTCACGCGGTCACTGCGTCCCCCCTCCCGCCTCCCTCGTCGCCCTCTCTCTTTATATGTAGAAGAGATGTGATAATGCATATACACAATTAATTTGTTTTTACTACATGTTTTCAGAACTGACATATGGCGGACGATAGAGCTGACCCGATTATGGACAACTATGATCCGGACGCTGACGACCATATGTTCGGCATCATAAACAGCGATATTCTATATGTGCCGACCGAACAAGAAGAAGATGATATCTCTTCTTATCTGAACCTTGACGGTGAAGATGAAGGGCGCCGTCAGCAAGATGATGCCGAACAAACGTCGATAAACGACGATCTTCAAATGGAAGTAGCAACCACCTCCGACGCCGAGGTATATATATACATTGAGCCTCTGGTGATACAAACTAACTGATTTGAATAAATATGTGTGCACTAACGCGCGCGACTCTCTTTCTTATTTTAGCCCTCGGTCGGATAGTCGAAACAATCGAGTACGTCGTCAAAGCGTGGCGCAACCATGACGATGAAACAAGGAGAAACATGCACCATCGAGGTTGTCGACAGTGCAACCGGCAGGCCGCTGGAGCCCCGCAAGAACGCCACCAAGTTTATCAACCAATGCGGAGCCGTTGTTAGAGACAACGTCTCGATCACCATCCAGGAGTGGAATGAGCCAAAGAAGGCACGAATTGGTTTCACTTTTGTTGATAAGAGAACAAAAAAAAGATTGCTTCAAAAAGCTTATGGAACATTTCGTTCTACCTCCGGAATACAACAAATTCGATGAGGAGGGTAACAAGATTGAGGAAAACAAGGAGAGGAGGAGGCTAGTCAAACAGTTCGCTCTTCATAAGATGTTCGACGCATTCCGGAAATTCAAGCAAAATCTAGCCTATGACTTTGTCAAGCAGAACAAGACTCCGGATTTCAAAGGACAATATGAGAAACTGAAACATGATTGGCCAGAATTTTTGAAGCAAAAGAAATCGGAGCAGTTCATTCAAATATCAAAAAAAAATAAGGAAAATGCGGCTAAGAAGGAGTACAATCATATTATGGGGCCATGAGGGTATCGCCTTTGGGAGCCTAGGTGGGAGAAGATGGAGAACGAGCTAAGGGCGCGAGGAATCCGTCCAGGTACGGAGGGATGGGACCCAAGGGCCAAAAGCTGGTGGTACGGGCATGGGGGAATGCTGAACCCGGAGACAGGGGAGTGTGTTTACCGGGGCAAAATAATTAAACCCACCCAAGCCCTTATTGACGCAATGAGGGATGCTCAAGAAGGGAAGATCAAGTTCAACAGAGAGAACGACGCGCTGACAAAAGCCCTCGGGAATCCTGAACACGGAGGACGTGTACGAGGCATGGGGCACATTCCGTGGAAGATAGGGTTCCCCCAGAACGATGACCCGTACGGTTACAGAAGCCGTAAGAGAAAGATGGATCGGGAAGCAGATGTTGTGGCGCGGTTGGCATCGGAAATGGATGTGATGAAGAAAACCGTGAGTGTACTAGTAGCCGAAAGAGATGCAGCTCGGGCGCAGCATGAAGATCATCCAGCGGATCTCGGAAGCCAGCAGCGGAGAAGCAGCGTGGCTTCCACGGAGGCCCCACCGGCTGGTGCACATGCACCAACGATCGAAATTACTGCACCGGAGCCTTTGGCGGTCGAAATTACTACACCGGAGCCTCCTCGCTACCCCGTGGACGATATAAAGGAGATGAAAGAATGTCATCTGTATTATCCTATCGGGAACATGTCCATGAAGGTAGCCATCGGCAGTGCTTTACCATGTTTACCTGGAGCACTCCACCACAACAACCCCATTCAAGATGGCTATGCTCGTGTCACGGTGGAGGACATAGTCCAAGGGTTTGAGGACCTGGACATTGACATTGCTACACCTGAAGGGGCGAGAAGACTTGGAGATGTCAAGCGCCATTTCATTTTATGGCAAAAGAAATTTATCAAGTTTCCAGGCGAGGCGCCAACAACTCCACCCCCCTACGGTGGTGGTGGCGGTGGCGGTGGTGGTGGTGGTGGTGGTGGTGGTGCTTCACCTACACCTCCTTCACGTCAGCCGACGCCGCCCTTCAATTCACCTCCGGCGGGTAAGCAGCAACCGCCCCTAGTCCGCCCCGGGCGGGTAAGCAGACGCCGCCCCCAATCCACCTCCGGCGAAGAAGCAGAAGCAGTCCTGGAGTATTAACCCGGACCCTTATGTACCTAAGATAACAAAGGTACCGGAGCCATCACTGAAGCCTCTCCCCACGAGGCCTTGGGAACGTATCGCCGAGGAAGTCGACGCGGCCACGACCGCTGATTATGAGAAATGGAAGGCGGACTGCAAGAAGAAAAGAGAGCCCGAGCCCAAGCCAGTATTTTCTGATGAGCAAAAGAAGTGGGCTAAGTCATTTTTGAACGAACCGTCCCAAGCCGCGAAGAATCTGCCTGACGACTATGCACGTGAACTTCGTAAGCAAGCACTCATGTTGAAGGAGAAGAGAGAGCGGGAGGAGGCCGAGAAAACGGAATTAGAAAGTAAAAAAAGCGGGAAACGAGTTGCCCAGCTCGGGGAACAAAGTAAACAATCGATTGCCCCGCTTATAGTGAAAGCCGCCGGTCCGGATGCCCCCGATATCATAGAAGCTGCGGCAGCACAGGGATTGACTGTAACGAGTGCCAGAGAACAAGCGGCCAACTTAGGTATTACTCTTCGTGAACTGTTAGGCCTTGATGAGGCGCCAGTGAAGGAGGTAGTAATTACATATGTGAAGAATGGGCCTCTCGTCGAGCCTGCGCGAGAAGAGGATCTACCTCCACAAATGAAAGGTCTCGCTGAAATGGTACAAGGGTTACATAAAAAATAAAAACGCCAAAGAATATATTTATGCGGAAGTTAGATATGAGCATCACTTCAAACATTACCATGTACAAATTCATCTGAGTGAATTGTTCTAGCTTTTCAATCTGCGCGAGCTCGACAAATCTATCATCAGTTGCTATGTTCTGTAAGTGATTTATTTCGACCCCATCTCGTTCATATTGCCTGCACTATATATATGTCCTAACTATATTGTTGTGTCCGCTATTATACATGCAGATTGAAGATTAAGGAATGCAGAGTAAGGAACATCCATGATGTTGGGTTCATTGACCCACACATCGTTAATGGATATGTGTTAGAGCATCACCCCGCCGACGTGGAGGCAGACCTGTGGCAGTTTCTTACAAAGCAGAAACTCAAAAGTGATATTCTATTTCCTTACCATTTTGGGTGAGTGTTTCTGTCTTGAACACATTCTCTTTTGTTTACTCCATGCATGGTATGTGGCCGGCTAATCGATGAGTTATGCATGACGTACTGTGCATGTATCGTGTCCGCAGGTTCCACTGGATTCTGCTAGTAATTAAAGTTGACACCTCCACAGTTCTCGTCCACGACTCTCTGACTCTGGATTCAAATCTTTGGGGCGGCATGAGAAGAATGCTGCAGAAGTAATTATTTTCATTCATTTGCGCTCTATATCGATCGGCCTATTTCGTTCA
The DNA here is from genome assembly GCF_022539505.1 of Lolium rigidum. Lineage (NCBI taxonomy): Eukaryota > Viridiplantae > Streptophyta > Magnoliopsida > Poales > Poaceae > Lolium > Lolium rigidum. The sequence continues at coordinate 48,172,122 of NC_061512.1, read as the reverse complement.
TTTCCTAAGCTTCAAGTAACTAATAACTCTCTTGTTCATTTAGTTTTCTTTGCCTCGTAGGGTTTGGAGATGGTTCTCAGATCAAAAGGTCGGTGATTTCAAAAAAGAGCTAGAATTCAAAAGGTCAAAGGCTAAGAATGGTGGCGATATTCAGCCACCGGGGACCAATCTATGTGGATACTATGTTCGTGAGATGATCCGGAGATACACCTCCGAGCGGGTTCCGAGTGATACCAATGCTCGGAGGAATAACCTCCGGATGATGCTTAGTCCGAAGCTCGCTTCCGACCACTTCAAGAGGAACTAGCTGGATGGTTCGAGGAGGGAAGTCCTCCATCCTAAAGGAGAACACCATTACGAGGACGTAGAACTTTATATGCATTAAATTATGTATGGAAACTTGTTCAAAATTGTATATGGTCATCCGATGATATTGAATATATATTGTATATTCCTATTGAATTCTTTTTGGTTCTAATTTCAAATTTGTTTGAAATTGTACATTCATATGCATGTATGTAGTACCGTAGAATATGTGAAACTCCTTCAAAATTAAAATAAAGCACAAAAGAAATAAAACAATACAAAATATATAGAAAACGGGTTTAGGGGGGTGGGGGGCAGGTTTAGGGGGGGGGGGGGGGGCTAAAACCCTAAACCTGCGGCGGCCTTTAGTCGCGGTTGGCCAGAAGAACCGCGACTAAAGGTCCTCCGCCCCGACGGTCGCCTCGGCGCCCACGTGGATGGGCCTTTAGTCGCGGTTCTTAAGCAACCGCGACTAAAGGGGGGCCTTTAGTCGCGCTTATTTGGTCGCGGTTGCGCAACCGCGACTAATGGCAGTTGCGAACCGCAACCAAAGGCCATTTTTCCACCAGTGCCTACTCCTGTTCTGCTTCTTCATTTGTAAACAAACTTTTTTTCGCGGGGAAAACAAACATAACTTGAAATTGTACTTAGAGTGTTCAACTTAACTTGGCAAATTATTACTAGTTCTTGTTCCTGATTGTATTTTGTTGCGATCCACACCCTACAAATCTCCAGAAGTAAGAGCATGTCTAACAGGCCCCGTATAACCCGCCCACCCCGTAAAATTCCGGCGGGATACGGGGCAGGCGCGATTTGGGCCGTCTAGCAGGCCCCGTATTCGGGCCGGCCCATTTCGGCGGAATACGGGGCCCAGGAAATCGGCCCCGTCGCCCCCTACTTTTACTGGGCGCAGGTGCGACTCGCAACCCTAGCTCCGCCGTGCGCCGCCGCCTCCTCCATCCTTCTCCGGCGAGAAATTACTCGCTCCCCCGCGCCGCATTCCACCCCATCTCCGGCATGGACTCCCGCCGCCGCAGTACTGCCTCGCCGGCGAGCGGATCGAACCGTCGCCGGGAGCCGCCGTGCGGCGTGCCGGTATGCCGGCGCGCTGTACGTGCCGGATTCGCTCCGGCAGTACGCCGCGGGTGGGCGGTGGTACCGGCAAGACCCGCCGCTCAAGCCGATGAGCGGCGGAGCCTTCGAGAAGTGGCTCGCCGAGTGGCAGCGCGACCGCGCGTCCAAGGCGGCATGGGCGGCGACCATCGGCAGCACCAGCGGCGGAGGAAGCGGAGGCGGCGAGGAGGAAGAGGAGGCGGCAGAGGAGGAGGCGGCCTTCCGGCGTGCGGTGGCCGAATCCGAGGCGGATGCCGCCGAGAAAGCTCGGGCGGAGGCAGAGGAGGAGGCGGCGGCCATCGCCGCCGTCCGGGAGTTCGAGGCGCGGGAGGCGCAGGAGGAGGCGGCCTCCATCGCCTTCATCCCCTACGTCATCCTTGACGAGTAGATGTAGGATAGATGTAGTATGATCCGTAGTATGATCGGAATGTATGTATGATCCGTAGTATGATCAATGAAGATGAACTTCCCGGGGTTTTTATTTTTTGAAAATACGGGGCGAAATACGGGGTCTGCTAGACAAAATGGCTCTTCCGTTAGCAGTTTTTCGATACGAGGCGAAATGCGAGCGTTATACGGGGCAACGAAATACGGGGCCTGTTAGACATGCTCTAATACCCTTGCATGAGACGATACCACAAATGCAGATCTTATCTTTAGCTGACTATTTATTTTGCAGGTTTGATGTACTAAAGTCAGATCTGTGAATTGAAAATGATGGGTAGTTGGGTACTATGAATGGCTTTTATAGTTCAGGGGTTATTCGAACCAAATCAAAATTCAGAGTTGCAAAAAAAATGGTACAACAAGTTTGATGGGTAGGTGGTAGTAAAGAGGACTTATCTCTCGCCTGGCTTTGCATACGCTGAGCTTGAGCACGGTCCGAAACAACCTACTTTGTCATTGTAAAGTTGATAACCTTCCCTAGTAGACACGGACAAAAGGAGACCAGATGAACGGACAAAGGGGCGTCAAACAGATATCCATCGCACACATGTTTATGCTTCAGCGTCTTGCGATATTTATACACCCGCGGCGGCTAACACCACTTCTAGATTCATATTCAGTCAGGTGAGGTTCAGAGAGTGCGGCCAGCTTGTTCACCGTGTCATTCAAGATGTTCATTTTCCCCTTGTTCACACGCAATTGTCAAGGGGAACTGAACAATCACGTAGTTTTAGACATATTTTTCTTGGAAAAACCTTCAGATCGATCCAAAGCTGGAATGAGAGTGGTTTTGTAAGTGGGTTTTGAGATGGTTAGGGATGAAACATACACCTCGCGGCAAGAGAAACACGCTTCTTCCACTGCCAGTTAGCACTAGCTATGCATTTTTCACCTGAGCTAACACCTTCTCACTTCTCACATGCAGAATGCACAGAAATGTTCCGGTGACTGCCGACATTACATAACATCCACCTCTATATACAACACAGCACTGCCTACTACACTAGCGCAATAACTTCCAACATACGAGCAGTTCTAGATATTAGTACTAAGTAGGGTATGCAATAGCCGCAATTCTGGTGCAGTGATATACAGCAGGGTTCGTTACAGAGATGCGAGAGGAATCAATCCAGAGAGTTCTCCTTTCTGCCTTCTCTCTGAGAGACTTATATCTTGCATTGGCAGCCGCTTATGTTACACTGCAGCTCCTCCGCTGCCTTCTCAGCCTTCCTGCAAGCATGTCTCAAAGATTAAAAGGCATGGAATCTACATCTCCAAGCTACAAGGGATTTAGATATGTTCATCGTCCTTTGCGGATGATGGATTCGATCGGCCATGGTAATAACCCGAGGCAAGCAATGTAACAGTTACCTCAGCGCTTTGTTAATATCTTCATTCTTAGGGTCGAGCTGCAGCGCCTCCCGAAATGCGTTAGTGGCACCTTTGTAGTCCTGCGCACGTTGAGAGAATTTCAGTACCACGAGAGAGATGCACATACAAGCAGAGCGAATGAGTTCGATTGCAATGGTCGAATCAATAAAAGCATATGTACCTTCATGAAACTCAGGGCTGCTCCTTCACGATACCAGGCCTTGGACCAACGGGGCCGCATCATTTTGCACTTGCGGGCTTCTACCAGAGCTTTATCCACCGCCCTTGATTGTTTCTACCGGTTCTACAGGGCGGTGATAGCAGTGTTCAGGGACATCTACTTGAGATCATCGACCATCGAAGACATTGCTAAGATCCTCGCTGTCAATGAAGCTCGTGGATTTCCAGGGATGCTTGGAAGCATTGACTGCATGCATTGGAAATGGAAGAACTGTCCGTTTGCCTGGCAGGGAATGTACAAGGGTCACAAAAAAGGCTGCACTGTAATACTTGAGGCAGTGGCTACCCATGATCTTTGGATTTGACACTACTTCTTTGGTATGTCGGGATTCAACAATGCCATCAACGTCTTGCAGTGCTCGCCGATCTTCTCCAAGCTTGTTGAGGGTCATGCTCCCCGGGTTAACTTTGTGATCAATGGTCGGCAGTACAACAAGGGATACTATCTTGCAGATGGTATCTATCCAAAGTGGGAAACATTTGTGAAGACTATCTCAGGTGCCGTCATCCCGAAGGAGGTGGAGTTTGTCAAGCTACAAGAAGGTTGCCGAAAGGACGTCGAGCGTGTATTTGGTGTCCTCCAGCAGAGATTTGTTGTAGTCCATTTCCCCGCTTTGACTTGGTCCAAAGATCAGATGTGGAAGGTGATGAACTGTTGTGTGTGCTTACACAACATGATTATCGGGGATGAGCGGAAGCATCCGGTTCCTCTGAGCGAACAAGCTGCACCATATGACAAAGAGGGTCCTCTTGCACAGCCTAACCACCAGGTGACGGCATCGTGGGTTGCGGTTCATCGCTATGCGTCAGGAGATTCGAGACTCCACAATGCATCAACAGCTGCAGGATGATCTGGTGGAGCACATATGGACGCTTCGAGGCAACACCAACTAGTTTCCATTTGATTTGTTTGAAAACTTGTTTTGTTATGTTGAACTGTAACGTTTATTTATAAAAATAAGCCAAATGTTGGCAAAACTGGTCAAATTCACCGAATTATGCAGGAAATTTAGCATCTAGGGACGTTTTTCTCTATAAAACGCCGAACCCCGGGTATCTACCAGGGAGACAGCTGGAACTTCGGCGCTCCCCGGGTCAAACTTTCGTCCAATCCGACGCTAAATAGCGCCGGATTTCGGCCCCGGGAGCCCCAATGGCTGGATATGCTCTTAGAAATGATGATTTCTACATCTTCCATACCAGGTACATGGCTTCATCCCACGATAATTTTTCCGATTCTAGATGTGGTGCTGTTAGAGCATCTCCTCTAGCGCCATCCAAATAGTTGCCGGCAGGGGTGTCGGCACTGCCGTATGGGGTCGCCGGCAGCACCCTATTTGGGGATGCTGCTCCCACACCGACGCCCCCATAGTGTAGCCCCAATAGAAATTTAAATTTAAAATAACATTTAAAAATCAAAATTCATACGAAATTTATACATAAGTAACTCGAATTTAAACCTAAATAAAACTTAAACTTAATGCTAATCTACTGGCCGTCGGTTGGAGCGCGCGACGGGCCTGCCTTGTCGTCGTTCTTCGCCTTTGCCGCCTGCGTTCGTGACCGCCACTCGGCCCCTTGCTTCGCGCATCTGGCAGTGGAGCATGGCGGCTGGCGTCGCCGGAGCTTGTTGGCGGCGTTGTGCCCGCGCTGCCAGCCTTTGGCGAGAAGCCTCGTTCTCGGTGCGCCTCGCTTGCTCGCGGGCGAACGCCTCGTAGTGGCGATGAGCGTTGAGCTTGTAGAGCTTCTGTCGCTCCGCCTCCATCAGGAGGCATCCCGCCTCCTCAGTGGCCGCTCACTGGCGCGAGATCTCGAGGGCGTGCTCGAGGTTAGTGTCGTTGCCGCTACTCCTCCTTCAACCTTCAGAACTGCTGCGCGTTCAACGACTTCAGGATCGCCGCATGCTCTGGGTCGAGGGGTACATGCGGCTGCTCGGCCCACTGCACCGCCTCAGCTTCCGCATCTGCGCCGTAGGCCTCGTGCCACGCCGCGAACCGTGGTTCCACGATGTCATCGGAGCTGCAGTTCGCGTCGGGCTCCGGCTCCGGCTACGGTGGTGGTGGAGGTGCCGCAGACAGCGCGCGGACGTTGAGGCCAAGCATGGAGTACATCGTCTTAAGACGACGCAACACTTTTGAGGTGGAGAGGAAGTAATGGCGCTGCAGCGGTGGTGGATATAAGAGGATAGCACCGCGGTGATGGACGGCGTACGTACTAAATAGTGGTGGCAACTGCCCGCATTTATGGCGGCGTAGGCGACTGGATGCCGCGTGGCCAGTCGTAGCCCTCGTCGCCGCTTCGGTTTCCGCGCGGGAGACCATTAAACACCGATGACCAACCTTCCCGCGTCGCGGCCGATGCGAACTGTCGCGTCCTTTCGCTGACAAGACGCCCCCACCCGCAAAAACCGTCGTACCGCGAGGCGCCGGCGCGCCCGATTCGCGCCCTACGCGAAGGAGCCGGCACGGGGATGCCGGCGATTCTATTGGGCTCGAAAACTAGTTGGCGCCGTTTGGACCGCATCGGTATGAGCTCAAAAACCACGCCGACCCCCAAATCGCTATCGGGCGCCGGTGGAGATGCTCTTAATTTACATTGTGTTGGTGTGCATGTAATCCCTTTGTTTTTGTTAGTGTTTTCCCGTGACCTGTACTGCTCGGTGCGTTCTCATAGTCAACTCTGTGTGATATGGTACAAACATTTTACGAGTTTTACTTTAGTTTTTTTTTTTCCTCTGGTAAGGAGTTGGCCAGAGTGACATCTTTTTGTCCATGTGTATGTTAGTGGGAAGAAGAAATGAAAAAATTAGTAGTACCCTTTTTGTCCACGTTGAGTTTTTTTTTTCCTTTTTGTCCACGGGAAATTATTAATTTCTGAGCTAACAATATCGGTGAACTTTTAAGGCCTGCATTTTATTTCAACATGATCAAATTGTAGACATAGATTGACAGTTGGTAGCTGTACATACTGATACGCAAGTGCATCTATTTAGTCTGTATATATATGTCCTCAACCCGCTGGTGCTATCTTTTAGTCTATAAAATAGTAGGCAAGGAGCAAATTTGCTAGAACGAAAATAACGGATGGCCATTCCTTGTGTGTTACTATGTCATATCAAACTGATGTGGGCTTGTGAGGCATTGGGATTATGAAGCTCTTTTCCGTTGTGATTGTGCCCTCTTGTACAGAACACATCTGCCCTCCGGTGCTAGTATCCTGGCACAAGAAGCACCCCTTTGCCGCAAAAGAACGGGCCACGGTACAACTTACTATTCCAGCGCTGCTTTCTGATGAAATAACAGATATGCCCTTTTCAGTCTACTCTACAGTATGCAGCACATATACCTGGGGCGAGAGGAACACACGACCCTGGTGATCGCGAATAACTCCCTTGGCCGAAGAACTTAGGGCGTACAAACACTATCCTCCCGGTATTTGTCATGTAAGGCACACAGGTTTCACGGTTCCTGGTATTCGGGCAATTCTTTAATCCCTTCCCCCTCACGAGGAAACTGCTCGGTAGCGCGCTACCTTAGCACCGCTTCGCTGAAGGGAGCGCGATTATGGGCCGGCCCATCAGTGCAGCGCGTTAGGTAAAAATGAATTAAATCCCGCGGGAGTGGGTCTAGAAAACGGAAGAGTGAGGCTCTTGCCAGTAGGCTGATGTTGCGTTGTTGATACATATTGTGCACCGGATTTATTTATTTAGCTTCAGAGGCGACATGAGATCTGTAAAACGGATCAAAATATTACCGTATGTATTATTTTCTTTTGAGCTGAAAATTCGCTTGTCTTCCGTTGAATGTACTAGAAGCTAGGTTCTTTGGTGGTCGATGCAGCCATCGGTTCATCCTCTTCATCCAATGATGAAACAGTTCCAACTAAGATTTGTAATATTTCCAGTACATTTTTCAAAGGGTAATATGGTAATACTAGCATAATACCCGTGCGTTGCTACAAAATAATAATAAAATATTCGAACAATTGTTGAAATGTGTCTATTTAATGCCATGAGTGGCATGCTTTTATTTTACAACATTGTCTTCCTCTTGATTCTCCCAAGTAGGACACATGAACAACCATTGACCCCCTCCCTCTCATGAACCCCTCCCCTAACCCTAGGTGTCGCCTTCCCCATCTCCCCTCCCACAGCCATCAGATCCCATCCGGGAAATGCCCGTGCATGAGGATGATGGCGGAGGTAGGGTTGGGGGTCCCTCCGATGCGGCTTGGAGGCGTGGCTGCGGAGGCCACCATTGATGGTAGGGCCCGTTGGTGTCGTAGCCCTAGTTGGAGCCTCTATGTGGGCCTCCTAGAACCCTAAAAATTGCTCGGTGGTTCCATGACAGTGACGACTTCTGCTGCGTGTGCATGAGGTACCCGCTAAGACTCTGCTAGACCATATGAGCACCACCGTTTCGCTTAGAGGGTTTCTCGGAGTATGCAATGTTCCCAGGTTGTAGTTGATGAGGTGTTTTCGCATTTTCAGGGAGCTCGAGCGGGCGCCTCAGGACGACGTGTGTGTTTCCATCTCATGGCAACTTTCAGCTAGGCCTTTTATAGCCCATAACATACTTTCTGTCCCGCCCGCGGGAGAGAGGCGCAAGTCCCGGAGGAGGACGGTGCGTAGACTGTGGCGGCATGGGGGCTTCAGTCTAGCGGATTTTTTAAATAAATCTTTGCCATTGAGCTGGCATTATTGGTATATTTGTAGATTCTACTTATAATCAAATATGTTTCTGTATTTAGGGTTTGTATTAAATTATATGCATAGTAATGTCTCATGACTATTTTGGCTTTTACATATTCTATTAGAGGTCGTCTTAGTGTCTTTGAAAATTCTATGCTGATATTAATTTGCATCTTTCATTCCATTTTCTGTCCAACATTGTCTACTAAAATACAATTGGCTCCACTATAGAAACCACTATGCATACCTTCTTCCAGCGCGTGTATTTCCTAAGTGGATATGAATTTGTATCTATTGTGTTACGTTTTAAGCCGTGTAGCCTTGTCCGGGCTTAGTATATACTAGGAGGCGCTGGCGCGGCGGCACGCCGCGCCTGGGGGTGTTCGTTTCTAGAAAATCTTATTAAGCTTGGATTAGCGGCAGTCGGTGAGAAGGTGTTTTCTGGCCAGCATCTCTTTTGTGGCAGACCACTATTTGCGTCTATTTTGGCCTGGTTGATGGAGGAATCTAGATGTGGTGTGCAGCAGCCTAGTGTGTTTGGAAGAGTTTGGTCTGCTAGATGGTCTGCTGACTTGGGGCGGTGGAGAATAGGTAAGAAGAGACATACGGGCTTGTATCTGAATTCAGTGGCACCGTTTGCTGTGGATGCTTTACAAACTCAAACCCACAGTATATATGGTAGCACTATTAAGAGAAGCTATCATAAGAAAGATCTGAGTGCCAAAAGTATGTAACTGGCTACTGTTTCTGCAGATTCTCATGCTATATCTTGCAAAGAGTAAGCTGTAGATTTATCTGAAAATTTGTTTAATAAACGGCTGGAACTTCTGGACTGAACAGCTGGCTGGATACCCTTTTTTTACAGTCATGAAAATTTGTAGGCCTCTGTATGAGCGGACTTCATGTGGAGCAGTAAATGGTCTTTTGGGCTTAGATTTGGAAATCTTGCTTCCTCTCTCGTGATATTTTTGAGGTGGGCTGTCAAAATTTTATTCATGTACAACGGTAGATCGAAAATGTACTGATAGATATATCAGAAAATGAGAGATTGTGTGTGGCGGATTAGTTTTTATTAGGCGGAGAGATATAAGTACACACAATCGAGGGATACACATGGATTACATCGGTTGCCTTTTGCATAGGAGGAAAATGACATAGTAGTGGCTGCAGGTCATGGTGATGATTGTTGATAGTAGGAAATGGAAGTAAATTCAGTTCCATTTGTTTGTGCTGACCTCAATTTTACATAGGGTGAGGAATGGCATCAACATTGGGTCACTGGCAACGCCAGTGTTGAGGCGACATTCTAAACTGAAGACGCTCTTACTTCTTATTCAAAATTTTGATGAGTGTGGCTCATAAAGTTTTCTTTAACTTGCCGCCGGCGCGTAGTATGTACACAAATACTAAACTTGCAAAACTGTACTAATTTTTAAAAAATAACAGTTTATAACTTCACTGCTGGGTGGCATCTGTGAATTTTTGCTTATCTAAAATATTGCTTTTGGACGCGAGTTTATTTGTTGATCTAATTCTGCAATGGATTTTTCTATTTTCTCTGTAGCTTAGCCTTAGGTCTGTAGCTACTGACTACCTTTTGGCAAACCCACCCTCTTGTTTCTCATTACCACTCTGAGGCGACCCACTCTGAGGGCTTCTATTCATTCCCCTCCCAGCGAGAGCAAACCCCATTGTCTTCTACCTCCAATTCCAATGCAAGATCAAATCATTAAGCTCTGCATGTTATACCACTGATTTCACCGTCTCCTGTGCACTCCTTCCATCCAAGAAATTTTAGCATGCGCAACCTTTGGGTCATTCTGCTGCTTATGGGATGAACGTCGTCTGCTACGTCGCTGACATCCATCTGTGTGAGTTCATCCTTTCCAGACAGCGTTGTACCATGTGAGCTTCTGCTCCTAACCCTATTCAATCGATTTGATTTTCATGCAACTCTTTAGGGGTATCGGGGCTCTTCTTTCCAAACTCTGTTGAGGCAGCTTAGCGATCATGCAGAACCGCCGTTGGTGACGAAGCGCGACCAGGCAACCGTCCTTGTTGCCTTTAGGCCAAGCTCAAGCTCCAGCATCTCGACGTGCCCAAGCCTTGCTCCCCTAGGCACCGCTGGTTGAAGTCTTCCTCTCCGGTGATCTCAATGCATCGAAGCAACTTCCTTCACCCATGTTTTCGGTGAGTGCCTCAAACTGAAGGTGGATACCATGAATGCACTTGCTTGTAGTTCAGGTTAATCTCCAAGCTGAACAACTGATTTTTTCAGTTAGTGTCGAGGCAAACATCACTTCAAATTTTCTCTCCTAGGAAGGCCCCTCTGTAGTTCACGGCCATTAAAGGTTCATTGGTAAAGATCTGTTTTGACAGATTTAGTTTCTGAGTTGTAGTCCAACATCGTTTCAGGACAATAAGAGATTTCAAACTAAAAGAATTGAAGGTGAGTGATTTTCCTACCATCAGGCCCCATCCAATTGAAGTGCACAATCTGTTAAACAGCCTTGCAAGTCGCTACCATATTCTTTAACTAACTTATCAAGAATCCTTAGTTGAAGGAAGTTTAGGTTTCTAGATAAGGGGCACAGGATAATTACAGAATGACATTTGTACAAAGTGTTTCATGACAAAAGACTCCAGTACAGACTACTGATTGCACGTGATACATGTAAGTGAAACAAATATGATCCTTCTTGGAAAACAAAATCCCCACAAATCACCATATGGCTAATTATTTTCAGATTATGGTTGCATAGTATCAAACAACTTCAGAAGGAAGAAATCACACGTCAGTAGCAGACAGAAAAAAAAGAGGCATGCAAAATGAATAGCATATAATGGGGGTGTGCTTGCTGCAGCCACACACACAACGTTTCGCAACCTTGCCGACATATACATCTTCTGAAGCCACAATTCAGCATAGTGATTCTTCACCTCTTACTACAGTATGAGCAACCAATTTCTAAAATGTAAGTGATATTTGAGACGGAGAGAAAAGTCCTTTACATAAACAGTCAAAATGAATTTGAACCTAATTGGTGCAAAGGTGCTCTGGCCCTGGAGACAGAGAACCTAGTACCATCCTATGTAGAGCTGGACGCAGTGGTGGCGCCAGCAGCAAGAGCGGTGTTCCTATGGCGGTATTCATCGAATAGCCTCCATCATGATACACTACCTGCCCGTGATCTTAGATTCACTGGAAAGCTCTTGTGCCTTATCTCCGCTGTGTTCGCCCGCATCAGCGTCCATGTTGCTTGCATTGACGCCCTCACACTTATATGTAGAGGCACCAGCGTGCATCAGATTTAGCATCAAGCAACCAAGTAACAGTTGTACATAAGTTGTCAATTGATGTTGGAAAAACTAATTCACTCCGGTGATAGACTGATAACATGTGCTTAATTCTGGTAAGAAAAAAAATTAGTTTAAAAGTGACTGATAACCTATGGCACACAGTGACATAAATCATGAGGAGGCTCAACTGGCCGCTTACCAAGACGAACTGTGAGCTTCCAAGTATCCGTATCCATAGAAGAATGAGTAGCAGAAGACTCCCCGGCATGATCAACCAATAGAACAGAAAAAGGCTGAACATCAAATCCAATAATATCAGCTAGTGTAGAATCACCGAAACGCGCAGGCGAGATGAATAAAGGCCCTGGCAGAGAAGTTGTACATTGTCACAATTAAGCATCTCACAATAAATAGGAAACCATAGCACATAAGGAAATCAAGAAAACCGAGGTAAAACATCATTAAGATAAGTATTAGACGTGTACCTTGCAGCAAACACAACACATAAATGGTAGCATGAAACCCCTGGTCTACCTAGATGCAAGATTAAACAGGATCATGAAGCTAGTACGAAATTAACCTGTAAATTAAATAGCGTTGTCGAAATAGTTTCGAATAGGAAATGATATGAATATATAGATTGATGTAGGTAGTACTTAATTGGCCTTATTTCCGTAAGTCCACCCGCATGTGTATTGCACACAGTGATCTATTGATAATATGCAGTGAGAGAGAACCTAAAATAATTTAAGCTAAAGACAGTATACACTAATGTTTTTCTTGATGCTATTTCCATTTAAGGATAAGCTAAAATACGAAGATCATCACAGGGAGCATCAGTACATTCAGCTACCTAGTTCTAATCACTGTCGGGGGGGACAGAATTTGATGTTCGAGAAACTGTCTTTTCATGCCAATGCTGAGAATAATAATTTTCATTGCGGTGGCAAAAGGCAGGAATGTGAGCAACTATTCAAGATGGAGCTTGGTGGAGCACGGAAATAGTACACCGTGAACACTGATATTGCAGTTGCACTTCAAGGGACTATAGATAACCGATTTTTTCCGGAGAAGGTCACTAAATAATTTTACTGGTATATGAACACATAAATAACTTAAAGATGGGATATGTCCTAATTTTGTAGCATACCATGATCTCAATTTTGTAGTGCTATCTAGCGACAATCCTGTCGAAAAGCTCTCCATGCTTGCACAGCTGCTCTTCTGACCGTGCTCTTTGCTTTGGTTTACTCAGAGTTACTCCACTGTAACGTGCATACTATCCTAATGGGATCAGATGAATGCATCAGCACCTGCACGAAATATCTTACCTAGCCTAGCGTGCCAATAGATACCCGCTCGGTTCAAGTAGTACTACCTAGTGATAATTTTCAGCAGAAAATGAAAACAAAAAATACAGGATTTCTGTTCATCTCAATTAATTACCTCACTCTGCCAAGTTCAGGCCTACATAAATGTCATTTAAATCATGAATACCAGCATAGCCCCTGCTAAACCTCTAAATTCATGGCATACACCTAGTCCAGCAAAAAGGAAGGGTCAGCTCATGGTATGCTTGCATTAATATTTATAATGTAGGATATAGTACCATTCGGCAGAATGACAACCCCACTTATTATGTTTTCTCATACCATCAGTATGTCTAAAATCAAGCAGCAACTCAGTGATTATTTTCAGCAGACGAATGAACTGGAAAAAAACGAAAGAGAGAGGTTTTCTTCATCTCAATTAGTTACCTCAATCTTCTTGAGCCAGGTTCAGGCCTACATCATGAGAGAAACAACGAAATATCATTTAAATCCTTGCATTTGTACTTACTCGCACAGAAGCATGTAGCGGAATTAACTGATGAAGACAAATGTACTTGCAACCTAGAGGAGAGATCACCAGGACCGTTGAAAATTAGTTTCAAGTCTAAGAAACATAACAACAAACATGTGGAGGACAGTAATACACTACAGACTACACACCAGAATTTTCTGATTCCCGACATTCGACAGTGTGAGAAAGAGCTTTAACCTGTTGTCTTCTTCTTGATCCGGCCACCGCCGGCCACTGCCTGCTCCACCCCAACGTGCCCGCTGCCGGCCCCTGCCTGCTCTGCCCCGACGTGCCCGCCACTGGCCCGCGCGTGCCCCGCCCCAGGCCCGCCCCGCCACCGCCCCAAGGTGGCCGTCCAAGGCCTAGGCCTGCTCCTCCCCAAGGGTGCCGTCCCAGACACGCAGCTGCCCTGCCCCGCGGTCGTCGCCGCCGGCAGGCGCCTGTCCCGCCCCAGGGTCACCGCCGCCTGCCCGCGCATGCCCCGTCCTCAAGGTCTCCGTCCCCTTCCCGCTCCTGCTCCGCCCCGAGGTGGCCGCCACTGGCACTGACGTCGCCTAGGCCGTTCTTTGCTTCATCCTGGAGAAAGGCAGCGCACGGGTTGGTTTGTGGGTAGAGAGAGAAAAGAAAACCAGAAACCTATACTGAATGCTCTTGAGCGGTTGAACCTAAAAAAGGTGGGGCACGTGGAAGCTGATCGGTGAAAACTGGGCACTGTCCACCGCTTTGACTGCACGACGGCTCGTAACCGGTAGCCGGTTGCCCTGCTCAGCAAAAAAAAAGTTTGAGGAAAATTGATCAGTCCATCTTAGGTACGTGTTGAGAATTGATTGGAGCCGCAGGAGTGAAAATAGCGCATGAACAGTTGCCAAACCAAGGAGAGAACCCGTAATCAGCTAGCTTTTATATAGTGTATAATGTATAATATGCATGTGTCAATTAGGGCCGGGATCAGACGGCTATTCTGTTTTGTTACGTACGATTGACTCTGCTTGGTTGATGGGTTGATGGGCTGGAGGGAGTTTCAACTAAGTTCGTAATTAAGCTTGGGCCACAGGCGAGTTCTATTTTATCTGGGCTAGTCTGATCGTGCATGGGCCACAGGCCTTTCTTTTGTTGCGAATATGGGCCGCGGGTGGTGGAATCGATGGATTGATCGATCTATCTGGAAGCAGCAACGTACCACGGTCGCGTTTACGTTTAATAGTAAAGACTAGCAAAAGAACCCGTGCGTTGCACCGGGAGAAGATCGATTGTTGCTCGAGCTGATTATTATTATATTTTTCAAAATTGAAATTTTAATTACTCAAAATTCCAAAAAAAATTCACTGGACTCATCTACCCAAAAATATGATATGGGTAGTGTGTCGTGGCTTGATGTTTTTTAAGTAATCCATCAATTGGCCACCATGAATTCAGAACCAACAAATCAATTACTACTGAATATTTGTGTTACTCTGTTAATTTTGCTGCTCAAATATCCAGACACATTAACAATGAGATATTGACATTACATGGACTATCGATCAAGAACAGAGCACTAAAAAGATGTAACAGCTGAAACCATCAGTTCTCATCTGCTACGTCTGCAGTCCCATGTGCTACCAAATCTACACAGATATAAGTAAGCTGCTTGTAGAATAAAGTATATCTTGCTATATAGATGTAAGTAGAAACTCTTTTTTGCATGGGGGACAAGAATAAATCTTGCTATATAGATCTACAAACTCTGTAAAGTTGCTGATGCCAAATTTATATTGAAGTATTCAATTCAAAGTTCAGACATCATACCTTTTTCTCAATTGCAAGAAAATATTAGAGACCATGCAGATAATCTGAAACTTATCTTTATTAAGAAGAAACAACATGCAGTTGCCAAATCCCCTAGAGTAGACGAATTGTGTGTATGCGGGTCACCTCATAGGCTTGGCTTTCGCAGATGCTTGAAAATCATCAGGTTGACCAGGTTGTGCTCATTGTAGTCCTTCACGGCGAGCTTGTGGATCACTCGACGAAGGAATCTGATGTCGCAGAGACTGCACATCCTGCTCCTCTTGAGGTAGATGGCAGCCTGGTCAAGCTTCATCGCCGAGAGTACGAACTCCTGTGTTTTCCGCCGTTGAGCAGCAGCAGAAGCTAAAAAAAGATTGCACGGGATTTCCTCCAAATCTCCTTGTCTCAAAGGCCACTACGACCTTGCCCCTGAATCCCTGCAGATGCATGGCGTCGTCACCCGGCTGCTCGAAGTGTAGCAAACTTCAGCGTCACCGCATTCAGCACAGCCTCTACATTATAAAGAGAAGGCATGTGATGAATTAGACTCTCTTTTATACCTATGGTGTAACTGCTGAATCAATCGAAATACTGAGAAAACTCTGGTGAGCTTAAATATTGAAACCATAACTGGAGTCTGAATATAGTCTCCTATAATTTCACCAATTTGGTAATTTGTGTGTCATGTAATCTTTTGTATATAACAGATTAAAATTTGCAGAACTATTTTGTAAAAGAAAATATAGCAAGATTTCATTGGTAGGCCATCTTACCGGATCTGCTAAGTTCAACCTGATGCATCCACATACATCCCTTCGTGCTAGCTCATGTAGCTAAATTTTAATATATATCTCGAGTTCATTTTATTATATATAAGTACGTAATAAATTCAGACATATATCTCCCCTTAAAAGTAAGTACATGACAATCAGCTTAGAGAAGAGCCCCATCCTGGGGGGAAATCTACATGGAAAAAGAACAAGAAAATCCAGGGTTGTCTGATGATGCAACTGAAGCCAGCCATTTTTTGTTGGCTAAACTTGAGCAATCACAAACAGATAAGATAGCTAGCCGCAATGCCTACGTATGCTTTGTACCGCCAAACTTTGCATCGGAAGTGTGTGTAAGTGATACATCATACCTCATGAGATAGTTGAAGCAGGTAAGTGACGTGGCTATAATGCAGCAGCAAGGACAAACAAGCAGCAACACAATCAGGCCATCGGCAGAAAAAAGTAGCACGGCGTCGTGGAATTCTGTCTTGGATGCGTAGCTAGAGAACCTGCTACGCCAGGATGGTGGCCAATGGCTGACTCCAGCGGCAGCCCGCTGACCAACTCTCTCCCCGGCAAGGAGCATGGCGAGGTCCCATCCGTTAGTGGCCGAAGGTTATTACGGACATGCCAAAGATCTGGAATACGGACATGAAGCAGAGGTAGTACTGGTCCAACGTCAGCATGGTCAACATGGAGACACCCCCATGGTGCCCGAAGAGTAAAGCAGTGCGGCTCGAATCATCCACCCTAGTTTTTCTAAATCCCATCTGAAATCCTCAAAATTCTAGGCCGTAACAGCCTGCAGCTTACTTCAATAAATTCAAGAAAATCCTCTCCGAGCAGAAGATGACCAAGCAAGCAATCACGAATGAAATCCTCTTCTAAATCCCATCTGAAATCCTCAAAATTCCAGGCTGTCACAGCCAGCAGTTTACTTCAAATAAATCCAAGAAAATCCTCTCCAAGCAGAAGATCACCAAGCAATCAATCACGATTGAAATCCCAGGAATTTAGCAGTAAAATTCAGACCAAGAAGGGCTCGGTGGAGGTGGTTCTGGTGGCCTCCCATACGCTGTCTGCTCCTCCCTCACTTTTTCTGCAACAGCAACAGAAAAACTGTCAGATCAATGAGCATAATTCCGTAAGCAACATGTAACCTGCAACCTGAATCTTTCTTTTATCAGTAAGCAACATGTAACCTGCAACCTGAATCTTTCTTTTATGTTTAACGATCAATGAATCTGAATTAACAATTAATGAATCTGAAAGAAGCAAAAATACGTCCCTAACCTTGAGTGGAGCATGCGTGGGCAGAACTCCAATTTGGCGGATTGAGTTCTGGTTTAGTCTCTGACGTTCTTTGATCGAGGGACGCTGGAACTTGCACTTGATTTTTTTTCCGGTGGAGCTTTTTATTGGCTCGCGGAATAGGCAAAGCCATATCTGAAATCGTATGGAAGAGATGTATTCGAGCAGAGTTTGTATCAGAGGCGGCCATGGGTACGGGGGCGCCGGGGACTCGGATCACGGATGGAGCCAGTCCGTGCAGCGCCGGAGGAGGACGGGCACGGGGCTTACCGGCGGCAACCTCGCCGCCCTCTCGACATGGGGCCGCAGGCTCCGGTCGTCTCCCCATCGCAGGGTCGAAACTACGGAGCTGGGCTGGGAGGCCATGGGGGCGGGGCGCGCCGGGGGAGTCGGGACGTACCTTGACGAAGGACCTAGGCGGATATGGGGGCGGGACGCACCGGGCCGTACCTCGCCGGACGGAGCTGGGTGGCTATGGGGGCAGGGCGTCGGGCCGTAGCCAACGACGGAGGAGATAGAGAAGGAGTAATGGAGTTTCAGAGAAGGACCGCGGGTTGATTACAGTTTTTTCAAGGGTTAAATTGTAAAACGCCCGACGGACGAAGGAACCCCTTTTTGCTTTATTATTAGGTATAGACTAGGAAAAATGCCCGCGCGTTGCGGCGGATTTCTTTCGGACAATTTCAGTAATGAAATCATTTATTTCAAGAGGAAGAAATCTTTTTTGTACGAGACGCCCAGTTCCCGTCAAGATTGACCTATCTGATTCCCGGCTAATTCACTCGCTGTAGACCCTCAACGCAACAGTGCTCCAACCGTCCACACTTATTTTTGTTCGTCCGCAAATGCGACACACAACTGAACATATTTTTCGCAAGTTCATTTATTTCTCCACGGTCTAATAGATGCACATGTCTCCACATGTTTTCTTTGGCTTCTCTCACGTGACTTTTGCTTTCGGGCGGGCCAGCTATCAGTTCATGAAGTAAGGAGGAAACCACTTTTTATGTGCGGTGAATATGCTCCTAGTACCGGGAAAAGTATTTTTTAATGTTAAAATAAACCTCTAAAATAAATTTAACAAGTTTATTGCGTGTACATCTCAACATTTTATATGCACACGTCAATTTACAATTTTTTGTGTCCTTTGTAAAAAAAGATAAGAATGTCTCTTGAAGAACTTTTTTAAGGAGACAAAATATTAAATATATTGGATTTTCATGAAATGACTTTAAGATTTTTAGTCAGGACTTTTTTGCATTTCGAAAATCATGAGTACGTATATGCTCCTAGGAGCCAAAAGTCAGAATCTTTTGACATTTTCAAAAATAAGGACTGGGAGCCAAAACGCCGCATTCCAGAGATCCATGGTTTTCTATAACTAAGGCAGCCGCACGATCCGATTGCTCTCCTTGCACCATAAGTCCATAGCTGTGCCATGTCTATTGCATATCCATCCAATTAAGGCAATCCCACGATCCATGATCCATTTGCTCTCCTTCCGTAGATTCCATCTCTAGTCCATATCCATCCATAGGTGGACACAACTCTTCCCATCAGTATCCTTTTGAGCATCTCTACGATGAGTATGCTCAAACTATGTCTTTTTTCATTAATTCTCCATTATCTGTTAATTAGGCAAACCTCACCCTACACATAATTTAGGGAGGCTTGGCTCTCTCCCATTGGCCCATGCAGAGCCCATCAGCATATGGAATGCTTCCCAATCATTTTATCTTTTGTAGCTTGCTGATAATCCAGTCAATCTGCGAGTATATGAACCGGTTAAAGTTTGTACAGAAGACCGAGGTGGGACTATCCCACGAAAGAATACATCGTGATCAACATCACCAGTTAGATCTCCCACGGTCGTAGGTTTTGCATTTTTTTTGCCTATATAAGGCCCAGCAGTGCAGCGATTTAAGGCCCATCAGCACAGCTAGGCAGCCCAGTACGTGTGACGAAGGAAGAAATGCTCCAGCGACGGCTGGAACAACGTACGACAAACTGAACCGTTATTTTCATTAGCGGTGGCATTCTATGTAAATTCAGCTGAAAACAAAGGGTAATTTCAAAACGGACGAAATTTTTGGGGAGAAACCTTCCTTCCTTTATTAGTAGGTATAGATTATTGGAGAAAAGCAAAACTTCTTGTTTTGAACCGTTTTAGGTCATACCTATGTTTTTTTTTTTTTTTTGCGAGTACAAAGAAGTGGAACAGCACAGCAAATTACAGAAAGGTCCCTACAGAAAACAAAAAATACAGCCCTGCCCTTCTGCAACTCGACCACATCGTCGTCCCGAGCGCCGTCGGTGGCGCGCCGTCGCTCCTACCCTCCTTCACGCCTTGGATCGAAGGTAGTCCCCGAGCGAGCGGGAAGTCGCCGATCGCCGGCCCGAAGGGCCTACACCGAAGGACGCCGTCGTCGCCGAACCGAGCCGCCCCGGCTTCTTCGTCGAGATCTTCAACGGTCGCCGGATCCGCCACCGGACCACCGAATCCGGCAAGGGAAGTCGCGACCGGCGAGTTCCACGGAACCGCCAGCCCGACGAAGGCGGCGGATCGACGTGCCGGAGCCCGCGGAGCGCCGCCATCGAGGAGAAGAACCACCGCCAGCAAAACCACTCCGACCGCGCCGCTTCGCCCCCGACGCCGCCGGCCGGATACCCTAACCTCCTCTACACTATGTACACGACGCGAATCGGCGTTCCCCGTCTCTCCGCCGCCGGAGCGGCCGGCGGAGGGCGAGGCAACCACCGATTCGGCGCCGGCGAGGTGAGAAAGCTAAGGTCGCTCAGAAAATCGCCTCCCTGGTACTGTAGGTGGGGAAGGAACGGTCCAAGGTCCGTAGTCCAGTGTAAAGTTAGGTCATACCTATGTTCTGGCAAACATACCACAAAATTGAAATAATACCCATCAAAACCACAATTGAGGAGTGTGTACTCGCAAACGATGGAAAATAAGGGTTTCGTATAATTCTTTTCCCTTATTAATGTTGTTGTTAGAAATTATTCTCTAGTTGTTCATGTTCTGATTTTATTTTGGTACAATCCACATTGTAGCCATGCTCTGAAGACATTCTTGAGAACCTGATGTGTGCTCTATGGTATGTTCTCATCAACCATTAAAGCTTAATGATCCAAAAGGTAATATATCAATTATTTATTACCCAGCCAGCAATGTTGATGAACTTGTAGTGCATGCACTAATGAAATCTTTCTGCCTGGATGTTATTCTCCCACCCTCACCTCCCAAACCTCCCACCGTTGCAGGAGGAATCCGGCGGGCAAAGCCCCTTGTAGTGGACGGCGGGCCTTCGTCTCCTTGCCCCTTATGTTGACGGGGGAACCTCTGGATCAAGTGCAGCGGCCGGCCCTGCATGGCGGATGTGCGAGGCGGAGCCAGATCTCCGTGGTGGCAGCCCTAGAATGGTGGTAGCTCAGCAAAAAAACGGTTGCGAGGGTAGCTGCCGCTGGCCCGACGGCGGTTCGAAGACGACATGCTTCCTCATTCTACATGGCCTATGGTGCGTTGCTTGTAGTGTTCTGCAGAGGGGAAGAGGAGGCCGACGGCGGCCGGTGCTCGCAAGGCGCGTGCCATAGTCGGCAGTTGGTCTAGTGGCCGCGATCTGCTCGCTATTATGTCAGCCGATGGCAGCCGAGGAGTTTGGCGCTAGGGCAGCGACCCTAGTCTTTCGACAACGGGCAGGCATCATGGTCAACTGGATGATGGCCGGATCTTCGTCCTGGTGATGCTCTCAAGCTTTGTGTTGATGTCGATGGCGGTAGACGCCCTTTTCTGAGACCATGGAGTTTCAAGGCCGACAGCGATATGTGATGTCCTCTCCACTTTGACTCAACAGAGAAGGTCTCAAGTCATGCTTGGACCCAGCCGTGGCTATGCCCGACGTCGCATGAGGAGGCGTCAAGTCATGTCTTATCCTTGCAGGTGCTACGCTCGACCTCTCTTCTGGCGACTTCAAGTCACGCCCGTTGTTCAATTAAAGGTGGCATGACAATGGCTAGAGGTGTGGCGGTATGGGACGTCATCCACTTCTAGTTTCTGCTCTACTGGCATCCGGTAAGCGAGGAGTCGCTAGCCGAACAAATGATGATGGTAGAAGAAGGATATGGAGATTGCACAATTCAGTGGATACGTTACGATCTGGCAGCATTGACACGCGCCTGAATCGTGCCCTTGTGAAAGGTAGTGGCTCAAACTCGGCTTTGGGGATGAAAATCGCGAGATCAATCTACAGTTGGACTCGTCATCGTTGACGCATGTGAGATGATTCTTTCTTGAATGATTTTCGAAGGAGTTGTGTATATATTCCTTTTGATTTTGCCTTTTACCGTGGGGTTATGGGTAATCTGGTGGAGATATTGTGGTGAGGCATGAGGCCTCAAGCTTTTTCTTGTTTCCTTTCTACATGGCTACTTTTGCCGAGCTTGCCTGATTTTTTATTAATAAGGGTTGTACCCATCAATTGATGCTGAGGACCAGGTTATCTTCTTTTTTTCTCGATAATGATTATCTTTCCTTTCTATGATGGAATGAAATTTCTTTTGATGCATATGAAATCCCAAATAGCTGACACACCCCAAGTGTCTTCAGAGGAAAATGCTATATTAACAATGCCTTATTCCGAGTAAGAAGTTAATAAAGCTATTTTCCAGATGGAATATAATAAAGCCCGAGTCCTGATGGTTTCCAAGCAGAGTTTTACCAAACTTTTTGTGATACCATTAAAATTGATCTGTTAAAAATGTTTAGCGTTTTACGTGCTAGACAGTTGAAGATATTTCGTCTAAATTTTGGTGAGGTTATCTTGTTACCTAAGGATTTGGAGGGTTAGGGTTAGCGATAGGGTTAGGGTTAGGTTATTTTGTTACCTAAGGTTTTGGAGGGAGAATGGATTCAACAGTATAAACCGATTTGTCTCTTAAACGTTAGTTTCATGATTTTCACGGAAGTGACCACCATTAGACTAAATACAGTGGCTGACCGGGTGGTGAGGCCGTCGCAGACTACTTTCATGCAAGGACATAATATCCTAGATGGGGTAGTAGTTATACATGAAACGGTGCATGAGCTACACACTAAAAAGATGAATGGGGTTATTTTAAAGTTAGATTTTGAGAAGGTCTATGATAAATTCAAGTGGTCTTTTCCACATCAGACTCTCAAGATGAAAGGTTTTTCACCAGAGTGTCATGCTTTGATCAACGATTTTGTGTCGGGAGGAAGTGTTGCGGTCCGTGTTGATGATGACCCAGGACATTTCTTCCAGACTAAAAAAGGTTTACGTCAAGGGGTCCTCTATCACCAATTTTGTTTAACATTTTGGCTGATATGCTCACCATTTTGATCGAACGCGCTAAGACTGATGGTCTTATTGAGGGTGTGGTACCTCATTTGGTGGATGGGGGATTATCAATTCTTAAATACGCTGATGATACAAATTTATTTATGGAACACGACCTCAATAAAGCTCGGAATCTTAAGCTAATTTTAGCTGCTTTTGAACAATTTTTGGGTCTCAAAATTAATTTCTATAAAAGTAAATTGTTCTGCTTCGGTGAAGCTCATGACTCAGTTGCCGATTATACGGAGTTGTTTGGTTGTAGGAAAGGCCAGTATCTGATACGTCTCCAACGTATCTATAATTTCTGATGTTCCATGCTTGCTTTATGACGATACCTACATGTTTTGCTCGCACTTTATGATGATTTTATGCGTTTTCCGGAACTAACCTTGTTGTGGGTATACTTCATGGGTGTACCATCGACAGTGCCTAGATCCGGCAAGCCCGGGTGGCCCACAGACGGTGATGAGGCATGTGGCCCATCGGGCGGCCCGATTCTTCGTTGATCATGAAGGAAGAAGTCCAGCCCGGGATCGGTAAGCCGGATCCGTACCGACATAGGAGTAACCCGGATCCATGGAGGCCCATGAGGAATCCGGATCCGGGACGACGTGTAGGGAAGGCGGATCCGTGACGTGCACGGCAAGATATTGTACCGTAGCTAGGCTATCTGTAATCCGGCTAGGACTCTCCATGTAAACCCTAGATCCGTGCGCCTTTATAAGCCGGATCCCGGGAGCCCTAGAGGGACAATCACAACTCATTGTAACAACGTGAAAGCGCCCGGATAATTCCGGACAAGCAGCGGTAGGCCCCTGTCATCGTGCGGGTGTTCCGAAGCTGGGTAACTCGCGTACCACCGTCCCGTGTGCACTCCGCCCTATGGCCCCTACTTCTTCTCCCCCTCGTGAGGATCCCTCCTCCGAGGTACCGTCGATTAGGCAACGATAGTTGGCGCCCACCGTGGGGCCTGTGGCGTCTGGAGGCCGGAACCGGGAGGGTTCCGCCATGGGAAGCTACGACGACACTATTGCTGTGGGGCGCGTCCTTTACGCCGGAAATTTGCCGATCGTCCCTCCGGATGAGTGCTGGATTCCGGCTAGGACAAACCCCGTCAAGCTCTCCATCGTCCCAGTTGGCGGCATTCACATCTTCATCGGGGAAACCGTCGATTCCGATGGAAACCCACTGGTAAGTAACGCAGACGTGACCGCCGCAGAGCTGGACGCTGTCGCGAAGATCCGATCTGAGACGCAGGAGCTTCCCAAGGAAGATTCCGCCTTAGATCCGGAAATTTCAAAGCCCACCCAATCCGCCCCCGAGCAGGGAAATAAAGGTGGAAGACCAATGCGGATCCGCCCGGGTCTCCCGTGTGTTAGAAAAGCAGAGGTGCCACTTCGTACACTTCTTGGCCCATACCGCCGGAATCGCCCCTCACGAAGGCGGAGCTGGTCCCGAGCAGGTAGAGGCACCGGAAAACAGCGCGGATCCGGATCGGGCTCAGCTTGTCGGAGAAAGCGAAGCTCCGGTTGAAGAGTCGATTTTGGGCAATCTCGAGCCCAATTTCCGGAGACACCCCGTCCATGGAATCCGATGACTTCGTCCGCAAGCTAAGGGAGTATGGTTTCGGCGATCAGCCCGAAGTCGACTCCGCCCAGCCTAAGCGGGTTCTCGCAACGGTAGCAGCCGCTGGGACAAACCGGATCCGGAGACCAAGTCAGCCAATCCGACCCTCAACCATCCCAACAAGGATCTCCAATGTCTCGGGTGCGACCCCAAAGGGATTCTTCTTCGGAGGAAATCTCGTCGCGAGAGGAGGTGGCCGCGCGAGCAGTTCTTAACACACCTATAACCCCGGGCGACGCCGCAGATCTGGAGGCTCTAGAGACCGCCAGAAAGGAAATGCTGGCCACAGCCAAGAGGCTCGCCGATACCGAAGCTGCGTTAAAGGTAGGAAGGGCAGATCATGCAGCCTGGCTGGAAAACTTCGACAGACAGGACCGCGAGATTACTGCCACACTCGAGCAGGTCAAGAGCATGAGGGCTGAGTGGGAAGTAAA
This sequence comes from Lolium rigidum, assembly GCF_022539505.1. NCBI lineage: Eukaryota > Viridiplantae > Streptophyta > Magnoliopsida > Poales > Poaceae > Lolium > Lolium rigidum. The sequence continues at coordinate 48,147,533 of NC_061512.1, read as the reverse complement.
GATGATCTATGCGCAGGCGGAGGCCGATCGTATTGTTAGAGAAGCAATTCCGCCTCGCAGGATACCCTTCAACACGCCCGCGATCACCAGCCGCCGGAAACTCCAAAGGACAACATGCGAGAAAGCAGCGGAATTGCTCGAAGAAGAAGGACGAAGAAGTTGATATCAACTATCTCCGCACACTTGTCGCTTCAGCAATGCAGCAGCAGAGCAAGGTAGATACTTCGCGCAGGTTGGAATCCAATCCGGATAACTGTGTATCTACCGCGCAGAAGGACGCCCGCGCCGATCGGCATCCCGACGATGAATCACACACCGGATCCTCGGAGCGCAGAAGAAGGGCCAGGGAACACCCAAATCCGATCCCCGTCCCGTCAAAGACGCCTCCGTCAGATCCAAGAAAGGGAAAGGATGCGATGTACTCCGGAAGAGACAAATACCGCAACCCCTCTCCTCCGCCCAACGGTTACCCGTGACCCCCTCGCCGCCGTAGTCCAGCCGGAAACACCAGGCCCCCAGGGCATGGTGCGATTATTATCCGCGACAACGTGCTGCCAAGAAACAGAAACAAGGAGCGATCGCCGGAACCTCGCCGGAACCAGAACAGTGTTCATGAGCCCGAGCCCAGGAGGAGTCGGAATGAAGATCGCGGTCCAGAGCCTCGCCGGAACCGCGATCCAGAACCTCGTCGGAGCCGCGACCCAGAACCTCGCCGGAGCCGGGACCCAGAGCCTCGTCGGAGCCGTGACCCGGAGCCTCGCCGGAACGACCAGGGCAGCCAACGCCAAGGCGAAGGCAGCCACAGGAGCCGGAGCCAGCACCAGGAAGGCCGAGGAGATTCAGATGGCGGAAGCAAGAAGTCAGACCGCCCACCTCGCAGGTCTCCCTCACCACCACCTAGCGGTGGCGGCGGAGGTGGAGGCGGAGGCAATGGCCGGAGATCTCGCTCTCGCTCAAAGTCTCCTCGCCACGGCTCGCGCGACGCGCGGGACCGCCTTAACGAGTACAGAACCGACTACATTGGTCCGAAGTGCTTTGGCAGGATGATTCGAGAGGAACCAAAGCCAAGGATGAACCTCAAGCTACCCGGAAATCTGAAGCATTATGATGGCACCGAAAGGCCGGATACCTGGATTGAGGATTACTACAATGTCGTAACCTTCGCCGGAGGAACCCCTAACATCGCTCGCCGCATGCTCCAGCTTGTACCTTGTAGGTCCAGCCCGGATCCGGCTCAGCTGACCTCGAGAAGAACTCCATCTTTTGCTGGTTCGACCCGAAGAACGCTTTTGAGAAACACTTCGGGGGCACCTACAAGAGACCTGCCACAACAAGCGACCTACGAGGCTTGCATCCAGAAGAAGGGCGAAACATCGAGGAATTTCCTCACCCGATGGTTGGCATGCAGAAACGAGTGCGAGAACGTCGACAACCGCACTGCAATGCACGCCTTCATTGGGGGCTTGCAGCGAGGAGGATTGCTGCGACACAAGCTAACTTGCTTGGTCAATGCAAATAAACTGACGTTGGATGACATGATCACCATCGCTAGCGATCACACTGCCGCCGATGACGACGCAGGCGGTGATCTCGCGGCTACAGCAATCCCCCTGCATCAACAAAAGAAGAACCGTGACAACGGTGGCAGCAGCAGCCATAAGCGCAAGAACCCTGATGACCAGAAGAGTGGCGGATCCGAGATGGTCGCCATGGCGTTTCAACGCGGAGGTCCAGGAGGCGGAAGAGGACGCGGACGTGGAGGCGGAGCCGGCAGGGGTCAGCAGCATACCTCCGAGGTCACTGCTGGCGGATCCCGCGCTCCGCAAACCTACGAGGAGTACAGAGACATGCCCTGCCTGGCCCATCTGGATCCAGTTACAGGGAAGTCCACACATACCAACCGCAACTGCAAGTGGGTCAATGATCTAAAGAACGACCCGGAGGCAGGATACAAGCGCGCCCGGAAGCACCGCCCACGCGGCAAAGGTGGCAAGGGCAAGAACAAAGACAAAGAGGATGACAGTTCCGAGGCGATGGATGAGGATGATAACTCGCCGGATCCCAAGGCAGGAGCCGCAGGTAAATCCAATCCATTCGACAAAAAGAGCGTGGGGGCTTACCACACTTTCCTCGGAACCCCAACAGTACGCGCCTCCAAGTCAGCTACCCGGATCCCGAACGCCATAGTTCCGGCCGTGCCGCGATGACGTCGGTGGTCGGAAATCCCGTGCACATTTGATCGGAAGGATCACCCCGCAATTGTCCCAAAGGAATGCTACGCCTTGGTTGTAAGTCCCCGCATAGATGGGTATGACTTCTCCAAGTGCCTCATGGATGGCGGAGCCAGCTTGAATATCATGTACCTGGAGACTCTAGAGCGGATGAACCTCACCAAGGAACAGCTCAAACACAGCACCACTGAGTTTCATGGTGTGGTTCCGGGTAAGAAGGCAAACTCCCTCGGCAGCATCACACTTCCCGTGGCTTTTGGCGATGTTCATAATTTCCGCGAAGAGAAGATCACGTTTGAAGTTGTGCCCTTCAAGAGCTCCTACCACGTCATCTTCGGCAGGCCCACCTACCACAAGTTCCACGCAAGAGCGTGCTACATCTACAACAAGCTCAAGATTCCGGGTCCTAAAGGTATGATTACCGTATCCGGAGACTACAAAAAGGCTCATGAGTGCGAGTTAGGCGAAGCCGCCTTCGCGAGTCTGTGATATCCGGAGAAGAGCTGAAAGGCTACAGAGCCGCGGTGGATCCGACTGAGATGCAGACCACCAAGAAGCAGATCTCCGAGCAGAAAACCTCCTTCAAGCCCGCGATAGAAACCAAGAAGCACGACCTCATTCCAGGTGACTCTTCCAAGCAGTGTTTCGGCCGGAGCCAACATGGACCCCAAATAGGAAAGCGCGCTCGTCGAGTTCCTCCGCGCTAATATGGATATCTTCGCATGGCAACCTTCCGACATGTCCGGAGTACCTAGGGAACTCGCCGAGCACTACCTCAACATAAATCCGGGGGCCAAACCAAGTGAAGCAAGCTATGCGACGCTTTGGAGATAAGAAGCGCCGCGCCATAGGAATGGAACTAGCAAAGTTACTAGAAGCAGGTTTTGTAATAGAAGTTATCCATACCGATTGGGTCGCGAATCCCGTCCTTGTACCCAAAAAGAACACCGAAATACTAAGAATGTGCATCGATTACTCCGGCTTGAACAAACATTGCCCGAAGGATCCGTTCCCCTTGCCGCGCATTGACCAAGTCATTGATTCGACGGCGGGGCGGAACTTCTGTGTTTTCTTGATGCGTATTCCGGGTATCATCAGATCCGGATGAAGGAATCCGACCAAAAGGCGACTTCATTCATTACCCCATTCGGTACTTACTGCTATGTTACTATGCCTTTTGGTTTGAAAAATGCAGGTGCTACCTACCAACGTACGATGCAGCGGTGCCTGAAGGACCAAATTGGCCGGAACGTGCACGCTTACGTCGACGACATTGCGGTCATGACCCGGAAAGGATCCGACTTGATCAGCGACCTCACAGAAACCTTCGACAACCTCCGCAGGTACAAGATGATGTTGAATCCGCTGAAGTGCGTCTTTGGCGTGCCGACCGGAAAACTCCTTGGCTTCATAGTCTCTCACAGAGGCATTGAGGTTAACCCGGAAAAGATCAAGGCAATCCCGTGCATCAAAAGGCCAACTTGTCTCAAAGATGTGCAACGACTAACCGGTTGTGTTGCAGCAATCGCAGGTTTGTTAGCCGTCTTGGCGAGAAGGCACTACCTCTGTACAAGCTACTGAAGAAAACAGACAAATTTGTCTGGGACGACGCAGCTGATGCAGCTCTTCGAGGGTTGAAGGAAATACTCACCTCCCCGCCTATCTTGGCAGCCCCAGCAAAGTCAGAGCCTATGCTCCTTTACCTGGCAGCTACCAACAAAGTCATCAGCCTCGTCATTGTGGTGGAGCGAAAGGAAGAAGGTCATGAATATGACGTCCAAAGACCTGTCTACTACATAAGCGAGGTGCTGACGGAATCAAAACAGAGATATCCTCACTTTCAGAAGCTAGCTTATGGCGTGTTTCTAGGCAGCCGGAAGCTGAGGCATTATTTCCAAGAGCATCCAAGAATAGCCGTGAGCAAGGCTCCGCTGTCAACAATTCTCAACAACGCTGACGCAACAGGACGTACGGCTAAGTGGGGCATCGAATTATCCGCCTTCGACATCGCTTACAAGCCAAGGACTGCGGTAAAATCCCAGGTTCTGGCAGATTTCGTTGCAGTTTGGACAGAAGCTCCGGATGCAAGTCTGGAGCCGGAACCAGAAACATGGGTCATGCACTTCGATGGATCCAAGCAGCATCAAGGCTCAGGAGCCGGAGTCACCCTGAAGTCCCCTACCGGAGAAGAACCGCAAGTACGTTCCGCGATCCACTTCGAAGCTACTAACAACATGGCGGAATATGAGGCTCTACTACACGGTCTGCGCATCGCTAAGGAAATTGGGATCAAGCACATCATATGCTGTGGAGATTCCGACCTGGTGGCACAACAAGTAGCCGGAACCTGGAACGCCAGAAATTCCGTCATGGCGGCCTACAGAGACGAAGTTGATGAGCTCGCCAAGTGCTTCCTCAGATACGAAGTCAAGTACATCAGAAGAAACGACAACACAGCGGCAGACATGCTATCCAAGCTCGGATCCGGCAGGAAACAAATTCCGCCTGGCATTTTCCTGGAGCATCTCCGGATACCCTCAGTTAAGGGCGCTAACCCGGAAAACCCGAGAGGTGGCGATATCTCCGGCTAGGGAAGTGATGGCTGTCACTCCGGCTTGGACACAGCCTTTCCCGGACTACCTCATCGATCGAAGCTGCCGGAGGACGAGGTCCTCGCACGACAGATCGTCAGACGAGCAAGAACCTACACAATAGTTGATGGACAGCTCTACAAACGAAGTGCAGCAGGGGTATTTCTTAAATGCGTCTCCAATCAAGATGGCATTGAAATCCTCAGAGAGATCCACGCAGGGGATTGCGGGCATCATGCCGCTCCCAGATCACTCGTTGCAAAAGCTTTTCGGTTAGGTTTCTATTGGCTTACAGCTAAAGAAGACGCCGATAAAATAGTCAAGACCCGCCGAGGTTGTCGATACTACGCTACTCAACCAAACGCTCCAGCCCAAGAGCTGAAGACCATACCTATCACCCGGCCATTTGCGGTCCGGGGGCTCGATATGGTTGGTAAGTTAAAAAGATCATCTCCCGGCGGTTTTGAGTACCTCTTGGTCGCCGTCGACAAGTTCAAGCAAATGGATCGAGGCTAAGCCGAGTGAGAAAAGCCGATGGTGCTACGGCACTAAAATTCGTCTCGCAGCCTCGTGATGAGATTCGGCATCCCACACAACGATAATCACGTGATAATGGCACGAACTTCGCTCAAGGAGAGTTAAGGGATTATTGTGACACAATGGGGATCCGACTGGACCTTGCATCTGTGGCTCATCCACAATCTAACGGTCAGGTTGAAAGGGCTAATGGTCTAATATTATCAGGAATTAAGCCGCGCCTTGAAGAACCGCCGCGACGAGCAGCTCGGAGCTTGGGCCGACGAGTTGGAAGCTGTTCTGTGGAGTTTACGAACTACCCCTACCAGCATCAACAGTGGTTTACCCCATTTTTCCTGGTATACGGATCCGAAGCCGTGCTTCCTTCCGACATCATCCACGACTCACCGCGAGTTTCCGCCTACAATGAAGAAACAACCGACGAGGCCGGACAGCCTATCCGTGGACCCGATCGAGGAAGCTCGGAACTTAGCTGACCAGCGCTCCGCCATCTACCGCCAGAAGCTCCGACGCTATCACGGCCGTCGAGTTCGGAAACATTCCTTTATGGCAGGAGACCCGGTCCTCCGCCTTCGACGGTGAAAGACCATAAGCTGCAATCTCCATGGGAAGGACCCTTCGTCGTTAGCAAAGTGCTTCATAACGGGTCATACTACCTTGTTGATTTCCGCGAGCTGAGGGATAGACCTGCTAACTGGCACCGGAAACGCAAGCGTGAGGATCCGGATGACATCTACGATGAAACAGATCGCCCTTGGAACATCGCACAGCTACGTCCTTTCTACACATAGCATATATTTTCCGAGTCCTAAACTCTGTAATAGTTATACATGATCAATGAAATAAAGCTTATGGTTCACTCTTTGAGTCTTTTACCTCCTTTACTTGTTCATTTTAGATCGTGTATGTTTTTTCCGACTAAAACCGCAGAGCTGGATATTTCCGCCTAGGCGTGTATGAAAGTTGTGATTTTCAAAAATCGTCCTTTAGGACGTAAGCTTAAGTTTTCTGATTAAGTTGTTATCTGTTGCGAACCCGTGGATTCCTAGTAGCGATTTCCGGCACCTATGCCTGGGGGCTTGTTTCCGCGGTTATGGACGGACTGCCATTGGGCTTCGTCGCCGCTGGCGAGCGTTTCCGGCTAAGGTCTTCCGGCTCGTGGAAGGTCAAGCGGGCAAGCCGGAAAATAACGAAGTCAGCACTTGCTTTCCGACATAAAACAAAACATGCACATAATATTTAACGGATAGCAGGATAAGTGTTTCCGCCCCATGCATAATCGTTTCGTTCCTAGCTACTTAAGAATTTAAAGTCTTATTACAAACCCTCGCTGGGGCCAAAATGATGCATTGTTTTTCCCGCAGGAATAAAAGTTTTCACTCCCCCTTAGCCGGAGAAGTCTTGCCCTCTGGATCCTGTTCCTTGGCGCCTTCGGCCGGAGAAGACACATCTTCTTCACTTTCTTTTTCTTCGGAAGCAGCAGTGCTGGTCTTGGGTTCTTCTTGGGGAGCATCCTTGGAGCTGGTCCAGGTAAATTCGGCTCCGGATTCCGCAGGTCGCGCCTGGGCGTCGAGTTCCTTTTGAAGTTCCGCTTCTAAGGGCTCGTCCGCAGGGAGGACGACCTTGTCGTAGAATTCCTCGTGCCGGATCCTGCGCGCGATACGGGTGTCGTAGCCGCTCACTGCATCCAGCAGCGCGCCGACATCCGCATCCGGAGGAACGCCCGTGGTCACTTCATCAAGATCAAGACCCGGAGTATGTGCTAGGCACATGGTCAAGGCCATTGCAGCTGCGCCTCGGGCCGAAGATGCTTGCGGATCTCGTCACCAGCTCCGGCAGAACATCCATCTTACCAACAAGCTTGCGCACGTCGCAAGTGCGGCTCCTCTTGATGTTCAAGTTGTAGCATATCTTGCGGGAGGCGGAGATGAGATCTTTGCAGTCATCGCCCGCGAGTTGCAGAAGGTCGTCCCGTGGGAACAAATTCCGGCGCTGTTCCGGGTACCCAAGCGGCTCTGCATAAAAGATAATCAGGATATAAGCACGCAATTTGAGCGCAAAGTAAAAAAATCGGAGCAAATATCTTGACAAGGTTCCGATATCATACCCAAGATGTTCTCATTGAGCAAGTCCCAGTGCTGCTCCGCCGTCTCCATATATTTCCGGAGTCCATTGAGCTCTTTTTGCTGCCTCCTGATGGTCTCGCTATCAGCATTCTTTTTCAGTTCCAGCTCGCCCTTTTCCCTGATATGCTCGGAGTTTTTCTCCGCCAGCTGCTTTTCGGCCTGCTCCCTTTTAAGTTCCGCCTCCTTTAGTTTCGTCTCCAGCTCTTGGTACGAGGAGCGCAGGTTCTCAAGTTCAGACGAAGCTGTTGCAAGGGAGGAGGATGCGCCTATAATAACATAAGTTAACAGCAAATTTAAAGTCGGAATTTGGTTAATGACGAATAAAGCGGAAACCAACCTTGGGCGTCCGCCAGTTGTTTAGCCAGTTCTGCATTCTCATCCTTCAGGGTCCGGATATTTTCCGCCTGACTCAGAGTAACGCGGCGCTGCAGGGCAATGTTCTTGTGCAGCTCGTAGTGCAGCGCCTGCTGTTCCTGTAAAATTTAAACAGTGCAGGAGTAAAAATTCCGCCTGTAGCAGTGGTTTCTTTTAAAGCATCATTGCCGGAACCTTTCCGCCATAATGCTTGGGGGCTACTGGTCCATTCTAAAATATTTTCCCGGAAGTAATCTTTCTCTAAGCATCTAAGCGTTAACTACTTTTTGAGTTTCCGCTTACATGCTTGGGGGCTACTGGGGAATACCTTTTGCTTGCAGATGAGTTGGTCGCAGAACTGGCCAATGTTTTTCTTGAAGTCCTGGATTTCCGATGTCCTGGAATCAGGCCTTCCCCAGGCGTTGTTCAGCATGGCGTTGAGCAGGTCTTGTTCAAGCTCCCACTTCTCCGCCTCAGTCAGCTTGTTGAAAAACTTAGTGGCATACGCCTTGGGGGTAGAAGTGGTGTCAGCCGGATCTCCAAAGTTCTTCGGAAAAACGACCATGTCGCCAGCGCCCTCTCCAGCCTTCTCGGAAGAAGTGACTTCCGCCTCTCCTTGGCCTTGTGTTTCCACCTCTTCTTGGGCAGGGCCTTTGGCCTTAGGATCTTCAACATCCGCATGCCCGCTGCTAACCGGAATTATTTCCGGCGGAGCGTTTGCGGCAGGTGGGGGAGATGGATCAGCCTGAGGGGGCGACGGTTGAGGAGTTGGGTGGGAGGCGCTTGGTGGAACTGGAGTAGAGGGACCAACAGCCGGAGATTTTTTCATGTACTTCGTGATGGGCTCCTGGCTGGTGGTCCGCGTGGCAGCGGTTTTCAGATTCCTGCAAACAAGTGAAAGGGTTTAGACAAGAGATAATTTCGCTAAGTTAAAATTGCATCATGTTCGGAAACTTACGGGGCGCCGGGGATGATGGGGCGTGTGCCCTGGCTAGCTGTCGAGAGCATCCTTAGACGCGCACGCTCCGCTTTCCTTGAGTCTAGCGGAGGTGGTTTTATCGTCTTCGGTTTCTTGGCGGAGGCCTCGCCGCTAGCTCCGGCTTCAGAGCCGGAAGCTTTGGCGCGGGGACGTTTTGTAGGTCGAGGGGCCGCCTTACGGGGTGCCTGGTCCTCTTCCTCCTCGTCGTCTTCCGGAGCCTCCTCCGCCGTGTCGCCGGTGACGGGGACGCGAATGATGGTGCGGAAGTTTTCCTCCGCCAAAGTGTTGAGCTGGAAGGAAAATGAACAAGAGTTAGAGTTAAACATCAAAAAACTTGTGAAGTTTGAAGCAACGAAAAGAACAAAGCTTACCGGAGGACACTGGTCGTTCGTGTAAATGTCCTTGAACAGTTCCGGGACCTGTTGGCCCCTCGGAATCTTCACCAGCGTCTTGATCCTTCTCTTCAGAGAATCGGCCGGAAGATCGTGGCGGGTAACCCGGAGAAGATCATCCGCCCCGGTATAAGCGCACATCAGGCGCGCGTTGTAACGTAGAGGCTGGATTCTCCGGGAGAACCAGCTAAGTGTGAGCTGGGCTCCGGTCAGTCCGTCGTGGACTAGCCAGGAGATTCTCCGCGCAGCCTTCTCCAAGGTTGGGGTCAGGGCGAGTGGAGGGACGAAGCTCCAGCTCGCAAGTTCTTCCGGAGGTTCGTTGACAAACTGGGGCAGGCCTTCGTGGACATCCGGAACAGAAACATTCTTCTCGTAGAACCATCCGGCATTCCAGTACCGGACGGATTCGTGTGAATCATGGGGAGGATACATACGGTTAGGGCGGAGCATAAACGTCATGCTTCCGCAGTTCACCATTGCTTTGTCCTTGGTTTCTTTCTTCACTCGGAAAAAGAATTGCCACAACTTGACATCTGGCCGGATCCCAAGATGTCCTTCGCAGAGAGTCACGAAGTTGGACAAAAGAAGGTATGAATTTGGGCAGATGTTGTGGGGCTGGAGCCCGTAGGTGTTGAGGATGGAGAGGAAAAATTCCGAACAAGGGAGTGAAAGTCCGCGTTCCACCCAAGCCTTGGTCATGACAATTTCTCCGGCTTCTGGCTTGGGGACGTCGGAGTCACGAGTGAAACTCCAGTGTGTGGAGATCATGCCCTCGTTCTGGAGCTCTCTAAGCTCCACGTCGGTAGTTGCGCAAGGCCACCATTGACCCCGTTCTCCTTCGCGGATCCGGGCCTTGGACGCCCTCTTGTTTTCCGCCTCCTGCACCTTTGCCGCCATCCGAGCTTGTCCCTCGAGTTCTTCTTGGAGCTCTTGGAGGGTAGGGATCCGGCTTGGAGCGGTGCTCGGAAGATGCGGAAAAAGGTTGAGCTAGTCTCGATGTCGGAAACATATGGCGGCGGGAATGATATGGGATCCGGGCATATGGGTTCTATTTGGTTGGGATCCGGGCTACTCGAAGAGCTACCAGTACAAAGTGACGATTCGAGTGGCATGCTTCCGGCTGCACCCATACAAAGTGTTTGAGTACCCGGATCGCTAAGTCTATCTCCTACACTAGGTTGTCTTCTACAAGGCCGGCGTACTTACCGCTAATGGCGCGGTGGCTCGACGGAGCTCCGGCGAAGATGAGGTCGCCGAACTTGAAGGAAATCGACCCGCGTGACCACGAATCGGCGGCGGAGCGAGTTTCTCGTTCAAACGTGGGAATCTTGGTGCGAGGGGAGCCTTGGTTCGGCGGCGCGCGAAGTTCACCGTGGCGAAGCTCGCCGGAACCGAGATCTGGCGGGCGGCGCGGCGCGAGGAGGAAGACGATGTGGTGAGAGGGGGTGAAAGAATGGATTTTTACCGGGCCGCGGGGTATTTATAGGCCGCGCTCGGAGATTCGGGATCCGGATCCAACGGTGGAAACTGAACGGTCACGCCGTTGGATGGATGACACGTGTTTAGGTCAACTGCGGTAAAACGACGTGGAGGTAACTTAACCATGCACTCCCGAAAATTCCGGCTGAAGATTTGCATCTGCGAAAATTTAGCGCGGGAAATGAGGAAGTTGTGCGCGGGAAATGTGGAACTTCCGTTGTTAAGTATGATCTGAAGATGAAGAATTTCCGGAACCGTTTGAGTCTTTTAAGATTCCGGGTAATTCCGTTAAAATAAGTTGTCTCTCATTCGAGCAGGGAGTAACCCGGAAATGTTCTTTGGAACGTCGATGGATGAAGTCCCGCGGGGTGGGAGCATTTTCCGGCTATAAGTTGGAAAAAGAAGAAAATGCAAAGTTGGAGTTCTTCAAGTTTCTCCGCGCTACCAACGTTTGCCGGAGATCATGATGGACCAGCGAGGCGGAAACTGCAGGCGAAACTCGGAGAACTCTGGGGGCTACTGTTGTGGGTATACTTCATGGGTGTACCATCGACAGTGCCTAGATCCGGCAAGCCCGGGTGGCCCACGGACGGTGATGAGGCATGTGGCCCATCGGGCGGCCCAGTTGCTGTTGATCATGAAGGAAGAAGTCCAGCCCAGGATCGGTAAGCCGGATCCGTACCGACATAGGAGTAACCCGGATCCATGGAGGCCCATGAGGAATCCGGATCCAGGACGACGTGTAGGGAAGGCGGATCCGTGACGTGCACGGCAAGATATTGTACCGTAGCTAGGCTATCTGTAATCCGGCTAGGACTCTCCATGTAAACCCTAGATCCGTGCGCCTTTATAAGCCGGATCCCGGGAGCCCTAGAGGGACAATCACAACTCATTGTAACAACGCGAAAGCGCCCGCATAATTCCGTACAAGCAGCAGTAGGCCCCCGTCATCGTGCAGGTGTTCCGAAGCTGGGTAACTCGCGTACCACCGTCCCGTGTGCACTCCGCCCTATGGCCCCTACTTCTTCTCCCCCTCGTGAGGATCCCTCCTCCGAGGTACCGTCGATTAGGCAACGACAAACCTATTGGCGAGATGCCGAAGTGCCAGTTGCTGTTTTCTGCTGTTTTTGGTTTCAGAAATCATACAAAGGAAATATTTTCGGAATCGGACGAAATCAACGCCCTGAACCTTATTTTTCCCGGAAGCTTCCAGAGAGTCAGAGAGGGACCAGAGGGGAGCCCTGGGGGCCCCACACATGGTGGCGGCGCGGCCCAGGGGGGCGTGCCCCCTAGTGTGAGGAGGCCCCGTGGCCCCTCCGACTCCGCCTCTTCGCCTATTTAAGCCTCCCTGACCTAAAACATCGACACGGATTGACGAAACACCAGAAAACCTTCCAGAGCCGCCGCCATCGTGAAACTCCAATTCGGGGGACAGAAGTTTCTGTTCCGGCACCCTGCCGGGACGGGGAATTGCCCCCGGAAGGCATCTCCATCGACACCACCGCCATCTTTATCACCGCTGCTGTCTCCCATGATGAGGAGGGAGTAGTTCTCCCCTGGGGCTGAGGGCTCTACCGTAGCTATGTGGTTCATCTCTCTCTTTGTGATCTAGTTGAATATCATTTATGTGTTACTCTAGTGATGTTATTAAAGTAGTTTGTTCCTCCTCCATGATGTAATGTTGACAGTGTGTGCATCATGAAGTACTTGGTGTAGGTTATGATTGTGATCTCTTGTAGATTATGAAGTTAACTATTACTATGATAGTATTGATGTGATCTATTCCCCCTTTCATAGCCGATGTTGACCAGTGTGCATGCTATGTTAGTACTCGGTCTAAATTGCAATGGTCTATCATGCACTCTAAGGTTACTTAAATATGAACATCGAATGTTGTGGAGCTTGTTAACTCCGGCATTGAGGTGCTCTTGTAGCCCTACACAATGAATGGTGTTTGTTATCCAACAAGAGAGTGTAGAGTGGTTTTATTATGTGATCAATGCTGAGAGTGTCCACTAGTGAAAGTAGGATCCATAGGCCTTGTTTCCACACATCGAATCTCCGTTTATTTACTGTTCTGTTGCATGTTTGCTCGCTGCCATATTTTATTCAGATTGCTATTACCACTCATATACATCCATACTACTTGTATTTCACTATCTCTTCGTCGAACTAGTGCACCTATACATCTGACAAGTGTATTAGGTGTGTTGGGGACACAAGAGACTTCTTGTATCGTGATTGCAGTGGTTGCTTGAGAGGGATATCTTTGACCTCTTCCTCCCTGAGTTCGATAAACCTTGGGTGATTCACTTAAGGGAAACTTGCTGCTGTTCTACAAATCTCTGCTCTTGGAGGCCCAACACTGTCTACAGGAATAGAAGCGTGCGTAAACATCAAGCTATTTTCTGGCGCCGTTGCCGGGGAGGAAAGGTAAAAGGCACTCACACTCCGGACCCCGGCAACTAAGATATTTTCTGGCGCCGTTGGCGGGGAGGTAAGGTAAAAGGTATTCACATCCTCCGACTACTAAGCTATTTCCTAGCACTGTTGCCGGTGTGTGAGTGCTCGAAGCTATTTCCTTTAGATCCTGCAATTGCATCTTTTTGTTTCTTGTTTTACACTAGTAAGGCATAATGGAAAACAACTCGTGAGCTTTTTAATTTATTTCCTAAGTTAAGACATGAATTGTGTGATGCGAAAATTAAAAAACCTATGGAACCTTATTTGCATGCTAGTAGCAATGTTATTAGTATGAACGCAATCACTTGCTAATGCTATGGAGAAGTCTAAGCTTGGGGAAGCTAGTTTTTATGATCTTTTTAGCTTCCCATCTTTAGGGGAGAAAATTTGCTCGATAATGCTTTATCTCCCATATGCGATAACTCTAATGATGCTTGTGATATTTTAAATCCACCTACTGAAAGTACTTCTTTCAAGATACCCATGAAAATTATTGAACGTGTTATGGATAACCGCTATGAAGGAGATGGAACTGTTCATCCTGGAGATCATTTACTGTTTTTGCATGAATTATGCGGGTTATTTAAGTGCGCAGGTATCTCTGTGGATGAAGTGAGGAAGAAACTATTCTCTATTTCGCTGTCTGGTAAAGCGGCGCATTGGTATAAATTGAATCTCTCTTTTATTCTAAATTTTATCCTCCACATGAAGTGCATATTGATAGGAATTACATTTATAATTTTTATCCTCGTGATGGAGAGAGTATTTCCCAAGCATGGGGGAGATTGAAGTCAGTAATGCTCAAATGTCCCATTCATGAGCTCCCCCGTAATGTTATTATTAATAATTTTTATGCAAGGCTTTCAGGACACCACAAGGACTATCTAGATGCCTGTTTGGAGGGATCTTTCACAAGCAAGGAGGTTGAAGCTAGATGGGATCTTCTTGATCGGATTGAGGAGAACGCTAAAGATTGGGAGAACGACAAAGGTAAAGAGTCAGGTATAAATTATGATTATGAATGCATTGAAACTTTTATGGATACGGGTAAATTTCGAAATATGAGTGCTACTTATGGTCTTGACTCTCAAGTTGCTGCAAATCTTTATAAAGCTTTTGCCTCTCATTTTGAATTGCCTAAGAAGAATTTTGATAAGTATCATCAACCTTTTAAAGATGCTTGCATGAAGGATGAAATTGTTGTTAATGATTGCAATAAACATGCTCAAACTCCTAAGAATGCTATTTCCTATAAGCATGTTAATTTTTGTGGAATGCATAGACCTTGTGGAATTAATCAAATCGAAGATGAATATTGTATCCATCATATTAATGAAAAAACTAGAAAGTGGTCTAGGGCTCTAGATGATCTTGGTAAAAAAGTTTGTGCCCTTTATCCTTTTATTTGTGAACTTTGCCATAGAGCGGGTCATTTTAATTTTCAATGCTCCTCCAATGATAATTAGAACCCCATGAGTGCTGCAAATTTGTATTGTGATGATGAAATTACTCCTAATCAGCATGATGAACTTACTTTATTTTTGTGGTGTGAAGAGTTATCAAGAAAAATCTCTTTGTAACATATGAGTGATCTTGATATTGATGATGTCCTGCATGGGTGTTTTTCTTATTGCATTGATAATTTCCATACAAATACTTACATACAAAATATTTTAGAAGATGACACTTTGCCAAAATATGATAGGACAAATTGTGTGTTTTGAACTTATTAATGAAAAGGAGGAATCCTCCCAAGTTTCTTCTATTGTTTCTAGAAATAAATCAGGTTATGTGGAGAAGCCTCCCTTCAAGCCTCTTCCTCCTAAAAAAGGGAACGAGGAGAAGGAAGAGAAGAAGAAGAAGAAGAAGAAGGGAACGATGAAGAAGACGAAGAAGAAGAAGAAGAAGAAGAAGAAGGGGAATAAAGAGAAAGAGGTAATGGCATACCCCCGCGTGTATGAGATAACGATAGGTAACCGTAAGTATGTTGCTCCTAATGATTATTATGATAATGAATCTGAGTACAATGATCTTCCTATTCCCTTTACCTACATTAGTGATCATGATTTAAAAGAGCACACTACTTTTGATATTGAAAATCTCTGGGAAACTGATTCTGAAAATGATGATGCTAATAATTGCCATAGTATCAGTACTATCCATGCTTCCTCCCATAATGATATAAAAATCTCTAAGCTTGGGGATGAGGTGTTTGAAAATCCTTTTGCTACTGATCATTATATGTTTGATACATCTCTTTCTAGTAATAATGATGGTATGATCACAGATGAACATACTGTGAAAGATAACTATTCTATTTCTTATGATGACACTATACCTCCAATCTTTGATGATTATTATAAAGAATGCTATGATATAGGTTATAACTATCCTTATGAAACTTGTCATAGTTATGATTGGATTGCCAAAACAATTCCCTTAGTATGCAACTTGTTTACCATGTTCAAATTCTTGATAATAATCTTGCTCCAATCACCATTAATGAGAAGAACTCTTCTTATGCCAAAATTAATGATACTTTTATGCATATGAACCATGATAAGAATGTTTTAAGTGATGGGTATATTGTGGATTTCATCAATGATGCTACTGAAAGTTATTATGAGAGAGGGAAACATGGTTATATGCATCTTAATAATATTAAGTTTCCCCTCTTTATGTTGAGAATCTTGAAGTTACTCATGTTTTATCTTCCTATGCTTGTCACTTTGTTCTTCATGAATTCATTTGTGTACAAGATTCCTTTTCATAGGAAGTGGGTTAGGCTTAAATTTGTTTCATACTTGGCTTTTGATGCTCTCTTTTGCTTCAACTACTATTTCTTGAGAGTGCATCATTAAAATTGCTGAGCCCATCTTAATGGCTATAAAGAAAGCACTTCTTGGGAGATAACCCATGTTTTTTATTTTGCTACTGTTTTGTTGTGTCTTGGAAGTTGTTACTACTGTAGAAACCTCTCCTTATCTTTATTTTATTGCATTGTTGTGCCAAGTAAAGTCTTTGATAGTAAGGTTGATACTAGATTTGGATTACTGTGCAGAAACAGATTTCTGTCTGTCCCGAATTTGCGTAGGGTTCTCTGTAGGTAACTGAGAAAAATCTGCCAATTTACGTGCGTGATCCTCAGATATGTCCGCAACTTTCATTCAATTTGAGCATTTTCATCTGAGCAAGTTTAGTGCCTCTAAAAAATTCGTCTTTACGGACTGTTCTGTTTTGACAGATTCTGCCTTTTATTTCGCATTGCTTCTTTTGCTATGATTGGATGGATTTCTTTGTTCCATTGACTTTCAGTAGCTTTGGGCAATGTCCAGAAGTGTTAAGAATTATTGTGTCACCTCTGAACATGTGAATTTTTGATTATGCACTAACCCTCTAATGAGTTTGTTTCGAGTTTGGTGTGGAGGAAGTTTTCAAGGGTCAAGAGAGGAGGATGATACAATATGATCAAGAAGAGTGAAAAGTCTAAGCTTGGGGATGCCCCCGTGGTTCATCCCTGAATATTTCAAGAAGACTCAAGCATCTAAGCTTGGGGATGCCTTGGGCATCCCCTTCTTCATCGACAAATTATCAGGTCACCTCTAGTGAAACTATATTTTTATTCCATCACATCTCATGTGCTTTACTTGGAGCGTCTGTGTGCTTTTATTTTCGTTTTTGTTATTTTCATTCTATGAATAAATTCATGCTTGTGTGGGAGAGATACACGCTCCGATTGTTCATATGAACACTGATGTTCTTAGCTTTACTTTTAGTGTTCATGGCGAAGGTTGAAACTGCTTCGTTCATTGTTATATGGTTGGAAATGGAAAAATGCTTCATGTGGTAATTGGTATAATGTCTTGAATAATTTGATACTTGGCAATTATTGTGCTCATGTTTAAGCTCTTGCCTCATATACTTTGCACCTATTAATGAAGAACTACATAGAGCTTGTTAAAATTTGGTTTGCATGATTTGTTTCTCTAGATTCTAGATATTTTCTGGTGAGGTGTTTGAACAACAAGGAAGACAGTGTAGAGTATTATAATGCTTGCAATATGTTCTTATGTGAGTTTTTCTGTACCGGTTCATACTTGTGTTTGCTTCAAACAACCTTGCTAGCCTAAGCATTGTATTGAGAGGGAATACTTCTCGTGCATCCAAAATCCTTGAGCCAAAAACTATGCCATTTGTGTCCACCATACCTACCTACTACATGGTATTTCTCCGCCATTCCAAAGTAAATTACTTGAGTGCTACCTTTAAATTCTGTTCTTTGTCTTTGCAATATATAGCTCATGGGAAAATAGCTTAAAAACTATTGTGGTATTGAATATGTACTTATGTATCTTATTTCTTATAAGTTGCTTGTTGAGCGGTAACCATGTTTCTGGGGACGCCATCAACTATTACCTTTGTTTAATATCATGTGAGTTGCTATGCATGTTCGTCTTGTCTGAAGTAAGGGTGATTTATCATGATCAATGGTTTGAGTATGCATATTGTTAGAGAAGAACATTGGGCCGCTAACTAAAGCCATGATCCATGGTGGAAGTTTCAGTTTGGACAACAATCCTCAATCTCTTATGAGAATATTATTTGTTGTTGAATGCTTATGCATTAAAGAGGAGTCCATTATCTGTTGTCTATGTTGTCCCGGTATGGATGTCTAAGTTGAGAATAATCAAAAGTGAGAAATCCAATGCGAGCTTTCTCCTTAGACCTTTGTACAGGCGGCATAGAGGTACCCCTTTGTGACACTTGGTTAAAACATATGTTATGCGATGACAATCCATATAAATCCAAGCTAATTAGGACAAGGTGCGAGCACTATTGATAATCTATGCATGGGGCTTGCAACTTGTAGGATATCTTATACATAACACATATGCTTTATTACTACCGTTGACAAAATTGTTTCTTGTTTTCAAAATAAAATCTCTAGCACAAATATAGCAATCCATGCTTCCCTCTGCGAAGGGCCATTCTTCTACTTTTATGTTGAGTCAGTTTACCTACTTCCTTCCATCTTAAGAAGCAAACATTTGTGTTAACTGTGCATTGATTCCTACATACTTGCATTATTGCATTCATCATATTACTTTATATTGACAACTATCCATGAGATATACATGTTGCAAGTTGAAAGCAATTCCTGAAACTTAATCTTCCTTTGTGTTGTTTCAATGCCTTTACTTTGAATTTATTGCTTTATGAGTTAGCTCTTATGCAAGACTTATTGATGCTTGTCTTGAAAGTACTATTCATGAAAAGTCTTTGTTATATGATTCAGTTGTTTAATCATTGTCTTTACCATTGCTTTGAATCACTTCATTCATCTCATATGCTTTACAATAGTATGATCAAGATTATGTTGGTAGCATGTCACTTCAGAAATTATTCTTTTATCGTTTACCTACTCGAGGACGGGTAGGAACTAAGCTTGGGGATGCTGATACGTCTCCAACGTATCTATAATTTCTGATGTTCCATGCTTGTTTTATGACAATACCTACATGTTTTGCTCGCACTTAAATGGTGATTTTATGCGTTTTCCGGAACTAACTTATTGACGAGATGCCGAAGTGCCAGTTGATGTTTTCTGCTGTTTTTGGTTTCAGAAATCCTACAAAGGAAATATTTTCGGAATCGGACGAAATCAACGCCCTGAACCTTATTTTTCCCGGAAGCTTCCAGAGAGTCAGAGAGGGACCAGAGGGGAGCCCTGGGGGCCCCACACATGGTGGCGGCGCGGCCCAGGGGGGGCGTCCCCCTAGTGTGAGGAGGCCCCGTGGCCCCTCCGACTCCGCCTCTTCGCCTATTTAAGCCTCCCTGACCTAAAACATCGACACGGATTGACGAAACACCAGAAAACCTTCCAGAGCCGCTGCCATCGCGAAACTCCAATTCGGGGGACAGAAGTCTCTGTTCCGGCACCCTGTCGGGACGGGGAATTGCCCCCGGAAGGAATCTCCATCGACACCACCGCCATCTTCATCACCGCTGATGTCTCCCATGATGAGGAGGGAGTAGTTCTCCCCTGGGGCTGAGGGCTCTACCGTAGCTATGTGGTTCATCTCTCTCTTTGTGATCTAGTTGAATATCATTTATGTGTTACTCTGGTGATGTTATTAAAGTAGTCTATTCATCCTCCATGATGTAATGTTGACAGTGTGTGCATCATGAAGTACTTGGTGTAGGTTATGATTGTGATCTCTTGTAGATTATGAAGTTAACTATTACTATGATAGTATTGATATGATCTATTCCCCCTTTCATAGCTGATGTTGACAGTGTGCATTCTATGTTAGTACTCGGTCTAAATTGCAATGGTCTATCATGCACTCTAAGGTTACTTAAATATTAACATCGAATGTTGTGGAGCTTGTTAACTCCGGCATTGAGGTGCTCTTGTAGCCCTACACAATGAATGGTGTTTGTTATCCAACAAGAGAGTGTAGAGTGGTTTTATTATGTGATCAATGCTGAGAGTGTCCACTAGTGAAAGTAGTATCCATAGGCCTTGTTTCCACACATCGAATCTCCGTTTATTTACTGTTCCGTTGCATGTTTGTTCGCTGCCATATTTTATTCAGATTGCTATTACCACTCATATACATCCATACTACTTGTATTTCACTATCTCTTCGCCGAACTAGTGCACCTAAACACCTGACAAGTGTATTAGGTGTGTTGGGGACACAAGAGACTTCTTGTATCGTGATTGCAGGGTTGCTTGAGAGGGATATCTTTGACCTCTTCCTCCCTGAGTTCGATAAACCTTGGGTGATTCACTTAAGGGAAACTTGCTGCTGTTCTACAAACCTCTGCTCTTGGAGGCCCAACACTGTCTACAGGAATAGAAGCGTGCGTAGACATCAGTATCCTATCAACTATTTGGGGATCACGATTCATTATCGGAGATTAACAATTGCTGACTGGAAACTAGTGGAGGAGGGACTTCAGAAGCGTCTAAGTAGTTGGAAAGGTAAATTGTTATCTCTAGGAGGAAGAATGGTACTCATTAACTCAGTACTGTCCAATATGGTGTTGTATGATATCCTTCTTCCTATTGTCGAAAGGTGTTTTACACAAGCTCGATTATTATCGATCGAGAATTCTTTGGCAAGGGGATAGCAAGAAAAAATATCGACTAGTGAAGTGGAATATTATATGTCATCCTAAGAACATGGGAGTGTTGGGTGTTCATGACCTTGCGGCCAAAAACTCAGCCCTACTAGGTAAATAGCTTTTCAAGCTACTTATGAAGGACAGAGTATGGCAGACCTTACTTAAGAGAAAGTACATTGGCGAGAAAACGATATCCAAATTCATTGGAAATCGGGGGACTCGCACTTCTGGGCTGGCCTAATGGCAACGAAGAAATTTTCTTCAAATATGGTACTTTTTCCATTAAGGTTGGATCACAGATACGGTTTTGGGAGGATATTTGGTTAGGGAATAGACCTCTCTCGGAACAGTATCCGAAGTTCTATAGCATTGTGCGTCGTAAAAGTGATACCATTGCGTTAGTAATGGTGACCTCACCTCCATCAGTGACATTTAGACGAGGCTTATACGGATAAAGACTTAATGCGTGGAATGCCCTACTTATTCGTTTGGAATCCATTCACTTGTTCGAAGGGCAGGATGAATTTCGCTGGAACTTAAAATCCAATGGGAAGTTCACCGTAAGTTCGTTATACAATGCAATTGTCCAACCTGACATACCATATGATAAGAACAAGAAGGTCTGGAAGATGAAAATACTGCTAAAAATAAAAAGAAATTGGCTGGTATTTACGTCGGGGAGTAATCCTAACCAAAGATAATCTTGTCAAATGAAATTGGCTTGGAAGTAGTGAGTGTGTTTTTTGTCATCACAATGAGACAATCAACCACTTGTTTTTCCGGTGCCGCTTTGCCAAATCTATATGGTCATGCATCCAAGTAGCTTTGGATCTGCATCCTCCGACTAGTGTAGCCAATATCTTTGAGAATTGGCTTTATGGTATTGATCACAGGTTTAGAACGCTTATTAGGGTGGGAGCGTTCGCCGTTATATGGACACTATGGCTATGCAGAAATGACAAAGTTTTTAACAATAAGAATTATTTCCTTTTGCAGGTTATATACAGATGTACCGCTATTCTCCGTTCGTGGTCTGCTCTGCAGAGAGTGGAGAACCGAGACCTCTTTACGGAGGTCTGTACACGGTTGGAGGACAACGAGAGATACTTTTTCCCTACATGAATGGCAGCATAATCTACGGATTGGACCACCTTTATCTCCTTAGGCGTTCTACAATTATTCATAATTGATATGTATTTTGCCATTGTCATTTTTGTATGTTGAGCTTTTTGAGACTTTGAAACGGTTGTGTGCATCCTGATTATACAGAGACTGTGTGTAATTGCTTGTTTAAGTAATAACATGCTCATTATCGAAAAATGAAATCATTTAAGATGAAAATACCCATTATGTTACAATCCTGCATTTTTTTATTCATGGGTTCTAATAACTAATCACTCGTGCCGGGAGTGCTGTGGATGCCGGTGTGGCGGACGTGCCATGGTCACCTTGCACTGGACGTGGATTTTGGCATGTGCTAGGCTTGACGCCCCCGACCACGGACAACCAAGGTGCCCTTCCACCGTAGAGCACCACTTAGTGTTACGAAGCAAGAGTGTACGATCACAGCATAAGAGAGCACCATAGTCCCAATGCCTCCAAAGCCAATATAGCCATCTATGTTCAAGCGTTTTTGCTCGTTCTACTGTTCTTTTATAGACAAGGAGATATCACATGCAATTGTTCACTCGGTATGTACCACCTACCAGCCATCATTCCTTCCTTCATTTTAATATTTTATTTAAGTAGGTTCCAGTGGATGTTTGATTTTATTCCTATGTAGTGCAAAGGAACCCTAAGAAAAAATTCAATAAAATTAAATCCTACAAATCAAACAACCTCTAAAAAAATCTCCAAAGGACTTGAATCCTTCAATACTTTTATGAAAATCCATGGAGAAAGGCTCATAGTCCACAATAGCTTTCCTCACCGTTTATCCCTCATGCACTGCATATATGCACACCCTATTGAATCACTGGAAGGCAGAACCAAACTCTTCTTGGTCTCTGGTAGCACTCTTTCACTCACTCATCCTCCCTTTTCACCAAAAAAAGATATGACCGCTAAACTGGTGGAGACTTCACCACCAAATATAGCATTTAAAAGAGATTTTGTTAGTCCTAGGCTGACTTCATGAAATGTTTTTCTACAATATCTAGCTTTAGTTCATTTGACACAAGGGACTGGCAAGTCTTCATGGTATTTATATGAGAGTGGTAAATTATCAGTGGATTCTATGAACAGAGCATTAACCCAGCTAGACGCGCCGGTTGATAACAATAAAAAGATATGAAAAATGAAGATTTAGCTAAAGATTAAGATTTTTGTGTAATATCTTCGTAGAGGGATATTCGTCACCAAAATTAACCTTACGAAACATAATTGGCGTGGGAGTACAAGGTATGTCTTATGTCTATCAAACACTTCCTGGCTTAATGCTAGATCTATATGAGCAGTGTTCCAAAAAGGTTCTACCTTATACCCATCACATAGCTTTGCTAATACATTCGACAATTGGCTAAATGGTGTGGGTCACATGTTTAAAATATTATTAGGATGTGTGCGTTTGCCGTTATTTGGTCGCTATGAATATTATTCTTTCATTCAACTTATCTACCGGTGCACCGCATGGTTATCGTTTTAGTGGCCGGGCAACGAACCAAGACATAATTATGGAGGTGCCTACACGATTAGAGGACACAATAGAAGATATTTTTACCTAATATGGATGACATTGTAATCTACAGATTTATCTTCCATCAACATAGGCGTCTTTATAGTTCCTTAGTGGATTACTTGTATTTGCTTCTTATCTTATTTATTCATCTTTTAATACATTTAGAATTAAGCGACTGTATATATTTTAGTTATGCAGAAACCGGATGTAATGCTTCAACTTCTTCGATAACTGCTGCAAATACAGATTTAAGTATGCTTTCACCGTCAGTGTCACCTTCGCTACTCGCATGGTCCCTTCTCTCACCACTGTCGTTGCGACTAACATCGATGTTGTCACCATAAGATGACATACAACCTCGATTGTTCCGACTTCCGACCCATCCAGGCACCACGTGAGCATCACACAGTCCATCAATTTCAAGTCCAACCAGATGGTCAATAAATTCTCTGATAAGCACAAATACTAGTACATCAAAGAGACATGTCCATGAGCGTGTCAGAGTGCACGCTAGCGTCACCCTTCTCTTGTGGGTCTATGCCACGATCAATAACGACCTCTACAATGTCCTACATTCGTCGGACAACACATCATACATCAGTTGTAGTTAGCAAATCATGGCCATGATTCACCCCATGGAGGTACGAATGTACCATTTCCAACCTTCATGCAAGATGCAAGCCATATCTTTCCTCCTTGAGGAGGTCGGCCTGAACAAGAGAGGGAGGCTTAATTTGACTCATTGTTTGTATAATCTGGCAACAAGGGTCAAGGGACTTCCTCATCCAATAGCAACCGAAACCGGGACAGTGTCCTTGTCCATGGGTACAGCCGTGGCAGAGGCTGATCGAACCAGACTGGCCACATACATCAGACAAATAGCCGAAGTGCATATCTGAGTCACTCTGAACATACATAGTGGTCTAGGAGATATTAGATAGTAATGATAAAGTGGGAGAAGTTAGCAAATTACACGATTAGAGTCCTACAAGCCAGCTTTGAAAGCCACAGCATACATTACGGAAGAAACGACATAGTACATAGAGGACTCAGCGTCGACACCCCATCACAGGCCACACAATACAAGACATGCAGAACCTAGAGCAGATAGCCATTTCTGCGTCTCGGCAATGAGGATTTAACTCTAGATACCTGCAGAGCAATCGATATCATTATTGAAACCAATTTGCAACAGATAAGTGAGATTTGTATGATTCCAGCAACGCAACTTTACCAACAAATTATTATACAGAA
Organism: Lolium rigidum; assembly: GCF_022539505.1. Taxonomy (NCBI): domain Eukaryota; kingdom Viridiplantae; phylum Streptophyta; class Magnoliopsida; order Poales; family Poaceae; genus Lolium; species Lolium rigidum. Next base: position 48,123,316 of record NC_061512.1, on the reverse strand, counting down.
CTATCCAAAGCTGATTCATCCCAACATTACTAGGAAAAACTAACATCATCCTAGCGAATAATGATGGTGATAGAAAATATTAAGTTTTGTATTGGCACTCATTTATCATCCATTATTGACATGTTCTCGAGTTTATGCATACAGAACTACATATTATCAGAGTAGAAACTAAGAGATCAACTACTCAATGCACCCATCAGAGGCAAATAATGAACTTCCAAGATTTATCAAGTCATTCCAGTTCTATTTTCTGTTCATGGAGTAGAAAGCATAAGAATTCAGTATCAAGCTCATAGCTATGGCTTTCTCGGAATGCAAGAACTAGCCAGTTTAGAATTGATCAAATTGATGCTCATAGAGACCTCAAACAAGAGATCACACATCAACGTATTACTTAAATAACCGAGCAAAAAGATATACACAATTACACAAAGTAAAAAAAAGATAAACTTACATCACCTGTATCACGTGTTCACATTTTCAGCTCCACCATCACCGCCAGCAGTGCTCCTGACTACTGGCAAAAGAAGTCCAATACATACACCAAGGTAAAAAGTAAAAAAACAGTAGAAATGAATGTCCAAAGTATTACATATATACTCTATGTAAGTTGTAACCTGAGGAGGAAAAGACTATACTTTATGACAAGGGTAGAAACATGTAAATTAATGTACATATATTTCCAGTTGCAAGAAGAAAGATATTCATTATTTACCAACTAATGAATGATGGTAGTTTCAATGTTCAAAAATATGTATTCATCCAGAATTATTCTTAACTATCTAATCGACCCTTGAACAATAACCATATTACTAAACATGTACCAGAAGTAGTTAGAATGAATCTCAGAAAAAGATGTAATTCAGTTATGTTGTCTAGCAAAGCAAGAGACGAGGTATTACCTGCTGTACAGAAATTTGTGTATGGACAAGACTCTCTGGGGCTCCTGTATTTTCTTCTACCAATATAGTTGAACTGCATGGACTCAAGTTGGAGGATGAAGTCGTGAGAATCTGAAGACAGAAAGATCACATTTGTGTCCTCATCGTACCCCAGCATGAAGACCAGTTGTCTGATGCGTGCGGGTCGTGAAAAGAGCTCATCCAGTTGGACAGTGTTCTGTAGTACCCATGAGAAAACACCATCACACTTGAACTTCCTCACCCATAACTGAATACTCAGTTCTAACGTTGACAAAATGGCGAGGCCGATACCATTATCCTCTCCTCGTAAGATCTGAAAGGATGAGTGAGACGAGTGGACGTACTCGCAACCAGCAGCATGGGTGTCTTCCGGCTTCTCAATCACAGCAAGGGTGTGCTTTCCGAAATCAAACTTAAGGATGTTGCCTCCCTCAAGCAACCAGCAAAGTGCATTCCCAACCAATATGCTAGGCCTGTACCTAGAAATCACATATGCAGTCCTTGTGGGGATAATATCTCCCCAAACACCAGACTTGGATTCATATATGCAAATGAATTCCTTTCTGGCTATAGCATCACGCCATGCGAACACCAGTTTGAATGGGCTCATGTGGGAACCGCCGTGCTCGTGCTGATTGTCGCTGGCAGGGCACAACACTGTGGCGTTCTGAATGGAGCAATCTTTGCCAATGCCATCCAAGAACCACGATGGAAAAGCAACGCAACGCTGGACACTGGTGAGTGGATCCCACAAGATGGCCTCATGGCGCTGGTGGTCAAGGAAGAGTGCGATGCCATCGCGGCAGCCATGGAAGGAGAAGCAGAGGTGTCCCCACGGCTCCCGACCAAGGAGGTTCTCCGGGAGCGCAACAGGGATGCGGTCAGGCGGATCCAGCATAGGAGTGAAGACAGGAACTTTGCTAATTTCTTTGTCAAAGAAGCCTAGGAGCAGGGGTTTCCTGTGGTGTTTGCGGAAGCGGCGGGGGAATCGGGGGTCAGAGATGATGCACCGCCAGCGCTTGCAGACGAGGGAGGCGCGGGGGAGAGAGGACGGCTTCGGAGGGAGGCGGAGGAGGATTTCCTGGAGGAGATCCTCGTTGTCCAGCGGTGAGGAATGATTTTGTGCCATCTGAATGTAGAGAGTGGAAGCTCGGAGGATATGTGTATCGATTGAATGCCCGATGTTACTTGTTCCTTTGATAACCAAATTCCCAACAGATTCAGTGCCCCTTTCTTTGATCTGCACAGTGATAAAAGATGCAAATTTTCTTAGAGTTCACCATGTACTCCCTTAATGCAGTAGCACAAGACTATGGAACTGACACTCACCCAGTCGAAGCAGAGGAGCCAGCATCCACCGCGTGGGCTGCGCCATCATCATCAACCTAGATCCATCCACCGAGCTAGCTAGGGTTTATTGCGAGAGCTTGCAATGGAAGGTGGAAATCAAGAAACAAAATGGGGGATGGAAGCAGCAATTAGAGCTTGCAATGGAGGTGGGGAAGCTCACCTCAATGGTTGATGTGCCGATTCGGAGAGCCTCCGCTGCTGAACTCCGTCGCAGCCGCCGGACTGATGTGTAGTGCAGAAGGAAGGAAGAGCTAGGTAGGGTCCTTTTTTTTTTTGAGCTAGCTAGGGTTCTGTTTTCTCTTCACTTGGGTCCATGCCTGGCCATGGGCAGCCCGGCCCGAAAAACTCGGACTGGCCAAAAATATTGGCCCGACACCCGGGCTGGGCCGGGCCTAGGTAGCCCGAAAAGTCAATTACTACGGCCCAACTAGTGGCCCGATGGGTATCATAGGTATTTGGGCAGGCTAGGCTGGGTTTGGGCCTGATTTTTGAGCATCGGGTTTTCCTTGGCCCGACCCGTCATATGGCCAGGTATACTTGAGTCCAACCAGCCAAACCAAATCTCAGCGCATTTACAAGAAGAAATAAGGGTATGGTTATTGGAATTACAGCTGGGCATAGGCAACCCTGCCCGGATGACCTGGCCGGAGCCAGCCCGAAAATCCTGGGCTGGACCAGACTTGCACTATGGGTAATCTTGGGCTGGACCAAACTTGCACTCTGGGCCAGGCTCGGGTCTGATTTTTTAGCCGAATGTTGGGTCGAGCCGCGTTTAGGCTTGCCATTTCCGCGTTTCAATTAAGGTTTGGGCCGGGTTTTTGCTAGTTCGAGTTGGATTCGGGCTCGATTTATAGGCCCGACAGTCAGATAGGGTCGAGTTTGGGCTTGACATTTTAGCTTCGGGCTTTTTCGGGCCTGGCCGGAAATCTGGCCCGACCCGAGTTTTGCCCAGGTGTAGTTGGAATTTTGTGTTGGGCCATAGACTTATGGCACATATAAATTTTGAAATTGGTCGTGACCTATCCATGTAGTGCAAGGTGTGTGGTCCTAAAGTTTAGTATCACAAGATAAGGTGTTTTTGCACTCAGGTGCATATGCTCTTGATTTTTGAAATGCATTTTAAGCATATTTAAAAAAAATTAAACATTAGACAAAGATGCAACACGTTTTATGTGCTCGCAAAGTTTTTTCACGAAAAACGATATTTTTTTGTCTCGTACTAAAAAAGGTAAAAATTTGGTGTAAAAAAGACTCTTCAAAACTATTTTTTTTTATCTTTTTTACACCGGACACAAGAAAATTCGATTGTCAGCGAAACTTGATGTGTGCACATAGGATGTCAAAATATATGCGCGAGATTTTTGTTCAATTTTTTCAAACATTTAAAAATGTTGTTTACGGTGGCAGGAGCAGATGCACATAAGTTCAAAAGTGTGTTTCCTAATATCACACTACTAGTTTATAGAGATATGAAGTGGTTTATAAGGGGGCGGTTGTAGTCCTTATAAGTCAGTGAAAAAAGACAGAGCCCTCGCGCACTCTTCCGCCATCCGCCTCGCCACGACGCGGGTTGCTAGTTATGTTGACCCCGGCTTATTTCTGTTGTTCAAAAAATTAATCGTGTCATTAACAAACACGTTAATGCAGCTGTTTCGTTCCGGTTTTTGGGCGTGGGATGCTCCCCATGACCTTTGATACGTCCAAAACGTATCTACTTTCCCGAACACTTTTGCTATTGTTTTGTCTCTAACTTGTATATTTTGGATACAACTAACACGGACTAACGCTGTTTTCAGCAGAATTGCTCTGGTATCTTGTTTTTGTGCAGGAATTCAACTTTCGGGAAAATCCTCGGAATTTATATCAATGGGCCTATTTTACCAGAAGACTCAGGGAGCCAGAAGGGCAAGCCAGGTGGAGGCCCGAGGGCCCACACACCGGGCCGGCGCGGCCCGGGGGGCGCGCCGCCCGGTGTGTGGCCCTCGGCCGGCCTCCGACGCCCTCCTCGGACTACTTAAGGGGTTCGATCTAAAAATCGCGAGGAAGAAGTCGAAGTCGCCAGAAACCCTCCAGAACGCCGCCACATCACGAAACTCCGTCTCGGGGACCAGAAACTCCGTTCTGGCACTCCGCCGGGACGGGGAATTGGAGGAGATCATCGCCATCATCACCATCCGACGCCTCTCCATCGACCAGCCATGTTTCCCCCATCCATGTGTGAGTAATTCCCCCGCTGTAGGCCGAAGGGGATGGTAGGGATTGGATGAGATTGGTCATGTAATAGCATAAGATTATTAGGGCATAGTGCCTAGTGTCCGTAATTGGTACTTTAATGATATTGTTGCAACTTGTTATGCTTAATGCTTGTCACTAGGGCCCGAGTGCCATGATCTCAGATCTGAACATGTTATTATTTCATCATGATATGCATTGTTTTATGATCTTACCTGCAAGTTGTATACACATGTCGCTGTCCGGAACCAAAGGCCCCGAAGTGACGTAAATCGGGACAACCGGAGGGGATGGCGGTGATGTGAGGATCACATGTGTTCACCGAGTGTTAATGCTTTGCTCCGGTACTCTATTAAAAGGAGTACCTTAATATCCAAGTAGATTCCCTAGAAGCCCGTACCGCCACCGGCTGGTAGGATAAAAGATGTTGTGCAAGTTTCTCATTGCGAGCACGTACGACTATATATGGAACACATGCCTATGGATTGCTTTGTACTTGGACACCGCTTTATTATTATCTCGCAAATGCCCTCGCTTTGATTGTTACATGAGTTTCTCTCATCCATGCAACGCCCGTCATCCATCCCCGTGCCTACGTATTTTAATCCTCGCTGCTTACTATAATCACTACTCGTTGTTTGTGTTACTCGTCGTCTGTTATTTCACTATCATGCTATCGCTATAAGATCATTACTACCGATAAACTCTTGCGAGCAAGTCCGTTTCCAGGTGCAGCTGAATTGACAACTCCGTCATTAAGGCTTTCAAGTATTCTTTGTCTCCCCTTGTGTCGAATCAATAAATTGGGTTTTACTTCCCGCGAAGACTCGCTGCGATCCCCTATACTTGTGGGTCATCAAGATCGTTTTCCGGCGCCGTTGTCGGGGAGCATAGCTTTATTTGGAAGTTCACTTGGATTGATATTGTTCGCTGCAAATTCTCCATCATGGGTAAATCTCGCGATCCTAAAGTCGCCATATTACCATCCACTACAAGAAAAGGTACAACTCGAGTAACTCCGCTACTCTTGATTCACCATCCGTGATAAGTCAACTTGTTTCACCGCCGCAAGCTTCACTTGCTGGTACTTCTGCTGAATCTGAAAACTCTCATAATATTGATAATGTTTCTGCTGTGCTTGATGATAGTGGTTCATTGGGATCCTTTCTAGATGCTACAATTGCTAGGTCTAGACAAATTGAAAATACTGAAACTCCTAATGAAAATGCTGCTACACCTGTTAATTCACCTGAACTTGATTATTCTAGTGATGATCCCGATGAGGATTATGTGGAGCTTAATGATGATTTTATTAATAGATGCAATGCTACTGCTGATTCAAGAAAAATTAAAAAGTTTCTCGCACAATATACTGTTAGACATAAGCTATCTCATGATCCTAAATTTGCCACATCTCCTATATGCATTAAGGATAAAGATTATGATTTTTCTCTTGATCTATCTCATATAGCTATTGTTGAGAAAACACCCTTTTGTGGTACTGAAAAAGAAAGTGTTGTAGAACATATGAATGAACTTTCTTCTATGAGTAGCTTGTTTTCTGATGATGTCAAGATGCGTACTTATTTCGTTGCTAAAATTTTTCCTTTCTCATTAAAGGATGATGCTAAAACTTGGTATAATAATTTGCATCCTGGTTCTATTAAAAGTCCAGGTGATTTACTTGATGTTTTCTTTCGGAAATACTTTCCTGCTAGTGCTCAACATGCCGCTTACAGAAAATTTATAGCTTTGACCAGGAAGATGGAGAGAAATTGCCTGAAGCATGGGCAAGATTTTGCTCTCTTATCAGGGCTCGACCTAGACATGATTTGGAAAAGCATGATTTACTTGATATATTCTATAGTGGACTAACCGTTGAGTCTAGGGCATATTTGAATAGTTGTGCTGGTTGTGTTTTCAGGAAAAGAACTCCAGACGAAGCTGAAGAATTATTGGCTAAAATAGGCCGTAATCATGATGATTGGAATACACCTGAACCAACTCCGACGCCAATATTGAAGAAGATGGGTTTAATTAAATTGAATGATGAAGATATGAGGGAAGCCAAGAAGTCTCTCAAGGAGAAAGGTATTAGATCCGAAGATGTGAAGAATCTACCTCCCATAGAAGATATATGTGAGATAATTCCCCCTTCATCCATGATTGAGGTAAACTCCCTTCAACGCTTTACTAGGGAAGATATTCCGTATTCGAAACCTCCTGCTCAATGCTTAGATGAGTTTGATAATTATATTGTTAAGCAAGAAAATTTTAATATGAGAGTAGAGAATCATCTAATGGAAAATTCTCAAGCTATTAGCAATTTGCATGATATTGTGGAGAGAACCTCCAATGATGTTAAGATGCTTGTTAAACATTTTCAAATGGTTCAAACTCAAATTGATCAACTCACTAAAGTGCAAAATGACTTGTTAAAAAATAATTCTAAAGAGAAACATGCTCTTTCCGCAGTCTGAGCCCGCGATTGTGAATGATCATGCGAGTAGATATGATTTAACCTTGCTTTTTCCCATGCAAAGTGTCTCTGATGCAGGTTCTTCTTCTTTGCCGATCGACGTCCCCACGCCATGCAGGGACCCTGCATCGCCATGCAGTACTGGGCCGTCCCGCTCATCTCGCTCCGCACCATCGTCGCCTTCGCCTGCTGGTGGGCCGGCCCATTCGGCTCCGCCTGCATCTCCAGAGCCGTCTTCCCCTGAGTCGCCGGCTCGGGCACCGTCGTCCCCGCCTGTCATGCCTGCTCCGGACGCGCCGCCATCGGCGCCATCGACATCTATTGCACCTCCTGCTCAGACTATCCGCACACGTGCTCAAACAGGTCATGCGCGCCCCAAGAACTACACTGATGGCACCGTCCGGTATAACCCCTATCGTCGGGCGTTTTTCGCGGCTCCCTCCACTCATCATCATGCCTTGGCTGAGCCTGAGTGGCGTGCCGCCATGGAAGCCGAGTTCCATGCACTTCAGCAGAACCAAACCTGGCGGCTTGTACCTCGTCCCGCCCGTGCCAATGTGGTTGGCAGTAAATGGGTGTTCAAGCTGAAATATCGTCCCGATGGCTCTGTCGACAAACACAAAGCACGGCTAGTGGCTCGCGGCTTCACTCAGCGTTTTGGTGTGGACTATGAAGACACATTTTCTCCAGTTGTTAAGCCTGCTACTGTCCGGTTGGTGCTCTCTCTAGCTGTGTCTCGTGGCTGGCATCTCCGTCAGATTGACGTCAATAATGCGTTCTTGCACGGATTGCTTGATGAGGAAGTTATATGCAGCAGCCTCCAGGGTTTGAAGATCCTCAACATCCGTCTTATGTTTGCAAATTACAGAAGGCTTTGTATGGTTTGAAACAATCTCCCAGAGCCTGGTACTCTCGGCTCAGTGACAAGCTTCAGCAACTCGGTTTTTCTTCCGTCTCGCGCCGATACTTCCTTGTTCATTCTTCATCAAGGTGCTGTTCAGATTCATGTGCTTGTGTATGTGGATGATATCATCATTGCTGGGTCCTCCTCTTCTGTTGTTGATGCACTTCTGCGCCAGCTTTCAGCCGCATTTCCCCTCAAGGATTTAGGCCGCCTCAACTATTTCTTGGGTATTGAGGTCACTCACAATTCAGGGGGAATAGTTCTGTCTCAGCACAAATATGCTATGGATTTGTTGCAGCGTGGTCTCATGGAGAATTGTAAGAGTGTCTCAACCCCCATGTCCATTGCTCGATAAGCTTGGCCGAGACAGTGGTACACTGCTCAGTTCCGAGGATGCGTTTAAGTACAGAAGTATGGTCGGAGGACTTCAATATCTCACCTTGACACGCCCGGACATCTCGTATTCAGTAAACAAGGTGTGTCAATTTTTGTCTGCACCAACAGATGTTCACTGGGAGGCGGTAAAACGTATCTTGCGGTACATTAAAGGGACCGTGTCTACAGGTCTAAAAATTCGGCGTTCCAGCTCCAGCTTGCTGAGTGTTTTCACAGATGCAGATTGGACAGGCTGCACGGATGATCGGAGATCGACAAGGGGTTTTGCAGTGTTCTTCGGCTCTAACCTTATTTCATGGAGCTCTCGGAAGCAGCCAACCGTTTCTAGGTCAAGCACGGAGGCGGAATACAAAGCGTTGGCAAATGGAACTGCAGAGGTATCTTGGATACAATCTTTGTTGAAAGAACTATACGTTATGCAACCTAGAGCACCAGTATTGTGGTGTGATAACCTTGGAGCCACATATTTAACAGCTAATCCTGTTTTTCATGCACGGACAAAACACATAGAGGTGGATTTCCATTTTGTCAGAGAAAAGGTTGCTATGGGTGCACTCGATGTGCGGTTTATATCTTCTGCAGATCAGGTGGCAGATGGTTTTACGAAACCTGTCACAGTTCAGATGCTTGATCGTCTAAGGCACAATCTCAACCTCTATAGTGGCTGATCTTGAGGGGGAATATTAGATATAGCTAACGTAGCGATCAAGTCTTGTACCTATACGATAGGATCAGATCTTTGTATGTTTGGTAGTTGCTGATTTGTAGGATCTAGATTGATCCATGTACTTGTAACCCAAGCCATCTTGGCTATATATATAATAGAAGAGACCACGGCCAGGTTGCATCGGTCTATTACGTGATTCTTCACTGGGGCTGCAACTAGACCCATCGGTAGCTTTTCAACAGAACACCACTTCACGTGGTTTTGGAAACAACAGAATTGCAAATGATACACATTTATTCTTCTGTGTTGAACATCAGATTCTCAATGTTACATATTGCCGCTGCAGATTATTTGTTTTACTAGCATAATTTCTGGTTTCGGAAACAGGGCCAGAGACTAGAAAGAAGAACAAAGATAGAATTCTGGATGTTTTATTCCTGGTCAGCTAATGATTTGAATCATACAGAACCAAGCCATTTTTAATTGCAGAGTTGAATCCTACGGGCGCGGCGTGCCGCCGCGCCATTGCTTCCTAGTATCTGCCAAGAGCAGAAATCATCGGATGCACATGAAGAGCCTACTCGACAAATAGCCGCTAGCCGCACACGAACTTTTGAGTCTTCAAGTACGGGCAATTTCGTTTTTAGAAGAACATACATTGCCATCGGCCTCAGAAGAACATACATCGCCACGAACATACATCATCATCGACGACGAGGCTGCCGACACTATCCACACCGCTGTGACATCCGACTCTCAAGTTCGCCAACAATCAGGTGCTATATTTTCAATTAATTACTACTTGCAAAGTTATTTGGCCAAATATTTTTGGCCCGTACTATTATTTGTGCGCAGGTTTTTTGCGCCGTAATATAATTGCAGATTGAAGCAAAACTTCGATTACTATGTTCGGTCGACCGCGCCCGCAGTCGCGCACTTGCCATACTCGGCGGCTTGCGTGTCACAGACCCAACATTACGGAGTCAATATATTCGGATGCTCACCCGTCGCGGATCGACCATATCAACTGCGTCCTCTTCATCGGCCACGTCAGCCAGGCGCCGCGTGGCTATATCATTATCTCTGGCCGCGCAAATATTTCGACTGCGCCAGCCGTGTGGACTATCTTGGGTGGCGCAAATGTTTCGACTGCGCCAGCCGCATGGACTATCTTGGGTGGCGCAAATGTTTCGACTGCGCCCGCAACATGGACTTTCTTTGGTGGCGCAATTATTTCGACTGCGCCCGCCGCATGGACTTTCTTTGGTGGCGCAACTATTTCGACTGTGCGCGCCGCATGGACTTTCTTTGGTGGCGCAACTATTTCAACTGCCTCGCTACAGCAGAACTAAGAGTTCCTCTTGCTTTCGCCACACCCGATGATCGGGAAGGCGCCGTTACATCGTTACCTCCAGTACTCTCGATTACTCGGTGGATTTATTTTCCCCGAATCAGTGTTTATCAATGGATATCATCTTATACAAATGATCCGATGAACTCCCGGGTCAAAGGCTTCATCATCTATGATTACTCGGTGGATTTATCTTCTCCAGCTCTGGATATATCTTCTCCCGATGAACTCCCGGGTCAATGGCTTCATCATCTATGATTACTCAGTGGATTTATCTTCTCCGGCTCTGGATATATCTTCTCCTGATGAACTCTTGGGTCAATGGCTTCATCACCTATGGTTATTAATGGATTTATCTTCTTCAACTCTGGATATATCTTATCCCGATGCACTCTCGGGTCGGTGGATTCATCATCTGGAATATTCAATGGATATCATCTTATATAATATTGACCTAATGCACTCCCATCGGGTGAAGGAGATATGCCCTAGAGGCAATAATAAAGTGGTTATTATTTATATCTCTATGTTTATGATAAATGTTTATATGTCATGCTATAATTGTATTAACCGAAACATTAGTACATGTGTGATATGTAGAAAAACAAGAAGTCCCTAGTATGCCTCTTAACTAGCTTGTTGATTAATGGATGATTAGTTTCATAATCATGAACATTGGATGTTATTAATAACAAGGTTATGTCATTGTATGAATGATATAATGGACACACCCAATTAAGCGTAGCATAAGATCTCGTCATTAAGTTATTTGCTATAAGCTTTCGATACATAGTTACCTAGTCCTTATGACCATGAGATCATGTAAATCACTTATACCGGAAAAGTACTTTGATTACACCAAACGCCACTGCGTAAATGGGTGGTTATAAAGGTGGGATTAAGTATCCGGAAAGTACGAGTTGAGGCATATGGATCAACAGTGGGATTTGTCCATCGCGATGACGGATAGATATACTCTGGGCCCTCTCGGTGGAATGTCGTCTAACGTCTTGCAAGCATATGAATAAGTTCATAAGAGACCACATACCATAGTACGAGTAAAGAGTACTTGTCAGGAGACGAGGTTGAACAAGGTATAGAGTGATACCGAAGATCAAACCTCGGACAAGTAAAATATCCCGTGACAAAGGGAATTGGTATAGTATGTGAATGGTTCATTCGATCACTAAAGTCATCGTTGAATATGTGGGAGCCATTATGGATCTCCACATCCCGCTATTGGTTATTGGTCGGAGTGAGTACTCAACCATGTCCGCATAGTTCGCGAACCGTAGGGTGACACACTTAAAGTTGGATGTTGAAATGGTAGAACTTGAATATGGAATGGAGTTCGAATATTTGTTCGGAGTCCCGGATGAGATCCCGGACATCACGAGGAGTTCCGGAATGGTCCGGAGAATAAGATTCATATATAGGATGTCATTTTATGTGAATTAAAATGATGCGGAAGGTTCTATGGAAGGTTCTAGAAGGTTCTAGAAAAGTCCGGAAGAAACCACCAAGGAAGGTGGAGTCCCGGAGGGACTCCACCTCCATGGCCGGCCAACCCTAGAGGGGGAGGAGTCCCAAGTGGACTCCCCAAGGGGGGCCGGCCACCCCTCCATGGAAGGTGGAACTCCCACCTCTAGTGGGAGTCCTAGCTTGGGTAGGTTTCCCTATCATATGGAAGGTTTTGGGTTCGGGTCTTATTCGGAGACTTGTAGTCCAACCCTTGGGGCTTCCACCTATATAATGAGGGACAAGGGGAAGGGGCCGGCCACCTCAAGACCACCACCTGGCCGCACCCCTCAAGTGGCCGGCCACCCCCTCCCAAACCCTAGCCGCCCCCTCTCCTCCATAGCTCCCGCGTGCTTTAGCGAAGCTCCGCCGGAGTTCTCCACCGCCATCGACACCACGCCGTCGTGCTGTCGGATTCAAGAGGAGCTACTACTTCCGCTGCCCGCTGGAACGGGAGGTGGACGTCGTCTTCATCAACAACCGAACGTGTGACCGAGTACGGAGGTGCTGCCCGTTCGTGGCGCCGGAGGGATCGTGATCAAGATCTTCTACGCGCTTTTGCAAGCGGCAAGTGAACGTCTACCGCAGCAACAAGAGCCTCCTCTTGTAGGCTTTGGAATCTCTTCAAGGGTGAGACTCGATAAACCCCTCGTTGCTACCGTCTTCTAGATTGCATCTTGGCTTAGATTGCGTGTTCGCGGTAGGAAATTTTTTGTTTTCTATGCAACGTTATCCTACAGAGTGGTATCGAGCCGTGTCTATGCATAGATGGTTGCACGAGTAGAACACAATGGTTTTGTGGGCGTTGATGCTCTTGTTATCTTTAGTTTGAGTACTTTGCATCTTTGTGGCATAGTGGGATGAAGCGGCTCGGACTAACTTTACATGACCGCGTTCATGAGACTTGTTCCTCGTTCGACATGCAACTTGTATTGCATAAGAGGCTTTGCGGGTGTCTGTATCTCCTACTATAGTGAAGATTCAATTTACTCTTCTATTGAAAACATTAGTATCAACGTTGTGGTTCATGTTCGTAGGTAGATTAGATCTTTCTCGAAAACCCTAAACCACGTAAAATATGCAAACCAAATTAGAGACGTCTAACTTGTTTTTGCAGGGTTTGGTGATGTGATATGGCCATAATGTGATGATGAATATGTATGAGATGATCATTATTGTATTGTGGCAACCGGCAGGAGCCTTATGGTTGTCTTTAAATTTCATGTTGAGTAGTATTTCAAAGTAGTTGTAATAGTTGCTACATGGAGGACAATCATGAAGACGGCGCCATTGACCTTGACGCTACGCCGACGATGATGGAGATCATGCCCGAAGATGATGGAGATCATGTCCGTGCTTTGGAGATGAAGATCAAAGGCGCAAAGACAAAAGGGCCATATCATATCACATATGAACTGCATGTGATGTTAATCCTTTTATGCATCTTATTTTGCTTAGATCACGACGGTAGCATTATAAGATGATCCCTCACTAAAATCTCAAGATAATAAAGTGTTCATCCTTAGTAGCACCGTTGCCAAGACTTGTCGTTTCGAAGCATCTCGTGATGATCGGGTGTGATAGAATCAACAAGTGCATACAACGGGTGCAAGACAGTTTTGCACATGCGGATACTAAGGTGGCCTTGACGAGCCTAGCATGTACAGACATGGTCTCGGAACACGTGATACCGAAAGGTAGAGCATGAATCATATAGTTGATATGATGAACACTTTGAGTGTTCGCCATTGAAATCACACCTTGTCTCGTGATGATCGGACATAGGTGCGGTGGATTTGGTTCGTGTGATCACTAAGACAATGCGAGGGATATTGTTTTGAGTGGGAGTTCACCTAGATTTTTAATTATGTTGAATTAAAATTTGAACTCAATTTGTCATAAACTTAGTCTAAACTTTTGCAAATATATGTTGTAGAGATGGCGTCCCCAATCAATTTTAACCAGTTCCTAGAGAAAGAAAAACTTAAGAGCAACGGTAGCAACTTCACCGACCGGTTCCGTCATGTGAGGATCTTCCTCTCGGCGGAAATCTGCAATATGTGCTTGATGCACCGCTAGGTGACCCTCCCGCGAAACCGAAACCGATGAAGTAAAAGCTGTTTATGAGACTCGGAAAATTCGGTACTCTCAAGTTCGGTGTGCCATCCTGTGCGATCCGGAATCCGATCTTCAAAAACGTTTTGAGCACCACGATCCTCATGAGTTGATGAAAGAGCTGAAAGCTATTTTTGAGACTCATGCGGTCGTGGAATGCTATGAAGCATCGAAACAATTCTTCAGCCGCATGATGGAAGAAGGCAGCTCCGTTAGTGAGCACATGCTCGCCATGACCGGGCATGCGAAGAAACTCAGTGACTTGGGAATAGTGATTCCTAACAGACTGGGGATTAATCGTGTCCTTCAATCACTGCCACCAAGTTACAAGAACTTTGTGATGAACTACAATATGCTGAACATGAACAAGGAGTTACCTGAACTCTTTGGCATGCTAAAAGCTGCTGATATTGAGATCAAGAAAGAGCACCAAGTGTTGATGGTCAACAAGACCACCAGTTTCAAGAAACAGGGCAAGTCTAAGGGAAAATTCAAGAAGGGTGGCAAGAAAGCTGCCACGCCTCCTATGAAACCTAAGAACGGCCCTAAGCCTGATGCTGAGTGCTATTACTGCAAGGAGAAGGGACACTGGAAGCATAATTGCTCCAAGTATCTAGCTGATCTGAAGAGCGGCCTTGTCAAGAAGAAGAAGAAAGAAGGTATATCTGATATACATGTTATAGATGTTTATCTCACTGGTTCTCGTTCTAGTACCTGGGTATTTGATACTGGTTCGGTTGCTCATATTTGTAACTCAAAACAGGAACTAAAGAATAAACGAAGACTACTGAAAGATGAAGTGACGATGCGCGTTGGAAAGGATCCAAAGTCGATGTGATCGCTGTCGGCACACTTCCTCTACATCTACCTTCGGGATTAGTTTTAAGCCTAAATAATTGTTATTTTGTACCCGCGTTGAGCATGAACATTATATCTGGATCTTGTTTAATGCAAGACGGTTATTCATTCAAGTCTGAGAATAATGGTTGTTATATTTTTATGAATAATATCTTTTATGGTCGAGCACCAGAAAAGAATGGCTTATTTCTATTAGATCTCGATAGTAGTGATACGCATATACATAACATTGATGCTAAGCGAATTAAATTGAATGATAATTCTACTTATATGTGGCACTCGTCGTCTTGGTCATATTGGAGTGAAACGCATGAAGAAACTCCATACCGATGGATTACTTGAATCACTTGACTTTGAGTCACTTGATAGATGCGAAGCATGTCTAATGGGAAAAATGACTAAGACTCCATTTTCCGGTATGATGGAGCGAGCTACCGACTTATTGGAAATCATACATACCGATGTGTGCGGACCAATGAGCGTAGCATCACGCGGTGGTTATCGTTATGTTCTAACCTTCACGGATGATCCGAGTAGATATGGGTATATCTATTTCATGAAACATAAATCCGAAACTTTCGAGAAGTTTAAGGAATTCCAAAGTGAAGTAGAAAATCAACGTAACAAGAAAATTAAATTTCTACGATCCGATCGTGGAGGTGAATATCTGAGTTATGAGTTTGGCATGCATTTAAAGAAATGCGGAATACTTTCACAATTGACACCGCCGGGAACACCTCAACGAAACGGTGTGTCCGAACGTCGTAATCAAACTCTCTTAGATATGGTTCGTTCTATGATGTCTCTTACCGATTTGCCGTTATCATTTTGGAGTTATGCATTAGAGACAGCCGCATTCACTTTAAATAGAGCACCATCAAAATCCGTAGAAACGACACCGTATGAATTATGGTTTAATAAGAAACCTAAGCTCGTCGTTCCTGAAAGTTTGGGGTTGCGAAGCCTATGTAAAGAAGTTACAACCGGACAAGCTAGAACCCAAAGCGGAGAAATGCGTCTTCATAGGATACCCTAAGGAAACTATTGGGTACACTTTCTATCACAAATCCGAAGGCAAAATCTTTGTTGCTAAGAACGGAACCTTTCTTGAGAAAGAATTTCTCACTAAAGAAGTGACTGGAAGAAAAGTAGAACTCGATGAGATTGATGAATCTATACTCGTTGATCAGAGTAGCGCAATACCGGAAGTTGTACCTGTACCGCCTACACCGGCAACAGAAGAAGCTAATGATAATGATCATGAAACTTCGAATGAGGAAACTACTGAACCTCGCAGATCGACAAGGGAGCGTGCCACTCCTGATTGGTATGATCCTTGTCTAAATGTCATGATTGTGGATAACAATGATGAGGACCCTGCGACGTATGAAGAAGCGATGATGAGCCAAGATTCCAACAAATGGCAAGAAGCCATGAAATCCGAAATGGGATCCATGTATGATAACAAAGTATGGACTTTGGTAGACTTACCTGATAGCCGAAAGGCTGTCGAGAATAAATGGATCTTCAAGAGAAAAACAGATGCTGATGGTAATATTATTGTCTATAAAGCTCGACTTGTCGCAAAGGGTTTCCGACAAATTCAAGGAGTTGACTACGATAAGACTTTCTCACCCGTAGCAAAGCTAAAATCTGTGAGGATTTTGTTAGCAATAGCTGCATTTTTCGATTATGAGATTTGGCAGATGGATGTCAAAACGGCGTTCCTTAATGGAGACATTGAGGAAGAGTTGTATATGGTACAACCCAAAGTTTTTGTCGATCCTAAAAATGCTAACAAAGTATGCAAACTTCAGCGTTCAATCTATGGACTGAAGCAAGCATCAAGAAGTTGGAACCGACGCTTTGATAAGGTGATCAAAGACTTCGGGTTTATACAGTGTCATGGAGAGGCCCGTATTTACAAGAAAGTGAGTGGGAGCTCTGTAGCATCCTTGATATTATATGTAGATGACATATTATTGATCGGGAATGATATAGAACTATTAAGCAGTGTTAAAGGTTATTTGAATAATAGTTTTTCAATGAAAGACCTTGGTGAAGCATCGTATATATTAGGCATCAAGATTTATAGAGATAGATCAAGACGCCTAATAGGGCTATCACAGAGTACATATCCGGACAAGATTCTAAAGAAGTTTAGAATGGACGAAAGTAAGAAAGGGTTCTTACCTATGTTACCGGGCAAGGTCTTGAGTAAGACTCAAGGACCGGCTACGGCAGAAGAAAGAGAAAGGATGAGTAATATCCCCTATGCCTCGGCGATAGGATCTATCATGTATGCCATGCTATGTACTAGACCGGATATAGCACATGCTCGTTAGTTTGACTAGCGAGATATTAAAGTGATCCAGGAATGGAACACTCGGACAGCGGTCAAGAATATCCTGAAGTACTTGAAAAGAACTAAGGATATGTTTCTTTGTTATGGAGGTGACCAAGAGCTCGTTGTAAACGGTTACACCGATGCAAGTTGGAACACCGATCCCGATGACTCTAAGTCACAGTCCGGGTACGTGTTTATATTGAATGGTGCTGCGATGAAGCTGGGCAAGCTCGAAGCGAGTGCACGGTGGCGAAGTCTTCAACGAGAATCGAGTACATAGCGGCTTCGGAGGCTTCATCGAAGCGGTATGGATGAAGAGGTTCATTGTAGAAGCTCGGTGTGGTTCCTAGTGCATTGGACCCATTAATCATTTACTGTGATAACATGGGTGCCATCGCCAATGCACAAGAGCCAAGGTCACACAAGAGGCTGAAGCATATCAAGCTACGTTACCACTCGATTCGCGAGTACATCGAAGATGGAGAAGTAAAGATTTGCAAAGTACACACTGATCCGAATGTAGCAGATCCGTTGACTAAAGCTCTCCCTAGGGCAAAGCATGACCAACACCAGAATGCCATGGGTGTTAGGTATATTACAATGTAATCTAGATTATTGACTCTAGTGCAAGTGGGAGACTCGAAGGAGATATGCCCTAGAGGCAATAATAAAGTGGTTATTATTTATATCTCTATGTTTATGATAAATGTTTATATGTCATGCTATAATTGTATTAACCGAAACATTAGTACATGTGTGATATGTAGACAAACAAGAAGTCCCTAGTATGCCTCTTAACTAGCTTGTTGATTAATGGATGATTAGTTTCATAATCATGAACATTGGATGTTATTAATAACAAGGTTATGTCATTGTATGAATGATATAATGGACACACCCAATTAAGCGTAGCATAAGATCTCGTCATTAAGTTATTTGCTATAAGCTTTCGATACATAGTTACCTAGTCCTTATGACCATGAGATCATGTAAATCACTTATACCGGAAAGGTACTTTGATTACACCAAACGCCACTCGCGTAAATGGGTGGTTATAAAGGTGAGATTAAGTATCCGGAAAGTATGAGTTGAGGCATATGGATCAACGAGTGGGATTTGTCCATCCCGATGACGGATAGATATACTCTGGGCCCTCTCGGTGGAATGTCGTCTAATGTCTTGCAAGCATATGAATAAGTTCATAAGAGACCACATACCACAGTACGAGTAAAGAGTACTTGTCAGGAGACGAGGTTGAACAAGGTATAGAGTGATACCAAAGATCAAACCTCGGACAAGTAAAATATCGCGTGACAAAGGGAATTGGTATAGTATGTGAATGGTTCATTCGATCACTAAAGTCATCGTTGAATATGTGGGAGCCATTATGGATCTCCAGATCCCGCTATTGGTTATTAGTCGGAGTGAGTACTCAACCATGTCCGCATAGTTCGCGAACCGTAGGGTGACACACTTAAAGTTGGATGTTGAAATGGTAGAACTTGAATATGGAATGGAGTTCGAATATTTGTTCGGAGTTCCGGATGAGATCCCGGACATCACGAGGAGTTCCGGAATGGTCCGGAGAATAAGATTCATATATAGGATGTCATTTTATGTGAATTAAAATGATGCTGAAGGTTCTATGGAAGGTTCTAGAAAAGTCCAGAAGAAACCACCAAGGAAGGTGGAGTCCCGGAGGGACTCCACCTCCATGGCCGGCCAACCCTAGAGGGGGAGGAGTCCCAAGTGGACTCCCCCAAGGGGGTCCGGCCACCCCCTCCATGGAAGGTGGAACTCCCACCTCTAGTGGGAGTCCTAGCTTGGGTAGGTTTCCCTATCATATGGAAGGTTTTGGGTTCGGGTCTTATTCGGAGACTTGTAGTCCAACCCTTGGGGCTTCCACCTATATAATGAGGGACAAGGGGAAGTGGCCGGCCACCTCAAGACCACCACCTGGCCGCACCCCTCAAGTGGCTGGCCACCCCCTCCCAAACCCTAGCCGCCCCCCTCTCCTCCATAACTCGGGGGCTCTTGGAATATCTTCGAACTATTGCATTTACTTCCATCGGGAACGCTGGAATTCAAGAAAATATGAAGACTCCTTACACTATTTTTACTACTCCTAATGGGAGCACTGGTTTTCAAGAAGACATGAAGATCTCCAACTATTTTTACTACTCCCGACGGGAGCACTGGTTCACTGGAATTCCAGCAAATTTGAAGACTCTTTATACCTAAAGTTATCATCTAAAAAAGCCTATAAAAATACGAGCGCTGCAATAGATGGTAATCAACAGGACTTATAACATACAAATATCCTTTTGCTAAAGCCTCCAGATTACGAGAGTGCTGCGGATAGCAAGGATACATAATTATATACTTACAAGACCCATGATCGGTACTTTAAACTACAGAAGTACTAAAAAGCGATGGAGTCATCGGCAGGCATAGTTCCTTTGATTCGTTCGGGGGCTGCCGCCAAAACATACGCAATCGGATGGAGCGGCGTTGCAATTACTAAAGGGTTCATCGAACCTGCAACATGAGCTGATCACTCAAAGAATTTGCCTCCGATAACTTTCGTACAAATAGCATCACTGATGCCAAAAAGAAGAGCACCAAGGTTTGCTCAAATATTTGCCACCGACATCTGAAGAAAACTATAACATCGGGTTGCTCGAGTTGAGTCTACTCACGGTTGCAAAACATCCGTGCCTAGACTCGGGGGCTACTCCCATCGGGAGCGCTGGAAGCGCACCTGATAAAAATTAATCAACTCCTCCTGGATATCACCTAAATTATGGACTCCTCCTGGATATCACCCAAATTATCGACTCCTCTAGGATATCAACGAAATTATCGACTCCTCCAGGATATCACCCAAATCATCGACTCCTCTGGGATATCATCTGAATCATCGACTCCTCTGTGACATCATCCAAATCGTCAACTGCTCTATCTATGACATCGTCAGAGTCATCGACATCATGTTCTCGGAACTCGAAGACATGTACGGTATTCGACTCAACATTTTTTACACCCTATACATAACTATTTCATATTCATTTACAGGCTTGGGGGCTACTCCCATTGGAAGCGCTAGTCGCACACCCGAGAAAAAGATGCAACCTCGCCAATAAAGAAGAATAAACTTGAAGACGTCGACATCAACATCAAGATCTTCGAGTAGTACAACTTGAGTCTATGTGCGGCTGTAAGCACCCACCCATAGACTCGGAGGCTACTCCCATCGGGAGCGCTTCGCGCACCCGACAGAAAGTGACTTCGACTCTACATCAATCACAAGATTCAACAGATGATCAAGACATTCGGACGATGACAACTTTAGTCCCTATCGGAAGCTTCACTTCGGCCAAACACTCGGGGGCTACTGATGTGGGCATAACCCTTCGGGTACTTTATATTGCCATACCCGGTGCAGACTATGAAGCTGGACCGGCACAAGGACTCAAGAAGCTGGACCCACATGGAAAATCAACTTGAATTACAAGAAAGAAGACTCTAATACGAATCCTTCTAGGACTCTTGTAAACCCTAGCTTGGCAGATATATAAAGCCACGCAGGGGCACCCTTTAGGGACACGATCAGATACATAATCATAGAGGCGACACGCTGTCAACACCCGGATTTTTAAGTCCAGGTGCCTATTATGCTATACATCGCAATCCCAGGAAGATTGTTTTTGCGAGAC
Organism: Lolium rigidum; assembly: GCF_022539505.1. Classification (NCBI taxonomy): domain Eukaryota; kingdom Viridiplantae; phylum Streptophyta; class Magnoliopsida; order Poales; family Poaceae; genus Lolium; species Lolium rigidum. Next base: position 48,102,460 of record NC_061512.1, on the reverse strand, counting down.
ATTATAAGTTCATATCACAGCACCTCATTGATTACAACACCATAATAGTCTTACATAAACAGGATCACATGATCCGGTCTCATTACAACACTTGATCTAAGGATCAAATACATAACACAATAGCGGGAAAACATAGTAGAGGTCCATCTGCTCCACATGCAACTTTTGACGTCAGGAGTAGTCCTAGTTATCGTAGACGTCCTGCTGTCCTTCATCTTGGTACTGGGGCTCCTCTTCATAGTCTGGCCATTTGAATAGCCAGGGACACAGCCATGAGTACTTTAAAGTACTCGCAAACTAATACTAGTATAAGCACTATCAACTATATCAATGGAATTCTAAGCTCTAGGTCCATTTGCATAAAACCAGTTTTATTTCCTAAGCATTTATAATCAAAGATTCTTCATTTGCCTATCTTAACTCCAGTGGGAACATTAGTGTCATTCCCACAACTCTGTTGTGATTCAAAGTCAAGTCACATTTCAAACTCAAGTCACAAGTCACCCTTCACATGTCACCTTTTGGAAAAGTTCTGATGACGGAACAGTATGGCCTTTCCAACTGTCCATGACCGCGGATGCGGCTTTTCGAATAGGTTTACACTCTGCAGAGGTCGTACACTTGTGCCACAATAATTGCAGTAATCCGTCAGGGGTAACTGGCCCTGATTTATCGCACTCAATGCGCGAACTACCAATCATAACCTTTCATTTACATACCCTAGTATAGGCACCTCTCCCCATGAGCTTGGCCTCCCGGTGATAGCAAAACGCCAACCCGGGAACTGCACAGGGCTTGGGTAGGACATTCACCTCATTTCACGTCATTTCACTTTCAACGGAGACAGCCTCGGCATAACCTCTATGACGCTTGTTCAGAGGGAACCCATACTAAAATTATAAGTTTCAAGTTAAGCCTTACCCATATTCAGGTATTGTGGGGGTACTTAAGAATTGGAATGGTATCGCATCCGAACCCAACCATCAGTTTTTTGTAAAGTTCACCATGTCATTCACAAGTCATATTCACCTTCAAAAGCTTTCAATAGAATGACTCATCATTCCAAGGTTTTTGTCAACACCCGGATTTTTAAGTCCGGATGCCTATTATGTCATACATCGCAATCCCATGAATATTGTTGTTGCGAGGAATAATAGTTAAGTATCATAGTCATCATTCATTACAAGCCATATTGTCTTACAATTGGAATCACATGATCCATATTACACGAATAGATGATCTAATGATCATCGAACAAACACAAGTTCATAGCGGAAGCGTAAAGATAAATGGACTCTCTAGTCCACAGGCCAACGCTTGACGTTGGAAGACTCCTAGTTGTTGTAGGCGTCCTGCTGGTCATCTCCTTGTTCATCTTCATATTCTGGCAATTTGAATAGCCAGGGACAAAGCCGTGAGTACTTCAAGTACTCGCAAACTAATACTAGTGGAAGTGCTAGACAATTCTAGTAAGGGGTGCTAAGCTCTAGTTTATTTGCATAAAGCCAATTTTAGTTCACAAGTATTTGAGAAAAGCCTTATTCATGTGCTAACTAACTCAAGTGGGAACATTAGTGTCATTCCCACCATTCAGGTGGTGATTTCAATTCAATTCACCACTTCACCATCATTTTCAAGAATTTGACATCAGAAACTGTATGGCCTTTCCAACCGTTCGTAACCGTGGACACGGCTATTCGAATAGATTGACACTCTGCAGAGGTTGCACACTTGTGCCACAACATTTGATTTCATCCGTCAGGATTACCCCAAATCATCGTAACACAGTACGCGGATCATCAACCATAACCTTTCACTTACAAATCCTAGTATGAGCACCTCTCCCCATGAGCTTGGCCTCCCAGTGAAGACCAACTCGTCAACCTCGGGAACTGCACGAGGCTTGGCCGTACAATTCACCTCAATTCACATCATTTCTCAACAACGGAGGCAGCCTCAAGCATAACCCCTATGATGTGTGTTCAGAGGGAACTCATACTAATATGTATAAATTTCCAGTTAAGTGACACACGTACAGCACGCGACCATTGGGAACCCCAAGTGGAAGGTGTGATGCGTACAGCAGTAAGTTTCCCTCAGTTAGAAACCAAGGTTTATCGAAACAGTAGGAGTCAAGAAGCACGTTGAATGTTGATGGCGGCGGAGTGTAGTGCGGCGCAACACCAGGGATTCCGGTGCCAACGTGGAACCTGCACAACACAACCAAATTACTTTGCCCCAACGTGACAGTGAGGTTGTCAATCTCACCGGCTTGCTGTAACAAAGGATTAGATGTATAGTGTGGATGATGATTGTTTGCGGAAAACAGTAGAACAAGTATTGCAGTAGATTGTATTCGATTAAAAGAATGGACCGGGGTCCACAGTTCACTAGAGGCGTCTCTCCGATAAGAATAAGCATGTTGGGTGAAAAAATTACAGTTGGGCAATTGACAAATAAAGAGGGCATGACCATGCACATACATGATATGATGAGTATATTGAGATTTAATTGGGCATTATGACAAAATACATAGACCGCTATCCAGCATGCATCTATGCCTAAAAAGTCCACCTTCAGGTTATCATACGAACCCCTTCCAGTATTAAGTTGCAAACAACAGACAATTGCATTAAGTATGGTGCGTAATGTAATCAACAACTACATCCTTAGACATAGCATCGATGTTTTATCCCTAGTGGCAACAGCACATCCACAACCTTAGAACTTTCTCGTCATCGTCCCGGATTTAATGGAGGCATGAACCCACTATCGAGCATAAATACTCCCTCTTGGAGTTACTAGCAAAAACTTGGCCAGAGCCTCTACTAATAACGGAGAGCATGCAAGATCATAAACAACACATAGGTAATAGATAGATAATCAACATAGCATAGTATTCTCTATTCATTGGATCCCAACAAATACAACATGTAGTATTACAGATAGATGATCTTGATCATGTTAGGCAGCTCACAAGACCCGACAATGAAGCACAATTAGGAGAAGACGACCATCTAGCTACTGCTATGGACCCATAGTCCAGGGGTGAACTACTCACTCATCACTCCGGAGGCGACCATGGCGGTGAAGAGTCCTCTGGGGAGATGATTCCCCTCTCCGGCAGGGGTGCCGGAGGCGATCTCCTGAATCCCCCGAGATGGGATTGGCGGCGGCGGCGTCTCTGGAAGGTTTTCCGTATCGTGGCTCTCGGTACTGGAACTATTATTGACGAAGGCTTCTTATAGTCGGAGAGGTAGGTTTAGGGGCGACGCGAGGGGCCCACACACTAGGCCGGCGCGGCCAGGGCCTGGGCCGCGCCGCCCTAGCGTCTGGCCGCCTCGTCGCCCCACTTCGTTTCATTCCCGGTGTTCTGGAAGCTTCGTGGAAAAATAAGATCCCGGGCGTTGATTTCGTCCAACTCCGAGAATATTTCCTTACTAGGATTTCTGAAACCAAAAACAGCAGAAAACAGCAACTGGCTCTTCGGCATCTCGTTATTAGGTTAGTGCCGGAAAATGCATAAATATGACATAAAGTATGCATAAAACATGTAGATATCATCAATAATGTGGCATGGAACATAAGAAATTATCGATACGTTGGAGACGTATCATTAAGCCCTACCCATAATCAGGTATTGTGGGGGTACTCAATATTGGAAAGGTATCACATTCAAACCAATATCAGTTTTATCAAAAATCACCATCTTCTCTTGGTCATATTCACCTTCAAAATTCATTCAATGGAATGATTCATCATTTCAAGGTTTCAAATTCATTTCAAGTCACATGTTCCCATCTAGAGTAGTCAAGTTTTAATAATTAGCACTAGCTCTAATCATGAGGGGTGCTACTTGCTTTGCTAACTTGAGACTAACTTTGCTACTCTAGTAACCTTCTTTCATTTTGACCAAAGTTAACTATAAAAGTAACTCTTTAAGAAAACAAGTAAAAACTTGTAAGGTAGAAACTTGGGATAGGCTTATGGTAAGAAAGGTAAGACTATGGTGCCTTGCCCCAAAGGGCTTTGCACTTTGCAGGAATATTAGCTTGCCTTGGTAGTTCTCAAAGTTCTCCTCCTCCTCTTGGTAGCAACCTTCTTCCTCCAGGTATTCTCCGGTGCTAGCGTATAAATTTGAATACGAGTATAATCACTCAACTAATTCAATGGCTATTCCAAACATCACATAGATTCACACAAACTATTCTAAGCACACAAGTAATGTAATTAAGGTGCATTTGTTGTGTTGCTTGAGGAAAATAATTCCCTCTCATTACATATGTAAATGATAGTTTCCATAGGGTTCTTGAGGAATAATTTCCTCTCATTGAAATCTTCTTAAGATTTAATTTCTCCAACAATCATACATGAATTTATATTGACCTAAGTCAACCATTCATTATCGTCATTTGAGAAAATGATTTAAATGAGGTAGACCACCTCATACTATTTAATAATGCCTATTATGATTTAATATCTCCAAGCATTTCATATGATATTATTTGACCAGGGGTCCAACTTCATATGAATGCATTTGAGACAATATTTAAATGAAGTATAAAACTTCATATAATTTGCATAACAGTTTTGGACAATATCACTTAAGTAAACTAGCCCTATTGCCCATTATTTAAACTAGGGCATGATCATGCAAAGTGACCACACCATTTTCTTGCAGAAAAAATTAGTGTAAGTTAAATGAGAGCTATTGGAGTTGGAATTAACTAAATATCTATTTTGGTTGATTTTTAATAATTAATTGAATATGAAAAGTCCCTGCCTTCATCTTTTTATTTTTTTATTTCTACAACAGATCTTGAAGTGGGACCAGTGGCATGTTGTAGAACTTTTCCATAGCTTTACAACAATATAAAATTTGCTAAATTTGGCCAAGCCAAACAGATTCTATTAATTTTCAAAGTTGGAGCCAGTATTGATTTGAATTGAATTTGAATTAAACTAGATTTGAATTAATGGGCTGGCGGGAAACTAGTTTGGGCCGAAACGATTCAAAACACAGCAAATCGGCCCAGTAACGCAGCTGGTGCGCTTGGGCTTGCTGACAGAGTGGGTCCCGCATGTCAGCGGCTGTTAAACCCGAATCGGTATGGATTAAAGAGGGGCGTTGGATTAAAACAGGATCGGACGGTGCCAGTGCATCGTCTTCTCCGGCGAGAGAGGGCTACTGGCGTGGCGAGCCTAGGGGGTCGGAGGGCGAACCATGGGTCCGGCGAGCGGCGGCGGTGTTCCGTTCGAGGTTGTCGATGAAGGGGAAGAAGCCTGTAGCAGTGGCGTAGCTCGAGGAGGCCTGGATCAATGGCGATTGCACCAGGGCTTCCGCGGCTCTGATCGCTCGATTGGCGCTGCTCCGGCTTCGATTCGATGGGTAGAGTGGTGGTGGAGAATCAGGGATGGGAGGAGAGGATGGTGTGGTGCTCAGATTGCTCAGGGGAGGCTGGTATTTATAGAGAAGCTTGGGTGCTGCGGGGCAGAGTCGAGGTCGACATGCTCGCGGCGATTCCGGCGAGCGTTGGGGCTAGGCGATGGCGCAGCAGTGTTCTACACATCCAAGCGAAGCTAACGGTGGCGACAGCTTGGTCGGGCGGCGTCTGGAGAGCTCGCTTTGCTTCCATGTCTGGTGGCGGCGTCTACGGGATCGTGTCTTCGTCTCCGGCGGCGACGGTCCAGGGTTGCTGTTCTGCGCGTGTCTGGCGGGTCTGAGGTGGCGCTGTGGTGCTCAACTCATTGCTAGAGGGGCCAGAGCGAGAGGGAGCTGGTGGGGTGGCACGTGGCCAGTGATGCCCGCGGCGTGCACACGCGCGACGCGAGCGGCATACTGGCGCGTTCTGGGCGCACGTTCTCCGGCGTTGGTCGTCGTCGAGCTTGACAGTGGCGTGGCTAGGGAGGTGTAGGGAGGTGTGGTGGTGAGTGTGGGCACCAGGGCTAGGGTGGTCGACGATGGAGAGAAGGGGAGGTGCGGCATGGCCGGCATGGTGTGTGCATGCATGCTATGCATTGCCTCCCTAGGGTTACTATGGTGCATTGAGAGAGAGAGGGAACCAGGGGACCATGTAGGGTAGTTTGGGGCAGGTTAGGGTTGAGTAGATCACTATTTGAAATAGTGTGGCATTGTTCCCTATTTGTAATTTGCAATTTTTTGCCCAAATTTGAATGAGTTTAAAAAAGTGGCAAGATTTGGAAAAGTTGTATTTGGTTGAGTTGCATTTGACCAGAGAGAATGATGGGTGGTGGTGGAATTGTCCAATTCAAAGAATTGCAAAAATTGCTAAGTTGGAGATTGTTCCACATAATAAAAAGTTCTAACTTTACATGAGCATAGAATTTTATACCAAGTGAATTTGTCATGGTGGTCTTTACCAAAGTTGTTCACCTTGATGTGCTCTTGGATGAGGTACAAATAATTGAGCAAGTTTAGTTTGAAAATTTTGAATTGCAAGGGCTCAAAGTAGGGATCAGACTATAATTGGCAGATTTGACCATTATCATATGTGATCCCAATTTGAGTTTGAATTTCATTTGATTTGTGTTTCTTTGATTCCAAGAGTTGTAATAAATGTTTAGTAACATTATTCAACTAATGGTGAAGACCAAAATGTTCTAGGGTAAAAATTTATAAAAATGGCATAAACCATATGTGAGGGTTTTTAGGGTTTTTCTCTTATTTGATTTCTTTCTCTTTTTGATTTATTTGGTTTGTGCTTTTCACTTGATCACATTAGGGTTTTAGGGTTTATCACATAAACAATATAACAATCATCATGTCATATCACTCAAATGCACAAGTCCTATGCAGGGTACTATATGCAAATAAAAGTTTTTGTTGGCTCTAAATTTTGAATTCTGAAATTCTTCTAACTTTCTTTTTATTGAAATTTGGGATGTTACAGTTTTCAAAGTCATTTGATTCACATGTTTCCCATCTAGAGTAGTCAATTTGAGTTTAGCACTAGCAACTAGCCATGAGGGGTGCTAACTAACTTGTAGTGCTCTAAGCTAACCTTGACACTCTTGCAATACTTCATATCTAGACCAAAGTGAGCTATGAACAAAATAACTTTGATAAACCAAAGTAAAGCTTGTAAGAATAAAACTTGGGATTGGATCCTTAAAAATAATAGTGCAATCAGTCCTTGCTCTAGTAGAGCTTTGCATTAGGGTAGCCTGGTAATAACTTTCAATAATATAGCTTGCCTTGATTGGGGTAGTGATCAAAGTTCTCTTCTTCTTCTTGGTAGAAAACCTCCTCCTCCTGGTATTCTTTAGTACTAGCGTCTATAAACGAATATGAGGTATACAATCACCAAACAAATCTTAAGGCTAGACTAAGCACACAAATGGGTCACACAAGCTATTCTAGCATCACAACATTATTAACATGTTGGTGGACTTTGTGTTCTTGTTAAGGAAAATAATTTCCTCTCATTGAAAGTATGTATGAGGGTTTCCATTTAGTTCTTTGGAGAAATAATTTCCTCTCATTGAATCTTGTTAAGATTTAATCTCCTCAATTAATAAGGTATGAACACACGTTTGAATTTGAATTGGGCTAGGCGGGAAACGGAGTTGGGCCAGGAGAGGGGAAAAGAGTTGGGACGGCCCAGCTAGCGCGTCTCGCACACAGCGGGCCGCCTGACAGTGGCCCTCGGTTGTCAGCGAGCCTTAAACCGCGAAGCGGTACGCAGTGATGTGAGCCGTCGGATTAAAAGTAAATCGAGTGGCTGCAGTTCATCGTCTACGTTGACGAGAGGCAACCCTGGCACGACAGAGGTAGGGGGTCGGCAGCTCACCTAAGCTCCGGCAAGGGGCGGCGACGAGGTAGGACGGGGTTGTCGATGATGGCGAGGTCAGCGGTGGTCGTGGGAGCGCCTGAGGTGGCCGAAATCGTCAGCTTTGTCTAGCTACTGTCGCGGCAGTTGTCGGCGAAATTGGAGCTACTCCGGTGGCAATGTGGATGGGAGAGGGTTCGAGGAGAGCCAGTGAAGGGAGAGGAGTGAGCTGGTGTGGAGAAATCATCCAGAGGCGGCCTCCTTTTATAGGGTCTAGGGGGTGCCGTGGGGGTGCGGAGCAGGTCATGGTGGCGATGGCGATACGGGCGGCGAAGGGGCAAGGGAGTGGTTGCGTCCTGTAGGCGACGTCGAGGCGGTCCTAGCTCGTCAGGGCGCAGCAAATGGAGGACAGAGGCGGTCGTCATCGTCGTGCGGCCGTGCGGTACCGTGGCGGAGGAGCGTGACGATGGCGTCGGTGATAGGGCTCGGGGAGCCAATGAGGATGTCTGGGAGGTTGGTAGCATCGTGGCGGAGCTGTGGGCGGGAGGAGAGGTCGCGAGGTGGTCACAGTCAGCGGGGCGCGTGCGTGTACTGACGCGTCCAGAGCGTCGCCGTGCGCGCTCTGGCACGTCCTGGCATCGTGGGCGCGTGCTTGTACAGGTGTTGTCGGCTTCTCCTTGGCCAGGGCTCGCGCCAACAGGTGCAGAGGGTCATCGCCAAGCTTGCTGGCATGGTGAGAGAGAGGGGAAGAGAGGAGCAGGTTTGGGCATGGTGGTGATCACGGTCAGCCGGAATGGCATGTTCTTGGATCTTGTGTGCAATTCTCTTGGTCTCTAGGTTCATGGATAGTTTGTGAAAGGTGAGGCCAGGGTACTAGACATGGTTGGCAAGGTTGGAGAGGGTTAGCGTAGGCACATTTGATCAAAGCCAAAAAGTGTGTGACATAAGTGTTGGAGATATGCCCAAGAGGCAATAATAAAGTGGTTATTATATATCTTTGTGTTTATGATAAATGTTTATATACCATGCTATAATTGTATTAACCGAAACATTGATACATGTGTGTTATGTAAACAACAAGGAGTCCTTAGTAAGCCTCTTATATAACTAGCTTGTTGATTAATAGATGATCATAGTTTCGTGATCATGAACATTGGATGTTATTAATAACAAGGTTATATCATTATGTGAATGATGTAATGGACACACCCAATGAAGCGTAGCATTAGATCACGTCATTAAGTTCATTTGCTATAAGCTTTCGATACATAGTTACCTAGTCCTTTCGACCATGAGATCATGTAAATCACTTATACCGGAAGGGTACTTTGATTACATCAAACGCCACTATGTAAATGGGTGGTTATAAAGGTGGGATTAAGTATCCGGAAAGTATGAGTTGAAACATATGGATGAACAGTGGGATTTGTCCATCCCGATGACTGATAGATATACTCTGGGCCCTCTCGGTGGAATGTTGTCTAATTAAGCTTGCAAGAATATGAATGGTTCATAAGAGACTACATACCACGGTACGAGTAAAGAGTACTTATCAGGAGACGAGGTTGAACAAGGTATAGAGATACCAATGATCAAACCTCGGACAAGTAAAATATCGCGTGACAAAGGGAATCGGTATCGTATGTGAATGGTTCATTCGATCACTAAGTCATCGTTGAATATGTGAGAGCCATTATGGATCTCCAGATCCTGCTATTGGTTATTGGTCGGAGAGAGGTCTCAACCATGTCTGCATAGTTCACGAACCGTAGGGTGACACACTTAAGGTTTGATGTCGTACTAGTAGATATGGAATATGGAATGGAGTTCGAAGTTTTGTTCGGAGTCTCGGATGGGATCCAGGACATCACGAGGAGTTCCGGAATGGTCCGGAGAATAAGATTCATATATAGGAAGTCATTTTATAAGTTTGAAAATGATCCGGTGCATTTATGGAAGGTTCTAGAAGGTTTTAGAAAAGTCCGGAAGAAATCACTATGGAAGGCGGAGTCCCGGAGGGACTCCACCTAGCATGGCCGGCCAACCCTAAGGGGGTGGAGTCCCAGGTGGACTCCACCTTGGTGGCCGGCCACCAACCTCCAAGGAAAGGTGGGAATCCCTCCTTGAGTGGGAATCCCACCTTGGGTAGGATTCCCACCATATGGAAGGTTTAGGGTTGGGGTCTTATTCGAAGACTTGTAGACCAACTCTTGGGGGTTCCACCTATAAAAAGAGGGACAAGGGGAGGGGGCCGGCCACACCAAGCCCTAGTTGGCCGCACCCCTTAGTGGCCGGCGCCCCCCTCTCCCCAAATTCTAGCCGCCCTCCTCCACCACTTCTCCCGCATACGCTTTAGCGAAGCTCTGCCAGAGATCTCCATCACCACCGCCACCACGCCGTCGTGCTGCCGGGATTCCGAGGAGGATCTACTACATCAGCTGCCCGCTGGAACGGGGAGAAGGACGTCGTCTTCAACAACACCGAACGTGTGACCGAGTACGGAGGTGCTGCCCGATTGTGGCACCGTCAAGATCTTCTACGCGCTTTTGAAAGCGGCAAGTGATCATCTTCTGCAACAATGAGATCTAATCTCGTAGGCTTTGGAAATCTTCAAGGGTTAGTCTCTTCATCCCCTCGTTGCTACCTTCTTCTAGATTGCATCTTGGCTTGGATTTTGTTCTCGCGGTAGGAATTTTTTGTTTTCTATGCTACGAATCCCTACAGTGGTATCAGAGCCGTGTCTATGCATAGATTGGTTGCACGAGTAGAACACAATTGTTTTGTGGGCATTGATGCTTTGTTGTCTTTAGTTTGAGTACTTTGCATCTTTGTGGCATAGTGGGATGAAGCGACTCAGGCTAACTTTACATGACCGTGTTCATGAGATTTGCTCCACGCTCGACATGCAACTTGTATTGCATAAGTGGCTTTGCGGGTGTCTGTCTCTCCTACTATAGTGAAGATCCAATTTACTCTTCTATTGACAACACTAGTATCACCGTTGTGGTTCATGTTCGTAGGTAGATTGGATCTTACTCGAAAACCCTAAACCACGTAAAATATGCAAACCAAATTAGAGACTTCTAACTTGTTTTTGCAGGGTTTGGTGATGTGATATGGCCATAATGTGATGATGAATATGTATGCGATGATCATTATTGTATTGTGGCAACCGGCAGGAGCCTTATGGTTGTCTTTAAATTTCTTGTTGAGTAGTATTTCAAAGAAGTTGTAATAGTTGCTACATGGGAGAACAATCATGAAGACGGCGCCATTGACCTTGACGCTACGCCGACGATGATGGAGATCATGCCCGTTGATGATGGAGATCATGTCCGTGCTTTGGAGATGAAGATCAAAGGCGCAAAGACAAAGGGGCCATATCATATCACATATGAATTTCATGATATGTTAATCCTTTTATGCATCTTATTTTGCTTAGATCACGACGGTAGCATTATAAGATGATCCCTCTCACTAAAATATCAAGATAATAAAGTGTTCATCCTTAGTAGCACCGTTGCCAAGACTTGTCGTTTCGAAGCATCACGTGATGATCGGGTGTGATAGATTCAACATGTGCATACAACAGGTGCAAGCCAGATTTGCACACACGGATACTAAGGTTGCCTTGACGAGCCTAGCATGTACATACATGGTCTCGGAACACGGGATACCGAAAGTTAGAGCATGAATCATATGATTGATATGATGAACACTTTGAGTGTTCGCCATTGAAGTTACATCTTGTCTCATGATGATCGGACTTGGTGTGGTGGATTTTGTTCGTATGATCACTAAGACAATTCGAGGGATATTATTTTAAGTGGGAGTTGATGACCCACAAGTATAGGGGATCGCAGCAGTCTTCGAGGGAAGTAAAACCCAATTTATTGATTCGACACAAGCGGAGCCAAAGAATATTTGTAAGCCTTAACATCAGAGTTGTCAATTCAGCTGCACCTGGAAACAGACTTGCTCGCAAGAGTTTATTAGTAGCAACATTTTTATAGCAGTAGCAGTAGTGAAATATCAGCAGCAGTGTAACAAAGACATCAGTAGTGATTATAGTAAACAGCAGGATTAAAATACTGTAGGCACAGGGATGGATGAACGGGCGCTGCATGGATGAGAGAACTCATGTAACAATCAAGGTATGGCATTTGCAGATAGTAATAAAACAGTATCCAAGTACTAAACAACCATAGGCATGTGTTCCGTATATAGTCGTACGTGCTCGCAATGAGAAACTTGCACAACATCTTTTGTCCTACCAGCCGGTGGCAGCCGGGCCTCTAGGGAATCTATCGGTAATTAAGGTACTCCTTTTAATAGAGCACCGGAGAAAAGCATTAACACTCCGTGAACACATGTGATCCTCATATCACCGCCTTCCCTCCGGTTGTCCCAATTTCGTCACTTTGGGGCCTCGGGTTCCGGACAGCAATATGTGTATACAACTTGCAGGTAAGATCATAAAGCAATGAATATCATCATGAATCGATAACATGTTCAGATCTGATATCATGGCACTCGGGCCCTAGTGACAAGCATTAAGCATAACAAGTTGCAACAATATCATAAAAGTACCAACTACGGATACTAGGCACTATGCCCTAACAATCTTATGCTATTACATGACCAATCTCATCCAATCCCTACCATCCCCTTCAGCCTACAGCGGGGGAATTACTCACACATGGATGGGGGAAGCATGGCTTGTTGATGGAGAGGCGTCGGTGGTGATGATGGCGATGATCTCCTCCAATTCCCCGTCCTGGTGGAGTGCCAGAATGGAGTTTCTTGTCCCGAGACGGAGTTTCGCGATGGCGGCGGAGTTCTGGATGTCTTCTGGCAATTTTGTCTAACCCCCGTGCGTTTTTAGGTCGAAAGCCTTAAGTAGTCGAAAGGGGAGCGTCGGAGGCTGGCCGAGGCGCCGCCACCATAGGCCGGCGCGACCCAGGGACCCACCGCGCCGCCTTGTGGCGGGGGAGCCTCGTGGCCCCCCTCCGTCTCATCTTCTGGCTCCGTCAATCTTCTATGAAAATAGGCCCATTGCGATTATTTCCGGGGATTTTCCTGAAAGTTGAGTTTCTGCACAAAAATAGGACACCAGGGCAATTCTGCTGAAAATAGCGTTAGTCCGTGTTAGTTGTATCCAAAATACACAAATTAGAGGCAAAACAATAGCAAAAGTGTTCGGGAAAGTAGATACGTTTTGGGCGTATCAACTCCCCCAAGCTTAGCTTATTGCTTGTCCTCAAGCAATTCAGTTAACAACTGAGTGCGATAAAAGAACTTTCACGAACACATTTGTTCATATGATGTAAATATTCTCATGATATGGACAAGTACTTAGGGAATTCATAATAAGATACATGCAAATAAAGTCATCTAATAGCTATGTCAATCATGGAAAAGGTACCAACAAATTAATAATAAGCATCATGAATCATGTCTATCAGCAAAATTGCAATGTTCATAAAAGGATATGATAAAGTGGTATCTCGCTTGCCCGTATTTGTACAGCAAAACATAAATGCCCGGGCACCTTTGAAGTTCATGGAAAGACTGGAAGTAGAGATTATCAAAGATAAAAGCATCAAAGTTATACCACAGTTAATCACATTTTGGGACAAGCATATTATACTAAGAATGACAGTTGTGCTCTCAAGAAAGTGCTCAAAAAAAGGATGGTGACTCAACATAAAAGTAAAAGATTGGCCCTTCGTAGAGGGAAGCAGGGATCAACATGCGCTAGAGCTTTTCACTTTTAAAACAGAAGTAAAATTATTTTGAGAGGTGTTTGTTGTTGTCAACGAATGGTAGTGGGCACTCCAACTACCTCGTCAACCAGATTTTCAAGAGCGGCTCCCATGAAGGACGTTATCTCTACCAGCAAGTTAAATCATCCCTCTTCTCTTTTGTTTACACATGTACTTTAGTTTTATTATGGATGACACTCCCCCCCAACCTTTGCTTACACAAGCCATGGCTAACCGAATCCTCGGGTGCCTTCCAACATTCACATACCATGGAGGAGTGTCTATTTGCAAATTAAGTTGCTTACTAATAAATCAGGGCAAAACATGTGAAGAGAATTATTGATGAAAGTTAATTAATTGGGGCTGAGAACCCCGTTGCCAGCTCTTTTTGCAAAATTATTGGACAAGCGGATGTGCCACTAGTCCATTGATGAAAGTCTATCGGGAGTAAATGACAAGGTTGAAAGATAAAACACCACATACTTCCTCATGAGCTATAAAACATCGACACAAATTGAGAAGTATTTTGAAGGTTTAAAGGTAGCACATGAGAATTTACTTGGAATGGTTTGAAATGCCATGCATAGGTATTTATAGTGGACACTTTGGAATAACTTGGTTTTTAGGGGTTTGGAAGCACGAGCAGCATTCCCGCTCAGTACAAGTGAAGGCTAGCAATAGACTGGGAAGCGACAATCAAGAGAGCAATAACCGTCATAATCATGCTTGCGACAAAATAAATTAACGGAGGCATAAAAGTGATACAAGAACTTTGAGGCAAAGTAAATCATCAAGGCTTAATTGACTTTTGTTTAGTCATATGCATGCGTGAGCATGTGCCAAGTCGATTCAAGTGAATTATTCAGAGGAGGATACCACAATGTCATACCTATCTATGAATAAAACAATGCAAGCAAATATTTATGACATGCTACTCATATTAATAAATTGGAGCTAAACATGAGAGATCATGAACTACTAGACTTTCATTAAATGACATATACCTCACATGAACCAACTAAGCATGCTCACATGGATGAGTATATGTACAAAAATGAAAACAAATAGAGTTCATACCAGCCTCTCACCACAGTCGAGTTGTCTTAGATTGTCGTTATTGCCTTTCACTTGTGTAGCTTGAATAATATGGAATGAAAACCAAGCTCCAGCCACCGAAGACCGCTGAACTCCATAATAAACTTTACAAAACCAAAGAAGAACAACAAATATTTTTGGTGTTTTCGAATTGGAAATAATAACAAAAGGAAACAGGCAAACAAAGCAAAATCTTTTTGGATTTTCTCATAGCAAACCAACGATAGCAAATAAAGCAAAATAGGAACAAGAAACTAAAATAAACAAATGGTAAAGAGAAACAACAGAAATATTTTTGGTCTTTTTGTGTTTTAGGAAAGAAACAAATCAGAAACAAAAGAATGAAAACTAAAAGAGTCACATAAACACAAAGTAGCAGAAATCCGTCAAACTTGACAGCGGTACAGTAATCAATTTTTACGAAAATCTTCCGGTGCTCAACTCGAAAAGTGCTCAACTAATGAAAGTTAGATAATAACCTGGGGAACATGCACAAAAACTGGCTTCGCAAAATAACATTCTGGATGTTTTTAGGAAATTTTTTTAGTGTCAGTCCAGAATCTATTTTCAGATAGCACTTCCCCAAATATCATCTCCCTCATATTAGAAGCCACTTTAAGAAGCGAAACAAGTATGTACAAGTATCCGGCAATTGTAATATGCAATGAATGAGTGATGCCGGCATACCTCCCCCCAAGCTTAGGCTTTTGGCCTAAGTGGAGCTCAATCCCACGGTGCCCATGAAGTGGCACCTCCGTAGTATGACGAAGAAGGATCCTGTTCTTGGTATGTGCTGGAAGATGCACCAGGATACGTGACAGTGTACCTGTCGGAGGGCTCGGCATCCTCGGAGTCATGCTGCTGGTGGAAACCATGTATCCTCAGCTGCTCATCCACCTCCTCCTTGGAGCGCGACCATGGTCTCCTATGAACACTGAACAAATTGGCTTGCGGCAAAGGGATTTCCCTCTCATCCCCGTCAATAAACAACATTTTATAGACAATATTTTCTAAACTAGAGTCAGTTGTGACAAATTCGTGACTCTTCATAGTAGCAATATCAAGCCTTATAGGAGTTAATTTCTCATCACTAGGATCAAGAGGAAGATCTAGATATGCAATAACACGTGAGGCAACAATTCCTCCAAAAATAGGCCCCTTATTGGATAAACGACGAGCAATGAGAGCACCAAGATGATAAGGTGTACTTCCGTGCAAGTGCAGCAACTAGAAAAGCAAGATGATAACTAGAAATGTTGCTAGTGTTCTCCCTACCCAGAATGCTAGTAGCAAGATAGTAAGTGAAATATCTAATGGCAGGGAGTTGAATGTTTCTTATCTTGCCGCGCTGAATGGTGCGGTATCATCATTGGTAACTTCTCGATAGAGCTCCATCAATGCTTTGGGACTTTTCTCGATCTTCTTCGCTGTACCTACAGGAGTAATATCCAATGCAGCACAAAAATCCTTCAACTTCATAGTAATAGGCCTGTCATAAATCCTAAATGTAACTGATGGTGAGAAGTGTGCGTTGTTGAACTTAAAGCTTTCAACAAAGATTTTAGTTAGCATGTAGTATTGACTCCTCTCATCTTCCATATAGGTAGATAAGCCCACATTATTGATGAGGAACAAGAAGTCATCAAGCAGCCCTGCATTACGCAAAAAGTCATAGCATGGAAAGGATGAAGCATTACGAACTCCATTATCCTCTTCAACTTCGAAGCTCGGTGCGATGACATCCTCATTATAGGATCATCTAATTCGAGTGGCTGCCCTTGAGGGCCTCCTTGTGCTTGTCGTCTCTCTTTCGAACACTTCTCCAAAGGTATGGTTATGCATCTTCCTTTTCTGAAATTTTTCAACAAACATTATAAAATTATATTTTGAGACATATAAATGTAGGGAAACTACTATAGGAACTTGGTAGAGTACTAATCATGCATCAAAACTAATTTTTATAACTTAGAACAAGCATGCTAGCTCACTTAACATGTTACCTACAGCAGCAAAACACTTAATATATACTCAACCAAACAAAATTCTATTTGGATAATCCGAGGAGTCACATACCGGAGAGCAAATGTGCCCTGAGCAAAGAGATCGAGAAATCCTGAGCTCTTGAGCAAAAACGCGAGTGAGAGAAAGTTGGTACGAGTTTTTTTGGGAGAGAGAGTAGAATGGGAGGAAGGGATGGCTTAGTGGGGCAAGGAGGGGCCCACACCACAGGGTGGCGCGCCCCCCTCCTTGGCCCCGCCGACACATGGGGGGCAGCCCTGGGGTGCCCCACTGGTCAGCCCCAGGTACTCCCAGGTTGCTTTTCGAAAAATAAGACCAACGGTATAATTTTTGTAAATTTTTGAAAACTTTGAAAAACGCACATTTCTGGGTGTTAAAATTATTAGGGATTTCTATTTTCGTGCCCTCAGTTCCTTAGTTGTGCTCAGTTTTCCCCAGCTCCTTAGTTTTTCCTCAGTTTTCCCCAAGTGCTTGTTTGAAACCCGCAGAAGGCAGCTCAGACGGCAGGATTCCCGTTAAGTTGACCGCTCCGTGCCGACGTGTGGGGCCGCGTCGTGTGGGCCCGCGTCGCGTGGGGCTGGTAGAAAGGGACCGCGTGGGACAGGACGAGATAGCGTTTGGTTGCACGTGAGCAGGAGCTGGGTTTTGTCTCTCTCGGCCATTGGCATTTCCCTTTTAACAGTACCTTTTCTGCCTCCTTCTCCCTGCCTTTTTTCACCTAATTAGTATCAAATCTAGAGAAGCTTGCATTTCTGTCTTTCTTCAATTATTATTTGTGACTTTTGGCCCTCGTTGTTTGCCCAATATGGCAGCAAATCTAGTAGGGAGCCCAATCTAGTACTCCATCTAGTCCATATGTATGTAGTTAAATCTAGAAGCAAATCTACAGGGAATGTACGATAAATTCACAAGGTCATATAGTAGAATAGGGATAGATAATATAGATAATAAGCTGCATTCAGTAGCCAAACATAGTAGGGTTCGAGGTTCTTCACAGCGATGACAGTACCATCATACTAACAACATAACAACGAGGGATCCCTAGCTAACAACAAAGGGATCCCAACAACAAAATGGAGGAGGCAGCAGCAGCACACGTCCAGGACTCCGCCTACCCCATCGGCCTCTGCCTCCACTTGTTGCTCCCCTTGGGAGCCTTGGGCTTGAGCGGAGGCATGCGCCCGCCGGAGATCTCCACCCGCTGGATGCTGCGGAGGTGCATGCCGAGCGCCAAGTGCTTGGCGCGGAAGGAGTTGGGGTTCACCGACGCGCCGACCTTGGGGTTGGTGTGGCCGATGTTCTCGGCATGCGTGAGGACGCAGTTGAAGTTAGTGCCGCCGAGCCTCCTAGTGCAGAAGGGGCACCTGTAGACACCCTTGACGACGTCGAGGTAGGAGACGTACTGGCCGACCTGCAGCCTCCGCAGCACCTGGCGAGTCTTGACGTCATGGTCCTCGTCGTCGCTGCCGACGTCGCTGCCAGACAGCTGATCCATATCAAACGGGAATTTATTAGTGAATGAGTTGCAAACGTGCATGATAACAAAGTTAGGAAAAACAGAGGCAGCCTCAGTTAGAGTGGACACGATTATATGTCTACGGGGACGGTGTAAGCGAACCAAAGCTCATGCACAACAGATTTGTACACGAAATGGTTCGCTGAACCCTCCTCGTAAAAATCTGTGCCCACCGATTCATCATAGGCAAAGAAACAGATTTCAGATCTGAACTTGAACACATTCCGGATTATTTGCAAATTAAACGGTTGATATCTTTTGATTCGTGCATAAAATAACTGATTGAGATCCTATGATTACTTGCATAAATTAACCGATTGAGATCCCATTATTACTTGCATAAATTAACCGAACGGCCGAACCCCAAATCTTAAACGAAATCAAGGAGGGATCAAAGCAAAATGGAATAAAATCGGCGCAAATATTAGCCCAATACTCATCCATCCACAGATCCATCTACACCAGCACAAATAGGGTTCAAAAAGGAATGGGGAACAAAAAAAGGAAGCAAACCGTAGTTACCTCGTTCCATGGGTCCTCTATGGAGGTGTCGTAGCGGTTCGGGGCGGGACGTACGGCACCGGCTCGTAGGGGTCCCATCCCGGCGGGATCTGGCCGCGACCGGCGGCAGCAGCCTCCGATGCACCGGCGGAGGCGGCGGCGACGTCCGTTGAGGGGACGGCGGCGACGTCCGTTGAGGGGACGTCGTCGAAGAGGGAGGCGTCGCGCTTGGAGCCGACGGCGCCGTGGACGATGGGATTGGCATTCTCCTTGTCCATCTCGCCGGCAGAGGAGAGGGAGAGGGAGAGGGTTTTTTGCTTTGGAGAAGATGATGGGACGTGAGAGAGGCGGCGTTGCGTAGGCGAGTGAGAGTGACAGAGATAGTGGGAGGAGGCGTCTATAAAGGCAAGGGGTGGTTAATGCGACCCACGTCCTACGCGTCCACCGCTGCACGTCTGCACGTCTTGGACTTCTGCAGTGCGCCACGCGTCCACGATTGCACGTCTTCGACTTCTGCACCGCGACCGGCGTCTACGCGTCAACAATTGCACGTCTTTCATTTCTGCACCGCAACACGCGTCCTCGAGTCTAACCCCGGAAATTTAGATATACTCAGGTATAACCTCGAGCATTATACTAGCATTTTTTGTGTGCTCAGTTTTCCCCTTGAGTGCTAATACTGGCTAGTGCAATATGCTCAGTTTTACCCTCAAGTAGTTGGTCAACGGACAGTCAACAAATGGGATTAACTAGTTAAATGAGTCATTTAATGTGCAAAAATTCCGAAAAATAGTGGCACATACTCATGGAGTCTTTACCACAAATTGCCAGTTCTCAAAACATAGATAAGTCATAGATAAATCAAGTTTTACCACAAATTGCCACTTCTCAAAGGCCTTCTCAAATCACCTAGTAGCTATGAAGGTGCATGGTTTTCCACAATAAGCCCTTCCCAAAACAGCTTTCCCCAAAACATACTTTGTCTAAATGAGGCCACAATTCTCACACTCATGTATATTTGTATTGCAAATAGTTTGAGATAGGCCAAGATGGGTTTTATTGTACAAAACACGCATTTTCCATTTTTTAAATCTCATATTTGAATCCCTAAGTCTGTTTTTTACATAGGTGCCCTTGGTTTCTTGATACTACTCAGTTTTGCCCTCTCCCTCCACAAATTCTCTCACACGTGCAACATTGCCCTGATTGGTCTAGCCCATGTCACGCGGATCGTGCCCGCCGACCGTTGATCGTATGATCTAACGGGCAGGATAACCCTCTCTCTCTCTATCGGCGGTTACCTTCCACTCTCTAAGTATGCTAAAGGGCGGTTTTACGTATTTATTTTCACGCGCTAAAAAATATAAACTCTTTTAGGCATTACTTTTCACGCAAAAAATGATAAACCATCACCGATTTGTTGTAGCCATAAATTTTCACGCAAAAAATGATAAACCGTCACCGATTTGTTGTAGCCATTAATTTTCACGAAAATCCCAAATGATAAACCATCACCGATTTGTTGTAGCCAATAATTTTCACGCAAAAAATGATAAACCATCACCGATTTGTTGTATCCATTACTTTTCACGCAAAAATTGATAGACCATTACCGATTTCTTGTAGCCATTACTATTCATGATAAAAATGATAAACGAACCAATCTATCTATCTCTGTATTTGAGGTTTTGACCTGAAAACAAATGGGTATTATAAAGGGAAATAAAAGTTCAAAAAAATGTAAAAACGAAACAATCTACCTATCTTTGTATAGAAGATCGTCTGTATGATTTTTGAGGTCATTTAGAGAAGGTAGAAAAAATCCCTTTTGAGAAGGTCGAAAAAACCTAACTTGTTACAAAAGCTGGTTTCAGTGAGACCTAACCAAATTTGGCATACATTATGCCATATCTATAACAACAAGGAATATCTAAAAGGGAAAGTTTCACAAAATTTGAAATTTATGGCGAAAATGATGCCATACATGATGCTGTTTTTCGAGGTTTTGACCTGAAAATCAATTGGATATTATAAAGGGAAATAAAAAGTTCGAAAAATATAAAAACGAAACAATCTATCTATCTATGTATAGGAGATCAGCTGTATGAAATTTGAGGTCATTTAGAGGAGGTAGAATAAATCACCTTGTTAGAAAAGCTGGTTTCAGTGAGACGAAACGGCATGCGTTTAAGCAAAGTGATTTTTTCGAACATCTCCAAATGATCCCAAATTTGCCATACATGATGCCATACGTGTAACAACAAGGAACCCTATCTAAAAAGGGTCAAAAAAGTTTGCCCAACCGTATAGCTCTATCAAAAAGAACCTCACCATGGCGCTAGTATAATTTTGGGCTTAGTTACAAACTTTCGTTACCTAACCTTCAACACGAAACTTGTTTCAAATCACTTTTGGCGTACAAGAAACAAATCCCTCTTTGATTCGAGCACCACAGCCTCCAAATTTTGCCGATGCCGATATCGGCATGGTCAGAACGGCTATGCTCGACGCCACTGCTAGGTCACCGTCGGGATGCACCCTCAATCCCGTCCCCTCATTCGATCACTGACACACCAGAGATACCGCCGAGGTCAATGCCGAACATACATGCTGATGCCAATGCTGAACATGCATCCACGCCGACGTGGGCACGGCCACGCTGCCCCACTATGCTGGACGCCACAGACCACCGCGAGGTCTTTCCCTTCGCCACCACACTCTTCTAGCACCCATCTATACACGCCAGAAAGGAGAGACACTAGTTTTCTCTACATTGCTCGCGTTCGTGTCGGACACGGTCGGTCAAAGTTTTGAGGTAGTCGTCGATGTCGTCGACCATTTCTTCTCTTCTTTGCATGGTTAAACGCGTCTAGTTCATATCTATCTAATGCGTCTGGTCTCGCCTCATGCAGTTCTTTGTGGACGTCGATCTCATCTCGGCACCCCGCAAGCCACCTCCTCCGTGCCATCGCTGTAGAGCTCCGTTTAAAAATATATTCCTACTCGTGTATTGCCCCTTGTATCAGCGCCATGGCCCACTTGTCATTCGATATACCGAAGCCCCACTCGTGCGTGTTTTGGTCGGGGATACGAGCGATGCTTACGGTCAAACAAAGATGGATGGTCCGACGTGTCTTTGCGGGCTCTACGTGGCCCCACTAGTCGGAAGATAACGGTCAACCGTCGGGCAACCGGCCGTTATAGCATCTGTGATGGTTTCAGACAAGGTCTTGGGGAAAACTGAGGAAAAACTAAGGAGCTGGGGAAAACTGAGCACAACTAAGGAACCGAGGGCACGAAAATAGAAATCCCAAATTATTATTACGGGGCAGAAAAAGATTTTCAAACCTCTAAACAACTAAAGCATCTTGCAAAATGATACGTCTCCAACGTATCTATAATTTCTGATGTTCCATGCTTGTTTTATGATGATACCCACATATTTTAGACACACTTTACATCATTATTATGCATTTTCCGGCACTAACCTATTGACAAGATGCCGAAGAGCCAGTTGCTGTTTTTTGCTATTTTTGGTTTCGGAAATCCTACAAAGGAAATATTCTCGAAATAGGACACAATCAACGCCCAGGGTCTTATTTTTCCACGAAGCTTCCAGAAGACCGAAGGGATTACGAAGTGGGGCCACGAGGTGGCGACACAACATGGCGGCGCGGCCAGGGGGGCGCCCCCCTACTGTGTGGGCCCCCCAGGGCCCCTCCGACTCCGCCTCTTCGCCTATAAGACTCCTCGTGACCTAAAACTTCGACACCGATTGACGAAACTCCAGAAAGACTCCAGGGACGCCGCCGCCATCGCGAAACTCCAATTCGGGGGACAGAAGTCTCTGTTCCGGCACCCTACCGGGACGGGGAATTGCCCCCGGAGCCATCTCCATCGACTCCACCGCCATCTTCATCGCCATCGCTGTCTCCCATGATGAGGAGGGAGTAGTTCTCCCCCGAGGCTGAGGGCTCTACCGGTAGCAATGTGGTTCATCTCTCTCCCATGTACTTCAATACAATGATCTCATGAGTTGCCTTACATGATTGAGATTCATATGATGAGCTTTGTATCACTATTAATCTATGTGCTACTCTAGTGATGTTATTAAAGTACTCTATTCCTCCTCCATGATGTAATGTTGACAGTGTGTGCGTCATGTAGTACTTGGCATAGGTTATGATTGTAATCTCTTGTAGATTATGGAGTTAACTATTACCATGATAGTATTGATGCGATCTATTCCCCCTTTTATAGCTGATTGTGACAGTGTGCATGCTTGTTACTACTCGGTCTAAATTGCAACGGTCTATTATGCACTCTAAAGGTTACTTAAATATGAACTCCGGATGTTGTGGAGCTTGTTAACTCCGGCTTGAGGGAGCTCTTGTAGCCCTACACAATGAATGGTGTTTGTTATCCAACAAGAGAGTGTAGAGTAGTTTTATTATGTGATCATTGTTGAGAGTGTCCACTAGTGAAAGTAGGATCCCTAGGCCTTGTTTCTAAGCATTGAATCACCGTTTACTTACTGTTCTGCTACATGTTTACTTGCTGCCATCTTTATTTCAGATTGCTATTACTACTCATAATCATCCATATTACTTGTATTTCACTATCTCTTCGCCGAACTAGTGCACCTATACATCTGACAAGTGTATTGGGTGTGCTGGGGACACAAGAGACTTCTTGTATCGTTATTGTAGGGTTGCTTGAGAGGGATATCTTTGACCTCTACCTCCCTGAGTTCGATAAACCTTGGGTGATTCACTTAAGGGAAACTTGCTGCTGTTCTACAAACCTCTGCTCTTGGAGGCCCAACACTGTCTACAGGAAAAGAAGTGTGCGTAGACATCAAGCTATTTTCTGGCGCCGTTGCCGGGGAATGAAGAAAAGTTACACCACAGAGATTTCTACCTCCCACGTCAACTGTGCGCCAGTAGTAGACATCAAGCTATTTTCTGGCGCCGTTGCCGGGGAGGTAAGGTAAAAGGTATTCACATCCTCCGACTACTAAGCTATTTCCTAGCACTGTTGCCGGTGTGTGAGTGCTCGAAGCTATTTCCTTTAGATCCTGCAATTGCATCTTTTTGTTTCTTGTTCACTAGTTAGGCATAATGGAAAATAACAATGAGCTTTTTAATCTATTTCCTGAGTTAAGACATAAATTGTGTGATGCGAAAATTAAAAAACCTATGGAACCTTATTTGCATGCTAGTAGCAATGTTATTAGTATGAACACCATTGTTGATAACGCTATGGAAGAATTTAAACTTGGGGAAGCTGGTTTTGATGAGCATGATATTTTTAGTCCCCCAAGCATGGAGGAGAAAATTTTCTTTAATGATACTTTACCTCCTATATATGATGATTACAATGATGACTATGATATTTTCAGTCCACCTACTATTGAGGAGAAAATTAATTATGACTACAATATGCCTCCTATATTTGATGATTATGGTGATAATGATAGCTACTTTGTTGAATTTGCTCCCACTACAATTAATAAGAATGACTATGCTTATGTTGGGAGTAGTAATTATTTTGTGCATGAGACTCATGATAAGAATGCTTTATGTGATAGTTATATTGTTGAGTTTTTTCATGATGTTACTGAAAGTTATTATGAGAGAGAGAAACATGGTTATATGCATCTTAATAATATTAAGTTTCCCCTCTTTATGTTAAGAATCTTGAAGTTACTCGTGTTTTATCTTCCTATGCTTGTCACTTTGCTCCTCATGAATTTATTTGTGTACAAGATTCCTTCCCATAGGAAGTGTGTTAGGCTTAAATTTGTTTCGTACTTGCTTTTTGATGCTCTCTTTTGCTTCAACTCTTATTTCTTGCGAGTGCATCATTAAAGTTGCTGAGCCCATCTTAATGGCTATAAAGAAAACACTTCTTGGGAGATAACCATGTTTTTATTTTGCTACTGTTTTGTTGAGTCTTGGAAGTTGTTATTACTGTAGCAACCTCTCCTTATCTTTATTTTATTGCATTGTTGTGCCAAGTAAAGTCTTTGATAGTAAGGTTGATACTAGATTTGGATTTCTGCGCAGAAACAGATTTCTTGCTGTCACGAATTTGAGTAGGATTCTCTGTAGGTAACTCAGAAAAATCTGTCAATTTACGTGAGTGATCCTCAGATATGTACGCAACTTTCATTCAATTTGAGAATTTTCATCTGAGCAAGTTAAGTGCCTCAGAAAAATTCGTCTTTACGGACAGTTCTGTTTTGATAGATTCTGCCTTTTATTTCGCATTGCCTGTTTTGCTATGTTTGATGGATTTCTTTGTTCCATTAACTTTCAGTAGCTTTGGGCAATGTCCAGAAGTGTTAAGAATGATTATGTCACCTCAGAATATGTGAATTTTTGATTATGCACTAACCCTCTAATGAGTTTGTTTTGAGTTTGGTGTGGAGGGAGTTTTCAAGGATCAAGAGAGGAGGATGATACAATATGCTCAAGAAGAGTGAAAACTCTAAGCTTGGGGATGCCCCCGTGGTTCATCCCTGCATATTTCAAGAAGACTCAAGCGTCTAAGCTTGGGGATGCCCAAGGCACCCCCTTCTTCATCAACAACTTATCAGGTCACCTCTAGTGAAA
Source organism: Lolium rigidum (assembly GCF_022539505.1). Lineage (NCBI taxonomy): Eukaryota > Viridiplantae > Streptophyta > Magnoliopsida > Poales > Poaceae > Lolium > Lolium rigidum. The sequence continues at coordinate 48,077,157 of NC_061512.1, read as the reverse complement.
CTATATTTTTATGCCGTCACATCTTATGTGCTTTACTTGGAGCGTCTGTATGTTTTTGTTTTTGTTTTTGTTTGAATAACATCGGATCCTAGCATTCATTGTGTGGGAGAGAGACACGCTCCGCTGTTGCATATGAACACATATGTTCTTAGCTTTATTCTTAATGTTCATGGCGAAGGTTGAAACTGCTTCGTTCATTGTTATATGGTTGGAAACAGAAAATGCTACAAGTGGTAATTGGTATAATGTCTTGAATAATTTGATACTTGGCAATTGTTGTGCTCAAATAGATCATGTTTAAGCTCCTGCATCATGTACTTTGCACCTACTAATGAAGAAATGCTGTAGAGCTTGTTGAAATTTGGTTTGCATGATTGGTCTCTCTAAAAGTCTAGATATTTTCTGGTGAGGGTTTGAACAACAAGGAAGACAGTGTAGAGTCTTATAATGCTTGCAATATGTTCTTATGTAAGTTTTGCTGTACCGGTTCATACTTGTGTTTGCTTCAAATAACCTTGCTAGCCTAAGCCTTGTATTGAGAGGGAATACTTCTCGTGCATCCAAATCCTTGAGCCAAAAACTATGCCATTTGTGTCCACCATACCTACCTACTACATGGTATTTCTCTGCCATTGCAAGTAAATACTTCATGTGCTACCTTTAAACAATTCAAAATTTATTATCTCTGTCGTGGTATCGTCACGGCATATGCCATAGGGTGGCTAACGAAGGTGGTTCTTAGGAGATCTCACGGCGGTATCCGGATGCGGGTATGGGGACGAGCGACACGGCGACGTACCCAGGTTCGAGGCCCTCCGATGGAGGTAACACCTCTACTCCTGCTAGAGTGTATATGATGATCACACAATACAAGGTTGCTCCTTGAGCTGTGTCCGGCTGCTCCTGGGAGGCTAAGGAAGACAAGAGTCTCTCTCACAGGGCAGCGCTAAGGGTGGAAGTGAAGTGAGAATGATCGATCCCCTACACGAGAGGGGGTAGTGCGGCTTATATAGGCACCGGCACTTTACATATAAGACCCTATAGTCTACTGGCTGGCTTGGCCGGCTCCGACTTTCGCTCCTTCCCGAGGCAGTGACGTCAGGAGCCGTTGAGGCCTCATGGCCTGTCCCATCCGGCTGCCGAGGTCAGCGGTATGGAGAGGAGGTGTCCCTGTCGCCATCAGCCACTGTAGCCAGTACGGATCGACGTGGACCATGATGGCCTGTCCGGCGCGTGGCACTATTGCTCCACAGTGCCCCGCGCTTCACGGAAGATGAAGTCAGCGTGGACTTTGGGAACCCGGATCACCAACCCGGTTCCTTCAATGCAAGACTCGCCAGCCTTGAGTCGGTCTGAGGTACAAACCCCCAGTCGGATATGGCTTGTAGAAGCCAGCCCAGCTACAGCATTGGCGGCCGTAGCCAGGCCGACTAGGACCTAGAGCCAGCCGGCTTCCGGACCAGCCGGCCACGGCGCCAGTCGGCTGCTCCTCAGCCGGCCTTTGCCGCGAGCCGGCCAGTGGCCAGCCGGCTGCTCCGCGTCCATTGCCCTACCCGGGGTCTTCCCGCCGACATTAGCCCCCGAAGCTGGCAAGGTCCTGCGTTAAGAAGGACCTAGGCATGTTTTCCTGGCTTTTGATCTCTTGAATATATTTGACGGCACTCGGAGGGGCCGACTGAGAATTTCCATTCAGCCGGCTGCGCCCTCTTCCGGCTCGTCTCGGTCGGCTGCTCCTAGCCCTATTTACACTTATACAGCTTTTGCTTTCTCACAGGTTTTGGCGATGTCTCCGCCTTGCTGGGCGAATTTTGGGCCGAGGTGAACTTAATGTCCGGCTCCGGCTTGCGGCGCGCAGGAGTCTCCGCCGCCTCGGGTCCTGCACCCGACTTGACCGGTCTGACGTCAGGGCTCTGCCGCCGGTTCGTCTGGTCACATCAATGTCTCCTCCGGATCCGGTGCGGTTGTGGGCGACGTGGTGTGGCAGTTTCTGGTAACCGCAGCGGTTGTGGGGGGAGTTATGGCGCAGAAGATCCGGGCGACGTGGCCACGTCCGCCACTTGGAGGCCAACCGTCCACCCCGAGCGGCTATAAATGCCTCGCGGGGGGAATCGAGGCGGCACTTCCACGCACTCCTTCTTCTTCCTCGCGCCCGCGCTCCGCTCCGCTCCGCTCGAGCTCCTCGCTGTTCGCACTCTCGCTGCTCCGGCGGAGGCTCCTCACTGGCGAACTCCGGCGAGCACATCTCCGTCGAGCCGCCGCCGCCACTCCGTCGAGCCGGCGCCACGGGGCCCCGCGTTTCAACCGTGCGCCCTCCGCCGCCGCCGTCGCCGCCGGCCTCGCGAGGTTCCTCTTCCCCATTTCGCCTTTCGTGGTCCTCTTCTTCGTCTTCTTCGTCAATGGCCTCCGCCAGCGGATCTTGGAGGGGGTCGTACATGAGGGCCGACGACATCGAGCACTTGGTGCGCCTCCGCCGGATCCCGTCGACGGTGGCCACGAGGGCGCCCCGCGCGGAGGTGGAGCCCAAGCCGTAGCCTGGCGAGCGCGTCGTCTTCGGCGCGCGCCTCGACCGTGGGTTGGGCCTGCCGGCGTCCAACTTCTTCTGCCAATTCCTCGACTACTTCGGCTTGCAGCCGCACCACTTGCCGGCCAACGCCTGCGTCCTCCTCAGCTGCTACGTGGCCTTCATGGAGGCGTACGCCGGCTTGTGGCCAGACATAGATTTCTGGAGCCGGCTCTTCTTCATCAAGGCGCAGACCACTGACGGCCATCTGCGGACCTGCGGGGCCGCCTCGATCTACTCTCGGTCGGGTACGCCCTTCCCCAAGATTCCAACCGTTGACTCGGTGAAGAATTGGCAGATGTCATTCTTCTACGTGCGCAACGTGAGCCCGCTCTTCGACCGGATCAATCTGCCGGAGTTCAATCCGGCTCCCCCAGTCGGCCGGATCAACTGGGGCTACAACGCCCGCACGATGGACCCGGACGCGGAGGTGAGCCAACTCTGGGATTTCCTGGGGGCGGCCGTCGAGAATGGGCTGACCGCCGAGGACCTCCTCTGCACCATCGCCGAGCGCCGGGTGCTGCCTCTCCAAATGCGCACCCACAAGATTGGGCACATGTCCGGCCGGTTCGACCCGACCCGGACGTCCAAGGCGCCGCTCACCAAGGCCCAGGTGGCCCGCCGGGTGAATAACATCACCAAGGCGAACATGCCTGAGGACTGGAACTACGGGCTGGCGCCCCGCAACAGGGACCTGCCGCCCGAGCTGGTAAGCTTGTTGTTCTGGCCGACTTCCGGCTTGCGGCTGCTTGGCCGACTTCTTTTTCTTTCTGCCGACTTCCGGCTCGCTGTTTGCTCATGTCTTCTGTTTTTCTAGCTCTTCGACCGCCAGAACGTTGAGGACGGCGACCTGGCGACAAGGAGGTGGACGCCGGATCACGCCGATCCGGCTGACCAAGCCGGCGACCAGGCCGGCGACGACGACTTGCTGCAGGCGCCTGACCTAGGCGGCCAGGGGGAGCACAATCTGCCCCCTTCACCGGAGCAGCAGGAGGACGACGAGCCGGCGACGTCCGCCACGGGGCCGATCCCCGTGGTGCCTCTGCGCGCGAGGCCGCCTAGCACCACGGTGACTTCGGTGCCCAAGGGGAAGAAGCGGGTCGGCGACCCCCGCTCCACCGTCGCCTTGGAGGCGAAGGCGAAGAAACTCCGCCGGCAGCAGCCGAAGAAGGTTCCGGAGCAGGCCGGGTGAGCTCTCTTTTTCTCTTGTTTGATTCCTTTTCTTTCCTTACTCTTTATGATTATCTTTTTCTTATTTGTTCGGCTAGGGCCCCCATCAAGTTCGCTCAGGGCGGCGGCTCCCGGCAAGCCCCGCGTGTCGTGTCGCCGCTTCCGCGACAAAGGAGGGAGTCGACGCCACAGCCTCCATCGCGCGCGCCTACGCCGCCGCCGCCTGCGGGTACTCCGCCTCCCGCCGGGGCGCCTTCCTTCGCTGTGCCACTGGCTTCAGCGCCTGGCCGCGGCACGCGGGCCGAGCCGACGCGCCAGCCGACGCTGGACGACATGTTCCCGCGCCTTGCTCGTCTTCTGGACCCAGCCGCTGGGGCCGGCCGGGGCATGCTGCCTTCGACCGGAGCTGGAGCCAGCAGGGCTGCGCCGCCTGCGACCAGAGCCGGAGCCGGGCCGAGCGTGGTGGTGTTGGAGGAGAGCCCGGAGGGGGAGCCTCGGGCGCTGGAGATGGCTGCGCCGACTGGGCCAACTGCTTCGCCCGGAGCGCCGCCACCGCCGGAGCCGACAAGGGAGGAGCCGGCCAGGCGGGAGCCGGCAAGGGATGAGCCGGCGCACATGGAGGACGCCGACTCGCGCGCGCTGGTGAGGACGGAAGCCCCGTCGGCGCCGTTGGGGAGCCTGCATGTGGCCAAGGGCGCCCGGCTGCTGCACGTGCCATCCGCCTCCGACTCCAGCCTTGGCTCGGCTGGCACTATGGAGCAAGCGTGGCTTAGCGCAGACTCCTACGAGGTGACCAGCCGGGAGGGGAACCCCGGCCAAGCGTCGGTGAAGATGTTCTTCTCCGGCTTGCAGGCCAACCTCAAGGCTAGGGCTGCCGAGACCGCGGCCAACGTCGCCAAGGTGGAGGAAGCCAGCAAGGTAAGCGCTCCATCTGTTTTTCAATTTGGTTATTATCCTGGTAGCCCTCCGAGGCATGGGCCGGCTGCTCGGAGCCGGTCCGGGTTTCGTCTAGTTGACTGATTTTCTTTCTCCTTAGGCTGTGGCGGAGCGGCGCACCAACTTGTACAACCGCGCCGTGACCCACTACCACAAGGCCAAGCTTGACCGGGCCGACTTGGCTCGCGAGCTGGAGGCCGTCAAGGGTAAGATCCTTCTCCTTCCGACTTGGTGTCTTCTTTCTTTAGTCTTGGTTGGCTGACGCTTCTTTCTGGCTGCCTTGCAGCTGAAGCCGCCAAGGTCCCGCGGCTGGAGGCGGATCTTCGGGCTGCTCGTGCTCAGTGCGCCGAGAGCGAGGAGGCGGGCCGATCTGCTGCCGCCAAGCTCAAGGTGGCTGAGCTGGAGCTAGCGCGGCTGCGCCGGCTTGAGGAGAACCACCTCAAGGAACTTACCCTCCTCAGGACAGCTGAGAAGGAGAAGGTGGAGGACCTGAGCCGGCGGCTGACCGAGGTGGAGAAGCAGCGGCTTGCGCTTCAGGAGGAGGTCACCACCAAGACCACGGAGCTGTCGGCCACCGCCAAGCGCTGGGTGGATGGGATTGGCGCGCTCGACCGCGGCCTGTCGGGTGAGTGCATTTCTTCTTTCTTCCTTTCCCTTTGCCGGCTTTCGGCTGTCGGCTGCCGGCTTAGTTTGGCAGCCGGCGGCAGAAACTCTGATTTTTTCGCTATCTCCATCTTCGGGCTGGGGGCAGTCGGTTCTTGCCGGCTGCCGCCAGGCTTTTCCTTTTCCTTCGAAATTTCCATCTTCGGGCTGGGGGCAGTCGGCTCTTGCCGGCTGCCGCCAGGCCTACTTTAGGACTTCGAAAATTCGCATTTTTCAGCTTATTTCGGCTTTAACGATTTCTAACGTGCTTCTTCTTGCAGCGGCCTTCCCGGAAACGCAGGATGTGGCATTAGCAGCCGTTGGCGTTGCGCGTGAGGCTAGGAGGCGGGCGACTGGCGAGGGCAGCTCGGAGTACTTCACCATGGAGGATTACATGGCATCCATGGCCGCCCGCGTCGAGCCCATCACAAAGCTGGGCTGGGAGCTCCGGAAGGCGGCTGAGGAACTGGTCTCGATGCTGTGGCCCACGGAGGCGGCGCCGCAAGATCTCTCCAACCTCATCTCCTGGATGGAGCGGGCGCCGGATCGCTTCCTCGACTGGAAGGAGTCTGCCACGCGCGCTGGAGCCGACATGGCGCTGTCCTTTGTCCTCTCCTGGTACACCGAGGTGGACCTTGGGCAGCTCGAGTACCGGCGAGCCGGCGTGGAGGACAAGCTCCTGGCCAAATACAAGACTGCCCGGCTTGCCCGAGCCAGCGCCATCGCCGACTTCGTCGACAAGGGCCTCTTCGTCGCGGACCCGAACCCGCCGTCTGACGACGAGGATGACGAGATGGAGGGCGAGGAGGCGGAAGATGCGCCTGGGGATGACCCGGCAGCCGGCTCCGCTGATGCTCCTCCGGCTGGTCCTCCTCCAGCCGGTGCTTAATTTACCTGTCTCTTAGTTGTTGCTTTTGCCAAGACAATTTGTTAAATCCCTGGGATGCCGGGTGTATATGTATGAATATTATCGTCCTTTTATTATGTCACACTTTAATGTGTTTGTTAATCATTTGTGTGCCGACTTGCTTTCTTTCGACTTGTTCGCTTTTTCCCATCCGCCCCACTCTTTGGCTTTGCTCTTGCCGGTCGTACGTCCGACTTGCGATCCGTCGCCGGATCAAGAGCGGGCCGCTGGGTGAGGCCGACAGTATTTCAGTCGAACGAGCCGAGTTCGGCAATCCGGCACTTTTATGAAAAGTTGCAAGTCAACTCGCTTTTACTCTTTCCCTTAGTCGTCTTTCGCGTGCCGGCTCCCTAGGCCTTACTCCCGCCAGCCGGACAGCCTGGTTGCGGTCTGTAGCTGGATCGGAAGCCGGCTGTCGGAAGCCGGATCACGTTACTGAGCCGGCCTTGTGAGTGGGTTTAAGCCAATTGGCGGAACAAAGTAGAGTACACGAAAAACTTGTCGGAAACGGCGCTCTTGGCGCATGCTTTTTCATAGCTTACAAAAGGGGTACAAGGGATACATACATTCCTGCTCTCAAGTGTAAAATGGGCGGAGCAAGTTGACATTCCAGGGACGTTTAGTCTCCTCGTCAGCCTTGTCCGGCTTGTTTTCTCTAGCCTCTTGGGCATCTATGAGATAGTAGGAATCATTGCCTACTGCCTTGCTCACGATGAAGGGACCCTCCCATGGGGATGACAGTTTATGCTGTCCGGCTGTCCGCTGGATCAGCCGGAGCACTAGGTCTCCTTCTCGGAATGCTAAGGGCTGGACCTTCCGGCTGTGATAGCGTCGGAGGCTCTGCTGGTAGATAGTAGATCTGGACGCAGCCAGCAGCCGGGCTTCTTCGACCAGGTTGACTCCATCTTCGCGAGCTTCTTTGGCTTCGGCTTCTGTGTAGAGCTTGATCCTTGGCGCGTCGCGCTCGATATCAGTCGGCAGGACGGCTTCGGCCCCGTATACGAGGAAGAATGGTGTGAAGCCGACTGAGCGGTTTGTCGTTGTGCGCAGGATCCACAACACATTGGGTAGCTCTTCAATCCAGCAGCCGGCTGCTCGCTCGAGCGGCTCCACCAGCCGGGGCCGGATGCCGGCTAGGCCAAGCCGTTAGCCTTCTCCACTTGTCCGTTGGACTCCGGGTGCGCCACAGAGGCTAGGGCCATCCGGATCCCCATTTCCCCGCAATAGCGAGAGAAGATGCCTTGGGAGAAGTTGCTACCGTTGTCGGTGATGATGCTGTGGGGGTAGCCGAACCTCACGATGATTTCCTTGAGGAATGTGACGGCTGTGGAGCCGTCCAGCTTCTTGATCGGCTTGGCTTCGATCCACTTGGTGAATTTGTCAATCATCACCAAGAGATGTGTCATGCCGCCTCGCGCTGTTCTGAACGGGCCCACCATATCCAAGCCCCATACGGCAAACGGCCATGTGATGGGGATGGTTTTCAAGGCGGAAGCCGGCTGGTGTCTCTTCTTTGCGAAGCGCTGACAGCCGTTGCACTTCTTCACCAACTCTTCTGCGTCTCTGAGCGCAGTCGGCCAGTAGAAACCGTGCCGGAAAGCTTTGGCCACTATGGCTCTGGATGAGGCGTGATGTCCGCACTCTCCTTGATGGATTTCCCGTAGGAGTTCAATCCCTTCAGCCGGCTCGACGCACCGCTGGAACACCCCACTTACGCTGCGTTTGTACAGCTGGTGGTTGATGATTGTATAGGCCTTGGCCCTTCTCTCAATCTGCCCGGCCTGGACTCTATCATCGGGCAAGCACACCGTCGGTGAGGTAGGAGAGGAATTCTTGTGCCCATGAAGGTACGCATCTTATCTCGAATACGCCGACCAACGGGGCCTCCTGCGTGGGAGCTTCCGGATTCGAGCTCGCATGGTTGCCGGGGTTCGGCTTGCTAGCCCCGAGTTTGGCGATGAAGCCCCCGGGCTGGACAGAGAAGCCCCCGGGTTCGGCATGGTAGCCGGCGGGTTCGGCTTGTTAGCCCCCGACTTGGGCGATGAAGCCCCCGGGTTCGGCTGAGCAGCCCCCGGGTCAGCCGGCACGAATATTGAATCCGAGTCCGGTGATGGTATGATGGACGGCTTCTTGAGAACCGCCAAGGCGACACCCGGCGGAATGGCTTGCCGGGTTGAGCCAATCTTGGACAAGGCGTCAGCTGCCTCGTTGTTTGCCCGTGGCACGTGGTGAAATTCGCAGCCGTCGAAGAAGCCGGATAGCTGCTGGACGTGGAAGCGGTATGAGGCCATGTTGGCGTCCTTCGCGTCCCAGTCGCCAGATGCTTGCTGTATGACCAAGTCGGAGTCGCCGAAGCAGACTATGCGACGCACGCCAATCTCCTTGGCCAGCTTCAGCCCATGAATGAGCGCTTCATACTCCGCCACATTGTTGGATGCGGCGAAGTGGATCTGCAGGACGTAGTCCAGCCGGTCTCCCTTGGGAGAGGTGATGACGATGCCGGCTCCCAAGCCGTTGCGCATCTTCGAGCCGTCAAAGTGCATCTTCCAATGTGTGGAATCCGGCACAGGCGGCAGGTATTGCATCTCGGCCCAGTCGACGAAGAAGTCCGCGAGGATCTGCGACTTGATGGCTGTGCGCGGCTCGTAGAGGATGGTGTGGGCGGCTAGCTCCAGAGCCCACTTGGCAACCCGGCCGTTGGCGTCTTTGCTGCCAATGATTTCCGCCAAGGGCGCTGTGGCAACCACCTTGATGGGGTGCTCTTGGAAGTAATGCTTGAGCTTCTTGGCCGCCATGTATACGCCGTAGGTGACCTTCTGGTAGTGGGGGTAGTTTTGCTTCGACTGGGAGAGCACTTCGCTGAGGTAGTAGACTGGGCGCTGAACCAGCTGCTCCCTGCCGGCTTCTTTGCGCTCCACCACCAGGACAACGCTAACCACTCGGTTGGTGGCTGCGATGTACAACAGCATCGGCTCCATTGAAGCCGGCGTTGCGAGGATTGGCGCGGTTGAGAGCACGCGCTTCAAGTCACGGAAGGCTTCATCCGCCTGTGGTGACCGGACGAACTTGTCCGCCTTCTTCATCAATTGGTACAGGGCAGTATTTTCTCCCAATGCACTACGGCTGCT
>NC_061512.1:47973699-48067714 GCF_022539505.1 Lolium rigidum | reverse complement strand
GGCCTCCTAGGGAATCTATCGGTAATTAAGGTACTCCTTTAATAGAGCACCGGAGCAAAGCATTAACACTCCATGAACACATGTGATCCTCATATCACCGCCTTCCCCTCCGGTTGTCCCAATTTCTGTCACTTTGGGGCCTCGGGTTCCGGATAGCAATATGTGTATACAACTTGCAGGTAAGATCATAAAGCAATGAATATCATCATGAATCGAAACATGTTCAGATCTGAGATCATGGCACTCGGGCCCTAGTGACAAGCATTAAGCATAACAAGTTGCAACAATATCATAAAAGTACCAACTACGGATACTAGGCACTATGCCCTAACAATCTTATGCTATTACATGACCAATCTCATCCAATCCCTACCATCCCCTTCAGCCTACAGTGGGGGCATTACTCACACATGGATGGGGGAAGCATGGCTGGTTGATGGAGAGGCGTCGGTGGTGATGATGGCGATGATCTCCTCCAATTCCCCGTCCCGGCGGAGTGCCAGAACGGAGTTTCTGGTCCCGAGACGGAGTTTCGCGATGGCGGCGGAGTTCTGGATGTCTTATGGCAATTTCGTCTAACCCCCATGCGTTTTTAGGTCGAAAGCCTTAAGTTGTCGAAAGGGGAGCGTCGGATGCTGGCCGAGGCGCCGCCACCATAGGCCGGCGCGGCCCAGGGGCCCACCGCGCCGCCTTGTGGTGGGGGAGCCTCGTGGCCCCCCCTCCGTCTCATCTTCTGGCTCCGTCAATCTTCTATGAAAATAGGCCCATTGCGATTATTTCCGGGGATTTTCCTGAAAGTTGAGTTTCTGCACAAAAATAGGACACCAGGGCAATTTTGCTGAAAACAGCGTTAGTCCGTGTTAGTTGTATCCAAAATACACAAATTAGAGGCAAAACAATAGCAAAAGTGTTCGGGAAAGTAGATACGTTTTGGACGTATCAGGAGTTCACCTAGATTTTTAATTTTGTTGAATTAAAATTTGAACTAAATTTGTCATAAACTTAGTCTAAACTATTGCAAATATATGTTGTAGATCATGGCGTCCCCATCAATCAATTTTAACCAGTTCCTAGAGAAAGAAAATCTTAAGAGCAACGGTAGCAACTTCATCGACTGGTTCCGTCATGTGAGGATTTTCCTCACTGGTGGAAACCTGCAATATGTGCTCGATGCACCGCTAGGTGCCCCACCTGCAGAAACTGAAACCGATGAAGTAAAGAATGTTTACGAGACTCAGAAAACTCGGTACTCTCAAGTTCAGTGTGCCATCCTATGCAGTCTGGAAGCCGATCTTCAAAAAAGTGTTTAGCACCACGATCCGCATGAGTTGGTCAATGAGCTGAAAGCTATTTTTGAAACTCATGCGGCTGTGGAATGGTATGAAGCATCGAAAAACTTCTTCAGTTGCATGATGGAAGAGGGCAGCTCCGTTAGTGAGCACATGCTCATCATGACTGGGCATGCGAAGAAACTCAGTGACTTGGGGATAGTGATACCTAACAGACTGGGGATTAATCGTGTACTTCAATCACTGCCACCTAGTTACAAGAACTTTGTGATTAACTACAATATGCAGAACATGAACAAAGAGTTACCTGAACTCTTCTCCATGCTAAAATCTGCTGAGATTGAGATAAAGAAAGAGCACCAAGTGTTGATGGTCAACAAGACCACCAGTTTCAAGAAACAGGGCAAGTCTAAGGGAAAATTCAAGAAGGGCGGCAAGAAAGCTACCGCGCCTCCTGTGAAGCCTAAGGCTGGCCCCAAGCCTGATGCTGAGTGCTAATACTGCAAGGAGAAGGGACACTGGAAGCATAATTGCTCCAAGTACTTGGCTGATTTGAAGAGCGGCCTTGTCAAGAAGAAGAAAGGTATATCTGATATACATGTTATAGATGTTTATCTTACTGGTTCTCGTTCTAGTGCCTGGGTATTTGATACCGGTTCGGTTGCTCACATTTGTAACTCGAAACAGGAACTACGGAATAAATGAAGCCTATCGAGGGATGAAGTGACGATGCGCGTTTGAAATGGATCCAAGGTCGATGTGATCGCCGTCGGCACGCTCCCTCTACATCTACCTTCGGGATTAGTTTTAAACCTCAATAATTGTTATTTAGTGCCTGCGTTGAGCATGAACATTATATCTGGATCTTGTTTAATGCAAGACGGTTATTCATTCAAGTCTGAGAATAATGGTTGTTCTATTTTTATGAATAATATCTTTTATGGTCACGCACCTAAGAAGAATGGTTTATTTATATTAAGTCTCGATAGTAGTGATACACATGTTCATAACATTGATGGTAAGCGAATTAAATTGAATGATAATTCTACTTATATGTTACACTGTCGTTGACGAGGGATCACCTCGGCAATGCCTACGTATTGTAGACTTGGGTTTCGGGAGAGAGCGACGATGGAGATTCCGAGAGCGAGATTAGGCACACGACGTACCCAGCTTCGGGTCCCCTCGGTGGAGGATCCCTACGTGCTGCTAGCAATCCAGTATATGATCGTAGATGTGTTTACAGGTTGCCGCCATAGGCGGAGCTATGTTGTCTATATTCTGTCTATCTGTTAGCCTCCCCTCTATCGGGTGCCCTAGCCGGCTTTATATATGCAACCAGCCTAGGGTTTTACAAGAGTCCTAGTCGACTACTTCTTCGGGTTGTCTTGTTGGGCCTTCTCCATATTGCGCCTTCTCCATATTGGGCCGAGCCTGGTATACTAATAATGGGTACCCGAAGGGTATGCCCATGACAGTAGCCCCCGAGTGTCTAGGGAAGTCGAAGACTTGCGTAGAGACTCCAAGCATAATCATCTCCGAAGTCGAAGAAATACAAGGCGAGGTCCATGTCGTAGATCATGTGTAGCGTAGATGATGTCGATGATTCTCGAAATTACTTTTCTATCGGGTGTGCGGCAGCGCTCCCGATGGGAGTAGCCCCCGAGTCTATGGGCAAGTGCTTGCACTTGAGCATAGACTCAAGTTGTACTACTCGATGAAGAACTTGACTATTCCGGGCACAACCCCTCTTTTTATCGACTCCTGCTGGAGGACTTGATGAAATTCATGTGCTCCCGATGGGAGTAGGCTCTACTCGAGTCGTAGAATCGAGTTGAGTCTATAAAATTTGATTGTCGTAGATGCTGTCGAAGTTATTTTTCTATCGGGTGCGCGACCAGTGCTCCCGATGGGAGTAGCCCGCGAGGCTACAACCAAGTGTTTGCACTTGGGTGTAGGCTCAACTTGCTTTTAATCGACTCCATAATTTTTCCTCTTTCTTGTATCTTGTCGGGAGGGTGAACAATGCTCTTGGTAAGAGTAGACCCCGAGTCTATGGGCAGGTGCTTGCACCTGGGTATAAACTCAAGTTGTACTACTCGATAAAGAACTTGACTATTTCATTTGACATCCATATCTATATTGTCCAGGGATAATGGTAAATGGGGCTGGTTCATCTGATGGATCAGGTACCAGTTAACTGCTCTTGTGGCAATCCCGCAAGAACCTACTTCAAGATCAAGTCCCCAGACTTGACCTCGGTACCTGGCATAATTCGTCACGTGCCGCATAAGGACTTACCATGATCCGAATTCCAGTAATGTTATCGAGTCCACAGCGCATCCGCCGGGATTTTTCTTCACATCTATTGATGTGGAAAAAAGTAGCAGAGCGCAGTCTTTGGCGATGCCACGCGACACAGTACGGATCCCGGGGTCTTACCTTCGTAAGTATTACGGCATTCAGAGATTTATTCGCGACGGACGCGCTTTGAGAATATTTTGTCAAGTGCTTTGTTCGGCTGATGCAATAACCCTTTTTGCGGGTTCTTCTATGTTTTTCGCGGGTGTGATGAGACGCCGAATATATTGGGTTCTTCTATATTGTCGTCAGGCACATTGCCGATGCTCTTGCTCGGAACAAATGACCAGTCAATGGACCCGAAGATTTGTCCATCCTCTCTTTTTTTCGGTTCCTCTTTGATGATAATTTCGTTGAGTTCCTCCTTCAGGAAAATTTCTTCGAGTTCCTCCTTGAAGAAAATTTCTTCGGGTTCCTCCTTCAGGAAAATTTCTTCGGGTTCTCCTTGAGGAAAATTCTTCGGGTTCCTCCTTCAGGAAAATTTCTTCGGGTTCCTTCTTGCAGAAATTTTGTCGAATTCTCTCTTGAAAACAATTTTGTCGAGTTCCTCCCTGAAGAAAATTTCATCGGGTTCATCCTTGAAGACTTTTTGTAGGTGCAGTTATTATTTTTGTCGACCTGAGATGTAAAGTGAAGAAGTATGGCGCAGCCCCCGAGTGTCGGGTGCAGCGAAAGTAAACGATAATCAACTTTGTGCAAAATAAAAGAACACTTAGCTTATTGGACACGAGGAAGTCGATGCGTGATGAAGTCTTCGCGTGTAGATAAGAAGTATAGCCAAAGTAGAAACCACCAAATAGCAAAAATGGATGCCGCAAAATTGTTGATGAAGAAATAGCCGAGTTCAAGAGCGTTGCTGGGGTGATGTCATGATTGTTGCTTAGACACGGTACCGCAGTTATACCCCGGGGAAAAGTCATTGTCGTGCCCCCGAGTGTTTAGCCATGATGTCAAAAGAAGTTGACGGAGTCGCGGTGTCATATAAGGTGAAGTCATTTAGGATGAAGTCATAGACAATAATATATGAAGATAAATCCCAGATGAAGTATTTGAGATGAATCCATATTGAAGATTACGCCATTAAATATAGAGCGCATATTGAAGATAAATCCGTCGATATCATAAAGGATGAATCCATTGGCCCGAAGAATCCAGTAATAATCATAGAAGATGAATCCCAGATATCATAGAAGATGAATCCATAGGCCCGAATAAAATAGTTCTAGTAATAACCATAGAAGATGAAACCATCGTCCCGAAAACGCATCGGGTAATATTGTATAAGAGTGAACAAATAATAACCCGAAGAGAAACAATCCAGCAAGCCGAAGAAGATAAATCCACTGTTCCGAAGAAAGTAAATCTACCAAGCCGGAGAAGATATATCCAGAGTAATATAATGAATTTTGCGGTGACGATGTAATGCGCCCCCAAATGTCGGGTGTCTTTTGCTATGACATTATAATGGCATAACCCCGAATATTTGGGTATAACGAAAGTAAATAATAATTGACTATCGAAATAATAACACTTAGCTTTATATCTGGTGCGGCGGAACCGATGTGGAAGCAAATCACGTGGTGAACACTGTCAATGTAGTCGTGCGACGCTTAGCCGGAAGTAGTCGATTACGTCGTGCAGCGCCTGGCCAGCGTGGTCGATGAAGAGGACGCAGTCGATATGGCCGATCCGCGGCAGGTGAGTATCCAAAATATATTGAGTCTGCGGCGTCGGGTCCATGACACGCGAGCCCCCAGTATGACGAGTGTGTGACGACGGGTGCGGTCGTCGAGTATAGTAGTCGAAGTTTTGTTTCAATCTGCAGTTATATCGCGGTGCAAAAACTGCGCACAAATAATAGTGCAAGCCGAAAAATATTTAGCGAAATAAATTTTACGAGTAGTAATTAATTAGAAATATAGCACCTGATATTTTTATATCAGACGACGAGTTTGCGAGGAAGCGCGATGCACACGAAGTGGAATGACGTTTGGTCGGAAGAAGCCGACGGAGCAGATAATGTCGATGAGGCTGACGAGCAATATAGGTTCATCTGAACAGCCACGGCCAAGGCGAAGTATTTCAGGTTGTCCACGCGACTTGGCGACTCATCAAGGTTGCAATATACTTTTTATCTAGCATCTCGATGAATGTTCCTTCTCTGATGAAGCTGCTTTCTCTTTTGAATAGATCTTGTACGTGGCCTTCAATTAGCTCATACTTTATTTGCTTTGGAACTTGGACTACGGCAGTCGCTTTTTGTTCAGCTGGCTTGTCTCCAATACTGCGCGTTGATGGCAAACGATTCGTGTGATAGGGCGCAGCCGACCAGCTTCTTAATTTCCGATCCAATTTTCTCCTTTGACTTTCTTCAGGATTTTGACAACTCCTTGGATTAGTACCGCATCGTAGCTTTTACGGAGACTCCCGCAACTTGAATCGTAGCTTTAGGGATGAGACTTTCTGTAACTTAAAAAACGTAGACCACGGCAAAGACGAAAACATCCACACATGTCGACCAAGACGGAGGAAAGGCCAGCCGTGGCGGAGCGAAACCAAACGCGCCCCGCTGATGAGTAGCCAGATGCAATCTAATGTTTGAAGATGATGCCGTGATGAAGCTAACGGTGCCGATGCAGATGAATCGACCACTTATGATCTTGATGATGATGTATAGGGATCTCGCCCGGATAACAAAATCCAGTCGTCGTGATTCCCACAGACGGCGCCAATTGACGAGGGATCACCTCGGCAATGCATACGTATTGTAGACTTGGGTTTCGGGAGAGAGCGACGATGGAGATTCCGGGAGCGAGATTAGGCACACGACGTACCCAACTTCGGGTCCCCTCGGTGGAGGATCCCAACGTGCTGCTAGCAATCCAGTATATGATCATAGATGTGTTTACAGGTTGCCGCCATAGGCGGAGTTATGTTGTCTATATTCTGTCTATCTGTTAGCATCCCCTCTATCGGGTGCCCTGGCCGGCTTTATATATGCAACCAGCCTAGGGTTTTACAAGAGTCCTAGTCGACTACTTCTTCGGGTTGCCTTGTTGGGCCTTCTCCATATTGCGCCTTCTCCATATTGGGCCGAGCCTGGTATACTAATAATGGGTACCCGAAGGGTATGCCCATGACAGTCGTCTTGGTCATATTGGAGTGAAACGCATGAAGAAACTCCATTCCGATGGATTACTTGAGTCACTTGACTTTGAGTCATTTGATAGATGCGAAGCATGTCTAATGGGAAAAATGACTAAGACTCCATTCTCTGGTATTATGGAGCGAGCTACAGACTTATTGGAAATCATACATACCGATGTGTGTGGACCAATGAGTGTAGCCTCGCGCGGTGGTTATCGTTATGTTCTAACCTTCACAGATGATCTGAGTAGATATGGGTATATCTATTTCATGAAACATAAATCCGAAACTTTCCAGAAGTTTAAGGAATTCCAAAGTGAAGTAGAAAATCAACGTAACAAGAAGATTAAATTTCTGCCATCTGATCGCGGAGGCGAATATCTGAGTTATGAGTTTAGCATGCATTTAAATAAATACAGAATACTTTCACAGTTGACACCGCCGGGAACACCACAACGAAATGGTGTGTCCGAACGTCGTAATCGAACCCTCTTAGATATGGTTCGTTCTATGATGTCTCTTACTGATTTGCCGTTATCGTTTTGGGGTTATGCATTAGAGACAACTGCATTCACTTTAAATAGGGCACCATCTAAATCCGTTGAAACGACACCGTATGAATTATGGTTTAATAAGAAACCTAAGCTGTCGTTCCTTAAAGTTTGGGGTTGCGAAGCCTATGTAAAAAAGTTACAACCGGACAAGCTAGAACCTAAAGCGGAGAAATGCGTCTTCATAGGATACCCTAAGGAAACTATAGGGTATACTTTCTATCACAGATCCGAAGGCAAAATCTTTGTTGCTACGAACGGAACCTTTCTTGAGAAAGAATTTCTCACTAAAGAAGTGACTGGAAGAAAAGTACAACTCGATGAGGTTACTGAACCTTCTCTTATTGATCAGAGTAGCGCAGTACCGGAAGATGTTCTTGTGCCGCCTGCACCGGTAACAGAGGAAGCTAATGATAATGATCATGCAATTTCGAGCGAGATAGCTACTGAACCTCGCAGATCGACAAGGGAATGTACCACTCCTGATTGGTTTGATCCTTGTCTAAATGTCATGATTGTGGACAACAATGATGAAGACCCTGCGACGTATGAAGAAGCGATGATGAGCCCAGATTCCAACAAATGGCAAGAAGCCATGAAATCCGAAATGGGATCCATGTATGATAACAAAGTGTGGACTTTGGTAGACTTACCTCGATAGCCGCAAGGCTGTCGAGAATAAATGGATCTTCAAGAGAAAAACAGATGCTTGATGGTAATATTACTTGTTTATAAAGCTCGACTTGTCGCAAAGGGTTTCCGACAAATTCAAGGTGTTGACTACGATGAGACTTTCTCACCTGTAGCGAAGCTAAAGTCTGTGAGGATTTTGTTAGCAATAGCTGCATTTTTCGATTATGAGATTTGGCAGATGGATGTCAAAATGGCGTTCCTTAATGGAGACATTGAAGAAGAGTTGTATATGGTACAACCCAAAGGTTTTGTCGATCCTAAAAGTGCTGACAAGGTGTGCAAACTTCAGCGTTCAATTTATGGACTGAAGCAAGCATCCAGAAGTTGGAACCGACGCTTTGATAAGGTGACCAAAGACTTCGGGTCTATACAGTGTAATGGAGAGGCCTGTATTTACAAGAAAGTGAGTGGGAGCTCTGTAGCATTCCTAATATTATATGTAGATGACATATTATTGATTATGAATGATATAGAACTATTAAGCAGTGTAAAAGGTTATTTGTATAAGTGTTTTTCAATGAAAGACCTTGGTGAAGCATCGTACATTTTAGGCATCAAGATTTATAGAGATAGATCAAGACGCCTAATAGGGGCTTTCACAGAGTACATACCTGGACAAGATTCTAAAGAAGTTTAGAATGGATGAAAGTAAGAAAGGGTTCTTACCTATGTTGCCAGGTAAGGTTTTGAGTAAAACTCAAGGTCCGGCTACGGCAGAAGAAAGAGAAAGGATGAATCAGATTCCATATGCCTCGGCAGTAGGCTCTATCATGTATGCCATGTTGTGTACTAGACCGGATATAGCACATGCTGTTAGTTTGACTAGCAGATATCAAAGTGATCCAGGAATGGAACACTGGACAGCGGTCAAGAATATCCTGAAGTACTTGAAAAGAACCAAGGATATGTTTCTTTGTTATGGAGGTGACCAAGAGCTCGTTGTAACCAGTTACACCGATGCAAGTTGGAACACTGATCCCGATGACTCTAAGTCTCAGTCTGGGTACGTGTTTATATTGAATGGTGCTGCAGTAAGATGGAGTAGCTCGAAGCAGTGCACGGTGGCGAAGTCTTCAACAGAATCAGAATACATAGCGGCTTCAGAGGCTTCATCAGAAGCGGTATGGATGAAGAGGTTCATTGTTGAGCTTGGTGTGGTTCCTAGTGCATTGGACCCACTAGTCATCTATTGTGACAAGATGGGTACCATCGCCAATGCACAAGAACCAAGGTCACACAAGAGGCTGAAGCATATCAAGCTGTGTTTTCATTCGATTCGCGAATACATCGAAGATGGAGAAGTAAAGATTTGCAAAGTACACACTGATCTGAATGTGGCAGATCCGTTGACTAAAGCTCACCCTAGGGCAAAGCATGACCAACACCAGAATGCCATGGGTGTTAGGTACCTTACAATGTAATCTAGATAATTGACTCTAGTGCAAGTGGGAGACTGTTGGAGATATGCCCAAGAGGAAATAATAAAGTGGTTATTATATATCTTTGTGTTTATGATAAATGTTTATATACCATGCTATAATTGTATTAACCGAAACATTGATACACGTGTGTTATGTAAACAACAAGGAGTCCCTAGTAAGCCTCTTATATAACTAGCTTGTTGATTAATAGATGATCATAGCTTCGTGATCATGAACATTGGATGTTATTAATAACAAGGTTATATCATTATGTGAATGATGTAATGGACACACCCAATTAAGCGTAGCATTAGTTCACGTCATTAAGTTCATTTGCTATAAGATTTCGATACATAGTTACCTAGTCCTTTCGACCATGAGATCATGTAAATCACTTATACCGGAAGGGTACTTTGATTACATCAAACGCCACTGCGTAAATGGGTAGTTATAAAGGTGGGATTAAGTATCCAGAAAGTATGAGTTGAAGCATATGGATCAACAGTGGGATTTGTCCATCCCGATGACGGATAGATATACTCTGGGCCCTCTCAGTGGAATGTTGTCTAATTAAGCTTGCAAGCATATGAATGGTTCATAAGAGACTACATACCACGGTACGAGTAAAGAGTACTTGTCAGGAGATGAGGTTGAACAAGGTATAGAGATACCAATGATCAAACCTCGGACAAGTAAAATATCGCGTGACAAAGGGAATCGGTATCGTATGTGAATGGTTCATTCGATCACTAAGTCATCGTTGAATATGTGGGAGCCATTATGGATCTCCAGATCCCGCTATTGGTTATTGGTCGGAGAGAGGTCTCAACCATGTCTGCATAGTTCACGAACCGTAGGGTGACACACTTAAGGTTTGATGTCGTATTAGTAAATATGGAATATGGAATGGAGTTCGAAGTTTTGTTCGGAGTCTCGGATGGGATCCAGGACATCACGAGGAGTTCCGGAATGGTCCGGAGAATAAGATTCATATATAGGAAGTCATTTTATAAGTTTGAAAATGATGCGGTGCATTTATGGAAGGTTCTAGAAGGTTCTAGAAAAGTCCGGAAGAAATCACTTTGGAAGGGGACTCCACCTAGCATGGCCGCCCAACCCTAAGGGGGTGGAGTCCTAGGTGGACTCCACCTTGGTGGCCGGCCACCCCCCTCCAAGGAAAGGTGGGAATCCCACCTTGAGTGGGAATCCCACCTTGGGTAGGTTTCCCACCATATGGAAGGTTTTGGGTTGGGGTCTTATTCGAAGACTTGTAGACCAACTCTTGGGGGTTCCACCTATAAAAAGAGGGACAAGGGGAGGGGGCCGGCCACACCGAGCCCTAGTTGGCCGCACCCCTTAGTGGCAGGCGCCCCCCTCTCCCCAAACCCTAGCCGCTCTCCTCCACCACTTCTCCCGCATACGCTTTAGCGAAGCTCTGCCGGAGATCTCCATCACCCCGCCACCACGCCGTCGTGCTGCCGGGATTCCGAGGAGGATCTACTACTTCCACTGCCCGCTGGAACGGGGAGAAGGACATCGTCTTCATCAACACCGAACGTGTGACCGAGTACGGAGGTGCTGCCCGATTGTGGCACCGTCAAGATCTTCTACACGCTTTTGAAAGCAGCAAGTGATCATCTTCTGCAACAACGAGATCTAATCTCGTAGGCTTTGGAAATCTTCAAGGGTTAGTCTCTTCATCCCCTCGTTGCTACCATCTTCTAGATTGCATCTTGGCTTGGATTTCGTTCTCGTGGTAGGAAAAAAATTGTTTTCTATGCTACGAATCCCTACAATAAGCAATGTACTTTGGCATGGCTTGTGTCATGGTGATCATGGATATTCTTTATGATGTCAAAAGGGAGTTGTTATGGTACAATGTACTATAGATAAGCCAAGAGAGGTGGGGTGAGGTGGTGAATAGTAGGTGGAATAGTGGTTGTACCTCTATGTAAAGAATTGGATCATAAGCAAAGGTCTCATGTGTTTTGACTTTTGGCCAAAAAAACTTTATAGATCTGTTCTAAATATTGTTTGGTAGCAATTGGTGGCATTGGTTTGAATTTTGGAAAGGTTTTGTGAAAATTTCAAAAGTTGAGGGTCATCTAGAATCTGATTCAACATTGCCACTTTGCATCCTTATAATGATCAATATAAAAGGAACTAGTCAAAGTGGTCAACATAAAAAGTGTTCATCTTGATGAGGTCTTGGATGACGTGCAAAGAGTTGGGAGTGTTTTGTTTAGAAATCTCTTAATACAGGGGCTCAAAGAGGGCAAGATGTTAAAAATGGCACAAGTGACCATTATCACATGTCACTTGAATTTGATTTTTTTCCTTTGACTTGATTTCGGTTTTCTTGATTCAAAAGTGATTCTTATTAGTTTAGTAACATTTCCAAACCATTGACGCAATTCAAAAATGGCCTAGGTTAAAGATTTACAAAAATGGCCATAGCCTCATATGAGGTGATATTCTTATTTTCTTTTTCTTCTATTTCATTTCACTTGATTCACTTGGGCATGGGTTAGGGTTCATTTAGGGTTAGATTGGGTTTGGTAATGGTTTCAAATCATTTGGGTAAGGTATGAGGGCTTAGGTCAAGATTTGCCATTATGGCTATATGCCACATATGCCTCTATGTATATTTTTATTTTATTTTTGTTTCACCTTTGATTTTGTTGGTAAGTGATAGGTTGGGTTTGTTGAGGTTTTTCAAACCATCAAAACAAGGTATAACATGGCATAGTTTATTATTTGTAAATATGGCTATTTGCTCACATAGGCTTTTCTTTTTTTAATTTAATTTAATTTATTTTGTTTTATCTTGGATGGTGAAAAGAAGAGTAAGGTTTAGGGTTTAGGAGCATTTCAAAGTACTTCACATAACCATCATGGAAAAACTCATAACATATAAGCGTGAGTACTATGCACAACCTCTAACTTAATTAAAGTTTTTGTTGGTTCTAAATTTTGGAAATAGGGAAATTCATTTTCTCTTTGTTTTTAAAATTTGGGATGTTACAAACCCTTCCCCCTTAAACAAATCTCGTCCCGAGATTTTAAGAAAAGTTAGGTTCCTAAGAGATATTGGGCAGAGGGGTTAACAGGAGACGTACTTGGCATGGCATTGGGTGCTTCCTGAGCTTCGGTGGCACTCATGTGGTAGAGACGGCCGTTGCGGTTGTTCGGGTTCCTTCTGGCTGCGGAGCGGCGCTGTTGCTGGGCAGGTGCAATGGTATTGGGGGCAGTCTTGGCAAGCTTTTTGGGGCACTCATTGGAGTAGTGACCCACAGTTCCACATTCATAACAAGTCACAGTTGACTTGTCCTTTGGAGTGACGGGGATGGCATTGCTTCCAGTCCTCGGACCAGTATTGAGGTTGTTGTTGTTACCATTGTGGTTGTTGTTGTTGTTGGGGTTGTTGTGATTGTTGCCTCCGGGCTTCGGGTGTCCTCCATTATTGTTGTAGTAGTTTGGGCGGTATGTCTGAGCAGTTGGCTTGTTGTGTCTTGGGGTAAATCCTCCAGATGAATTGTTGCGGTACTTCTGGGCATTGCTAGGCCCATTCTGGTTCATCATAGGCGCTTGCGGTTCTCGTTGGCTTGGTGAAGATTCCCTTCCATCTGGATGGCGGAGTCCACCAGGACTTCGAGGTCAGCAAACGGGATGTTCACTAACACAGTCTGCATCTCATCGTGCAGTCCGTTCAGAAATCTTTCCTTCCTCTTCTCGTTGGTGTCGGTCTCATCCGGGGCGTACCTTGACAGAGTGAGGAATCTGTCGCGGTATTCCACCACGGACATCCTTCCTTGCTTGAGTTCGCGGAACTCGTCTCTCATCTTCTTGATCAGTCCCTGGGGTACATGGTATTTGCTGAACTTGAGTTTGAAGTCTTCCCAAGTCATCATTTGTCCCGCATTCATTGCACGGGCACTTGTCCACCAGGCTCGGGCAGGTCCTGACAGGTAGTGGGTGGCAAACAATAATTTTTCTGCGGCTTCTACTCCCGCAACTTACAGGTTGTTCTCCATTGTCTGGAGCCAATCATCAGTATCTAGGGGCTCCTCGGTCTTGCTGAACATAGGAGGGTTGGTGTTCTAAAAGTTCTTCAATTTGATCCAGGGTGATCATGGTTTCCATGGCCTTGGTTGTTCTGAGCTATTTGCTGCAGGGCTGCAATATTGGCTTGTCTTTCGGTTCTTTCAGCTTCTCTATCTGCCATCATCATCTGCAGCATTTGCATCATTGCATCCTGGTTGGTGCTGCGGGTTGGAGGGGCCATCTGAACATTGAGGTAGATGATAAGATAAGAGGGAAATTTCTATGGTTTGTTTGGTTTAACGTTCAAAAAGTTTCAAAACTTGAGTAGTGTTGAGGGGGTAAAAACCAACAACACTTTTTCATTCATACCAAGCATCACACATTACATAACTAACACACCGGTGGTTTTAAGAACCATTCATTCGTTCTATGATACAATGGATCCTGATACAAACTCACACCTACGAGAGTGCTCTAGTGATACTACTCTTCAGGGTGGGTTCTTCGTCTTCACGGGTAATGTGCTTGGCGAAAGGCGCGGGCGTTGTCCAACTCCTTGCGGGTCTTGTACAGCATGAAGTCCAGGTATGCAACATAGTGGTCCATCTCCGGATGTGGTGGCATTGTTATTGGCCTTCCCATGGGGTCATGCCTTGGGTAGTAATTGAAGCGAGTGTTCTTGATCTTGTTCACATTCTGTCCACACAGACGGGCAATTGCTTCTTGCATGGCTTTGGCTATTCCTTCCTTCCAAGTGTTTCCCCTTACAGAAAACCAGATGGTTTCCCAAATTGGGGCTCCAAGCTTTCCTCTGAGGTCTGCAGTAACTTCCCACTGAGGTCATCCTCCCGACTGATTATTGAGTGGCACTCCAAAGAACTCGGGATACGGGCATCCTAGATATTCAACCAGTTGTTTCAAATCCTTCAAGAACATTAGGTTTCCTCCGTGGACAAGCTGGTAGGACTCACAGTTGTACTCCATCTGTGAGCAATTAGGATGAGTAACTTAGAGAAGTGCAAGTGTTTCAAAATTTTATGTAGAATTACAAGAAAAGTAGGGCATGGATTTCTCATTTTGAAAAGATCTCAAAGGTAAGAGTGAGAATAGGTTTTCGTAAATATTCACTTCATGGGTTTTGAAACTAATTTTTTCAGACGTCCATTCTAACTAGGGTCTCCTAAGGTCAAACAATAGCTCTGATACCAACTTGTCAACACCCGGATTTTTAAGTCCAGATGCCTATTATGCCATACATCGCAATCCCAGGAAGATTGTTTTTGCGAGACATAATAAGTTCATATCACAGCACCTCATTCATTACAACACCATAATAGTCTTACATAAACAGGATCACATGATCCAGTCTCATTACAACACTTGATCTAAGGATCAAATACATAACACAATAGCGGGAAAACGTAGTAGAGGTCCATCTGCTCCACAGGCAACTTTTGACGTCAGGAGTAGTCCTAGTTATCGTAGATGTCCTGCTGTCCTTCATCTTGGTACTGGGGCTCCTCTTCATAGTCTGGCCATTTGAATAGCCAGGGACACAACCATGAGTACTTTAAAGTGTTGGAGATATGCCCAAGAGGCAATAATAAAAGTGGTTATTATATATCTTTGAGTTTATGATAAATGTTTATATACCATGCTATAATTGTATTAACCGAAACATTGATACATATGTGTTATGTAAACAGCAATGAGTCCCTAGTAAGCCTCTTGTATAACTAGCTTGTTGATTAATAGATGATCATAGTTTCATGATCATGAACATTGGATGTTATTAATAACAAGGTTATGTCATTATATGAATGATGTAATGGACACAGCCAATTAAGCGTAGCATAAGATCACGTCATTAAGTTATTTGCTATAAGCTTTCGATACATAGTTACCTAGTCCTTTTGACCATGAGATCATGTAAATCACTTATACCGGAAAGGTACTTTGATTACATCAAACGCCACTGCGTAAATGGGTGGTTATAAAGGTGGGATTAAGTATCCGGAAAGTATGAGTTGAGGCATAAGGATCAACAGTGGGATTTGTCCATCCCGATGACGGATAGATATACTCTGGGCCCTCTCGGTGGAATGTCGTCTATATTAGCTTGCAAGCATATGAATGATTCATAAGAGACCACATACCACGGTACGAGTAAAGAGTATTTGTCAGGAGACGAGTTTGAACAAAGGTATAGAGATACCGATGATCAAACCTCGGACAAGTAAAATATCGCGTGACAAAGGGAATCGGTATCGTATGTGAATGGTTCATTCGATCACTAAGTCATCGTTGAATATGTGGGAGCCATTATGGATCTCCAGATCCCACTATTGGTTATTTGTCGGAGAGAGGTCTCAACCATGTCTACATAGTTCGCGAACCGTAGGGTGACACACTTAAGGTTTGATGTCGTATTACTAGATATTGAATATGGAATGGAGTTCGAAGTTTTGTTCGGAGTCTCGGATGGGATCCAGGACATCACGAGAAGTTCCGGAATGGTCCGGAGAATAAGATTCATATATAGGAAGTCATTTTATAAGTTTGAAAATGGTCCGGTGCATTTATGGAAGGTTCCAGAAGGTTCTATAAAAGTACGGAAGAAATCACTTTGGAAGGCGGAGTCCCGGAGAGACTCCACCAAGCTTGGTCGGACAACCCTAGGGGGTGGAGTCCCAGGTGGACTCCACCAAAGGGGGCCGGCCACCCCCCTCATGGAAAGGTGGGAATCCCACCTCAAGTGGGAATCCCACCTTGGGTAGGTTTCATGTCATATGGAAGGTTTTGGTTTGGGGTCTTATTCGAAGACTTGTAGACCAACTATTGGGGGTTCCACCTATAAAAAGAGGGACAAGGGGAGGGGGCCGGCCACCTCAAGCCATAGCTTGGCCGCACCCCGTAGTGGCCGGCCACCCCTTCTCCCCAAACCCTAGCCGCCCCTCCTCCTCCACCTCTCCCGCAAACGCTTAGTGAAGCTCTGCCGGAGATCTCCATCAACACCGCCACCACGCCGTCATGCTGCCAGGATTCAAGGAGGATCTACTACTTCCGCTGCCCGCTGGAACGGGGAGAAGGACGTCGTCTTCATCAACACCGAACGTGTGACCGAGTATGGAGGTGCTGCCCGATTGTGGCACCGTCAAGATCTTCTATGCGCTTTTGAAAGCGGCAAGTGATCATCTTCTGCAATAACGAGATCTAATCTCGTAGGCTTTGGAAATCTTCAAGGGTTAGTCTCGTCCATCCCCTCGTTGCTACCGTCTTCTAGATTGCATCTTGGCTTGGATTGCGTTCTCGCGGTAGGAATTTTTTTTCTATGCTACGAATCCCTATAGTGGTATCAGAGCCGTGTCTATGCATAGATGGTTGCACGAGTAGAACACAATTGTTTTGTGGGTGTTGATGCTTTGTTGTCTTTAGTTTGAGTACTTTGCATCTTTGTGGCATAGTGGGATGAAGCGGCTCGGGATAACTTTACATGACCGCGTTCATGAGATTTGCTCCACGCTCGACATGCAACTTGTATTGCATAAGTGGCTTTGTGGGTGTCTGTCTCTCCTACTATAGTGAAGATTCAATTTACTCTTCTATTGACAACACTAGTATCACCGTTGTGGTTCATGTTCGTAGGTAGATTAGATCTTACTCGAAAACCCTAAACCACGTAAAATATGCAAACCAAATTAGAGACGTCTAACTTGTTTTTGCAGGGGTTTGGTGATGTGATATGGCCATAATGTGATGATGAATATGTATGAGATGATCATTATTGTATTGTGGCAACCGGTAGGAGCCTTATGGTTGTCTTTAAATTTCATGTTGAGTAGTATTTCAAAGAAGTTGTAATAGTTGCTACATGGGAGAACAATCATGAAAACGGCGCCATTGACCTTGACGCTACGCCGACGATGATGGAGATCATGCCCGTTGATGATGGAGATCATGTCCGTGCTTTGGAGATGAAGATCAAAGGCGCAAAGACAAAGGGGCCATATCATATCACATATGAATTGCCTGTGATGTTAATCCTTTTTATGCATCTTATTTTGCTTAGATCGCGACGGTAGCATTATAAGATGATCCCTCTCACTAAAATATCAAGATAATAAAGTGTTCATCCTTACTAGCACCGTTGCCAAGATTTGTCGTTTCGAAGCATCTCGTGATGATCGGGTGTGATAGATTCAACAAGTGCATACAACGGGTGCAAGCCAGTTTTGCACACGCGGATACTAAGGTTGCCTTGATGAGACTAGCATGTACAGACATGGTCTCGGAACACGTGATGCCGAAAGGTAGAGCATGAATCATATGATTGATATGATGAACACTTTGAGTGTTCGCCATTGAAATTACATCTTGTCTCGTGATGATCGGACTTGGTGTGGTGGATTTGGTTCGTGTGATCACTAAGACAATTCGAGGGATATTGTTTTGAGTGGGAGTTCACCTAGTTTTTAATTTTGTTGAATTAAAATTTGAACTCAATTTGTCATAAACATTAGTCTAAACTATTGCAAATATATGTTGTAGATTATGGCGTCCCCAATCAATTTTAACCAGTTCCTAGAGAAAGTAAAGCTTAAGAGCAACGGTAGCAACTTCACCGACTGGTTCAGTCATGTGAGGATTTTCCCCGCTGGTGGAAACCTGCAATATGTGCTTGATGCACCGCTAGGTGACCCTCCTGCAGAAACTGAAACCGATGAAGTAAATAATGTTTACACGACTCGGAAAACTCGGTACTCTCAAGTTTAGTGTGCCATCCTATGCAGTCTGGAAGCCGATCTTCAAAAACGTTTTGAGCACCACGATCCTCATGAGTTGGTCAATGAGCTGAAAACTATCTTTGAAACTCATGCGGCCGTGGAATGCTATGAAGCATCGAAACACTTCTTCAGTTGCATGATGGAAGAAGGCAGCTCCGTTAGTGAGCACATGCTCGCCTTGACCGGGCATGCGAAGAAACTCAGTGTCTTGGGAATAGTGATTCCTAACAGACTGGGGATTAATCGTGTCCTTAAATCACTGCCACCTAGTTACAAGAACTTTGTGATGAACTACAATATGCAGAACATGAACAAAGAGTTATCTGAACTCTTCGCCATGCTAAAATCTACTGATATTGAGATCAAGAAAGAGCACCAAGTGTTGATGGTCAACAAGACCACCAGTTTCAAGAAACAGGGCAAGTCTAAAGGCAAATTCAAGAAGGGTGGCAAGAAAGCTGCCACGCCTCCTGTGAAACCTAAGACTGGCCCTAAGCCCGATGCTTGAGTGCTATTACTGCAAGGAGAAGGGACACTGGAAGCGTAATTGCTCCAAGTATTTGGCTGATCTGAAGAGCGGCCTTGTCAAGAAGAAGAAAGGTATATCTGATATACATGTTATAGATGTTTATCTTACTGGTTCTCGTACTAGTACCTGGGTATTTGATACTGGTTCGGTTGCTCATATTTGTAACTCGAAACAGGAACTACGGAATAAACGAAGACTATTAAAGGATGAAGTGACGATGCGCGTTGGAAATGTATCCAAAGTCGATGTGATCGCTGTCGGCACACTTCCTCTACATCTACCTTCGGGATTAGTTTTAAACCTTAATAATTGTTATTTTGTACCTGCGTTGAGCATGAACATTATACCTGGATCTTGTTTAATGCAAGATGGTTATTCATTGAAGTATGAGAATAATGGTTGTTCTATTTTTATGAATAGTATCTTTTATGGTCAAGCACCTGAGAAGAATGGTTTATTTCTATTAGATCTCGATAGTAGTGATACACATGTTCATAACATTGATGCTAAGTGAATTAAATTGAATGATAATTCTACTTATATGTGGCACTGTCGTCTTGGTCATATTGGAGTGAAACCCATGAAGAAACTCCATACTGATGGATTACTTGAATCACTTGACTTTGAGTCACTTGATAAATGCGAAGCATGCCTAATGGGAAAAAATGACTAAGACTCCATTCTCTGGTATTATGGAGCGAGCTACAGACTTATTGGAAATCATACATACCGATGTGTGCAGACCAATGAGTGTAGCCTCGCGCGGTGGTTATCGTTATGTTCTAACCTTCACAGATGATCTGAGTAGATATGGGTATATCTATTTCATGAAACCTAAATCCGAAACTTTCGAGAAGTTTAAGGGATTCCAAAGTGAACTAGAAAAACAACGTAACAAGAAGATTAAATTTCTACAATCTGATCGCGGAGGTGAATATCTGACTTATGAGTTTAGCATGCATTTAAAGAAATGCGAAATACTTTCACAATTGACACCACCGGGAACACCACAACGAAACGGTGTGTCTGAACGTCATAATCAAACTCTCTTAGATATGGTTCGTTCTATGATGTCTCTTACTGATTTGCCGTTATCATTTTGGAGTTATGCATTAGAGACAGCTGCATTCACTTTAAATAGGGCACCATCTAAATCCGTTGAAATGACACCGTATGAATTATGGTTTAATAAGAAACCTAAGCTGTCGTTCCTTAAAGTTTGGGGTTACGAAGCCTATGTAAAAAAGTTACAACCGGACAAGCTAGAACCCAAAGCGGAGAAATACGTCTTTATAGGATACCCTAAGGAAACTATAGGGTACACTTTCTATCACAGATCCGAAGGCAAAATGTTTGTTGCTAAGAACGGAACCTTTCTTGAGAAAGAATTTCTCACTATAGAAGTGACTGGAAGAAAAGTAGAACTCGACAAGATTACTGAATCTTCTCTCATTGATCAGAGTAGTGCAGTACCGGAAGTTGTTCCTGTGCCGCCTGCACCGGTAACAGAGGAAGCTAATGATAATGATCATGAAACTTCGAACGAGATAGCTACTGAGCCTCGCAGATCGACAAGGGAACGTGCCACTCTTGATTGGTATGATCCTTGTCTAAATGTCATAATTGTGGACAACAATGATGAAGACCATGCGACGTATGAAGAAGCGATGATGAGCCCAGATTCCAACAAATGGCAAGAAGCCATGAAATCTGAAATGGGATCCATGTATGATAACAAAGTGTGGACTTTGGTAGACTTACCTGATAGCCGCAAAGCTGTCGAGAATAAATGGATCTTCAAAAGAAAAACAGATGCTGATGGTAATATTACTGTCTATAAATCTCGACTTGTCGCAAAGGGTTTCCGACAAATTCAAGGTGTTGACTACGATGAGACCTTCTCACCTGTAGCGAAGCTAAAGTCTGTGAGGATTTTGTTAGCAATAGCTGCATTTTTCGATTATGAGATTTGGCAGATGGATGTCAAAACGGCGTTCCTTAATGGAGACATTGAGGAAGAGTTGTATATGGTACAACCCAAAGGTTTTGTCGATTCTAAAAATGCTGACAAGGTGTGCAAACTTCAGCGTTCAACTTATGGACTGAAGCAAGCATCCAGAAGTTGGAACAGACGCTTTGATAAGGTGATCAAAGACTTCGGGTTTATACAGTGTCTTGGAGAGGCCTGTATTTACAACAAAGTGAGTGGGAGCTCTGTAGCGTTCCTGATATTATATGTAGATGACATATTATTGATTGGGAATGATATAGAACTATTAAGCAGTGTAAAAGGTTATTTGAATAAGAGTTTTTCAATGAAAGACTTTGGTGAAGCATCGTACATTTTAGGCATCAAGATTTATAGAGATAGATCAAAACGCCTAATAGCGCTTTCACAAAGTACATATCTGGACAAGATTCTAAAGAAGTTTAGAATGGACGAAAGTAAGAAAGGGTTCTTACCTATGTTACAAGGTAAGGTCTTGAGTAAGACTCAAGGTCCGGCTACGGCACAAGAAAGAGAGAGGATGAATCAGATCCCCTATGCCTCGGCAGTAGGCTCTATCATGTATGCCATGCTATGTACTAGACAGGATATAGCACATGCAGTTAGTTTGACTAGCAGATATCAAAGTGATCCAGGAATGGAACACTGGACAACGGTCAAGAATATCCTGAAGTACTTGAAAAGAACTAAGGATATGTTTCTTTGTTATGGAGGTGACCAAGAGCTCGTTGTAACCAGTTACACCGATGCAAGTTGGAACACTGATCCTGATGACTCTAATTCTCAGTCTGGGTACGTGTTTATATTGAATGGTGCTGCAGTAAGCTGGTCAAGCTCGAAGCAGTGCACGGTGGCGAAGTCTTCAACAAAATCGGAGTACATAGCGGCTTCAGAGGATTCATCAGAAGCGGTATGGATGAAGAGGTTCATTGTAGAGCTCGCTGTGGTTCCTAGTGCATTGGACCTACTAGTCATCTATTGTGACAACATGGGTGCCATCGCCAATGCACAAGAACCAAGGTCACACAAGAGGCTGAAGCATATCAAGCTGCGTTATCATTCAATTCGCGAGTACATCAAAGATGGAGAAGTAAAGATTTGCAAAGTACACACTGATCTGAATGTAGCAGATCCGTTGACTAAAGATCTCCCTAGGGCAAAGCATAATCAACACCAGAATGCCATGGGTGTTAGGTACCTTACAATGTAATCTAGATTATTGACTCTAGTGCAAGTGGGAGACTGTTGGAGATATGCCCAAGAGGCAATAATAAAAGTGGTTATTATATACCTTAGAGTTTATGATAAATGTTTATATACCATGCTATAATTGTATTAACCGAAACATTGATACATGTGTGTTATGTAAACAACAATGAGTCCCTAGTAAGCCTCTTGTATAACTAGCTTGTTGATTAATAGATGATCATAGTTTCATGATCATGAACATTGGATGTTATTAATAACAAGGTTATGTCATTTTATGAATGATGTAATGGACACACCCAATTAAGCGTAGCATAAGATCACGTCATTAAGTTATTTGCTATAAGCTTTCGATACATAGTTACCTAGTCCTTTCGACCATGAGATCATGTAAATCACTTATACCGGAAAGGTACTTTGATTACATCAAACTCCACTGCGTAAATGGGTGGTTATAAAGGTGGGATTAACTATCCGGAAAGTATGAGTTGAGGCATATGGATCAACAGTGGGATTTGTCCATCCCGATGACGGATAGATATACTCTGGGCCCTCTCGGTGGAATGTCGTCTATATTAGCTTGCAAGCATATGAATGGTTCATAAGAGACCACATACCACGGTACGAGTAAAGAGTACTTGTCAGGAGACGAGGTTGAACAAAGGTATAGAGATACCGATGATCAAACCTCGGACAAGTAAAATATCGCGTAACAAAGAGAATCGGTATCGTATGTGAATGGTTCATTCGATCACTAAGTCATCGTTGAATATGTGGGAGCCATTATGGATCTCCAGATCCCTCTATTGGTTATTGGTCGGAGAGAGGTCTCAACCATGTCTACATAGTTCGCGAACCATAGGGTGACACACTTAAGGTTTGATGTCGTATTAGTAGATATTGAATATGGAATGGAGTTCGAAGTTTTGTTCGGAGTCTCGGATGGGATCCAGGACATCACGAGGAGTTCCGGAATGGTCCGGAGAATAAGATTCATATATAGGAAGTCATTTTATAAGTTTGAAAATGATCCGGTGCATTTATGGAAGGTTCTAGAAGGTTCTGGAAAAGTCCAGAAGAAATCACTTTGGAAGGCGGAGTCCCGGAGGGACTCCACCAATCTTGGCCGGCCAACCCTAGGGGGTGGAGTCCCAGGTGGACTCCACCAAAGGGGGCCGGCCACCCCCCTCATGGAAAGGTGGGAATCCCACCTCAAGTGGGAATCCCACCTTGGGTAGGTTTCATGTCATATGGAAGGTTTTGGTTTGGGGTCTTATTTGAAGACTTGTAGACCAACTCTTGGGGGTTCCACCTATAAAAAGAGGGACAAGGGGAGGGGGCCGGCCACCTCAAGCCATAGCTTGGCCGCACCCCATAGTGGCCGGCCACCCCCTCTCCCCAAACCCTAGCCGCCCCTCCTCCTCCACCTCTCCCGCAAACGCTTAGCGAAGCTCCGCCGGAGATCTCCATCAACACCGCCACCACGCCGTCGTGCTGCCAGGATTCAAGGAGGATCTACTACTTCCACTGCCCGCTGGAACGGGGAGAAGGATGTCGTCTTCATCAACACCGAACGTGTGACCGAGTATGGAGGTGCTGCCCGATTGTGGCACCGTCAAGATCTTCTACGCGCTTTTGCGGCAAGTGATCATCTTCTGCAACAACGAGATCTAATCTCGTAGGCTTTGGAAATCTTCAAGGGTTAGTCTCGTTCATCCCCTTGTTGCTACCGTCTTCTAGATTGCATCTTGGCTTGGATTGCGTTCTCGCGGTAGGAAATTTTTTGTTTTCTATGCTACGAATCCCTACATAAAGTACTCGCAAACTAATACTAGTATAAGCACTATCAACTATATCAATGGAATTCTAAGCTCTAGGTCCATTTGCATAAAGCCAGTTTTATTTCGTAAGCATTTATAATCAAAGACTCTTCATTTGCCTATCTTAACTCCAGTGGGAACATTAGTGTCATTCCCACAACTCTGTTGTGATTCAAAGTCAAGTCACATTTCAAACTCAAGTCACAAGTCACCCTTCACATGTCACCTTTTGGAAAAGATCTGATGACGGAACAATATGGCCTTTCCAACTGTCCATGACCGCGGACGCGGCTATTCGAATAGGTTTACACTCTGCAGAGGTCGTACACTTGTGCCACAATAATTGCAGTAATCCGTCAGGGGTAACTGGCCCTGATTTATTGCACTCAGTGCGCGAACTACCAATCATAACCTTTCATTTACATACCCTAGTATAGGCACCTCTCCCCATGAGCTTGGCCTCCCGGTGATAGCAAACCGCCAACCCGGGAACTGCACAGGGCTTGGGTAGGACATTCACCTCATTTCACGTCATTTCACTTTCAACGGAGGCAGTGATACGTCTCAAACGTATCTATAATTTCTTATGTTCCATGCTAGTTTTATGACAATACTCACTTGTTTTATATATACTTTATATCATTTTTGTGCATTTTTCGGAACTAACCTATTAACGAGATGCCGAAGTGCCAGTTCCTGTTTTCTGCTGTTTTTGGTTTCAGAAATTTTACACAGGAAATATTCTCGGAATTGGATGAAACAAAAGTCCACGTTCCTATTTTTCCAGGGGCTTCACGGAGTCCAAAAGAGAGACGAAGGAGGGCCACGAGGAGCCCACACCATAGGGGGGCGTGGGCCCCTCTCTGGCCGCGCCACCTGGTGTAGAGCCCACCTCGGGACTCTACCGACATCGCCCCTTCGCCTATATATGCTCCCAGACGCGAAAACCCTAAAACACCGAATGATATTCCATGAAGAGTTCCGTAGCCGCCACCATCGTGAAGAGAAGTTTCGGGGGACAGAATCTCTGTTCTGGCACGCCGCCAGGATGGGGAATTGCCCCCGGAATCCATCTCCATCGACACCACCGCCATCTTCATCGCCGTTGCTGACTCCTTGATGAGGAGGGAGTAGTTCTCCCCCAAGGCTGAGGGCTCTACCGGTAGCTATGTGGTTCATCTCTCTCCCATGTACTTCAATACAATGATCTCATGAGCTGCCTTACATGATTGAGATCCATATGATGAGCTTTGTAATCTAGATGTCGTTATGCTATTCAAGTGGATTTTAGTTATGTGATCTCCGGAGACTCCTTGTCCCATGTGTGTAAAGGTGATAGTGTGTGCACCGTGTGGGTCTCTTAGGCTATATTTCACAGAATACTTGTTCACTGGGTTATGATTTGAGTTGGATGTCTCTATGAATTTGTGGTGTGTTAGTACCTCCTATGAATGCTCACAATGACAGCGTGGGGTGTTTATTAGTACTTGGGAATACATCTTTAAGGTTTGCTTTTGCAGCCCTACATGGTGAATTAGTGTTCGTTATCCGGCCAGAGAGTAATTCAGAATAGCATAGTGAAGTGCTTATATTTATATTCCTTTATGATATCATTGTTGAGAGTGTCCACTAGTGAAAGTATGATCCCTAGGCCTTATTTCTAAGCATTGAAACACCGTTTCCAACAAGTTTTGATACATGTTTGCTTGCTGCCATCTTTATTTCAGATCGCTATTACTACTTACAATCATCCATATTACTTGTATTTCACTATCTCTTCGCCGAACTAGTGCACCTATACATCTGACAAGTGTACTAGGTGTGTTGGGGACACAAGAGACTTCTTGTATCTTAATTTCAGGGTTTCTTGAGAGGGATATCTTTGACCTCTACCTCCCTGAGTTCGATAAACCTTGGGTGATTCACTTAAGGGAAACTTGCTGCTGTTCTACAAACCACTGCTCTTGGAGGCCCAACACTGTCTACATGAATAGAAGCATGCGTAGACATCAAGCTATTTTCTGGCGCCGTTGCCGGGGAGGTAAGGTAAAAGGTATTTACATCCTCCGACTACTAAGCTATTTCCTAGCACTGTTGCCGGTGTGTGAGTGCTCGAAGTTATTTCCTTTAGATCCTGCAATTATATCTTTTTGTTTCTTGTTTTTATTTTCACTAGTTAGGCTTAATGGAAAACAACAAAAAAATTAAAGATCTTTACGAACTTTATATTTAATTAGGACATGATGTTTTTGAAGAGAGAATTAAAAAACCCATGGAACTTTGTTTGCAAAATAGTTGTAGCAATGTTATTAGCATGAACTCTTTGAACACTATTATTGATAATGCTATGGAAGAATTTAAGCTTGGGGAAGCTGGTTGTGATATTTTTAGTCCCCCAAGTTTTGAGGAGAAAATTTTCTTTGATGATACTTTGCCTCCCATTTATGATGATTATAATGATAGTGGTATTTTGGTGCCACCTACTATGGAGGATAAAGTTTATTATGATTATACCATGCCTGCAATTTATGATGATTACAATGATGGTTGTGATAGTTTTACTCCCACTATTACTAATAAAATTGCTTATGTGGAGAGTAATGATACTTTTATGCATGTGAATAAGAATGCTTTATGTGATAGTTATATTGTTGAGTTTGTTCATGATGCTACTGAAAGTTATTATGAGAGAGGGAAACATGGTTATATGCATCTTAATAATATTAAGTTTCCCCTCTTTATGTTGAGAATCTTGAAGTTGCGCTTGTGTTGCCTTTCTATGCTTGTTGCATTATACTTACATGACTTGTTTATATACAAGATTCATTTTCATAGGAAGTGGGTTAGGCTTAAATTTGTTTCATACTTTCTTTTTGATGCTCTCTTTGCTTCAACTCTCATCCTTATGTGAGCATCATTAAAATTACTGAGCCCATCTTAATGGCTATAAAGAAAGCAATTCTTGGGAGATAACCCATGTTTTTTATTTTTTTTTGCTACTGTTTTGTTGTGTCTTGGAAGTTGTTACTACTGTAGCAACCTCTCCTTATCTTTATTTTATTGCATTGTTGTGCCAAATAAAGTCTTTGATATTGTTGCGGTCAAAACCCACCGGCGGGCAGCGACGGGCAACACAGTAGAGCCGGGAACAACTTAGGGCTGCGGCTGGCCCTGGTCCCTCCGAGCGACGGCCCGCAAAGCCTCTGGTACACACGTCCGATGCTGATGCAAGGGCGTGCCACCGACCTATACCCGGTCGGGAAGGTGATGGAGATGCCTCGCTTAGTTTCCTGCATGGCATACACGTAAACATTAAATACGAGCCTCGATCGGCTCTCGGAGTTATCTCGTGAATCGGCTCAAGGAGCCGATCCACCCATGATTCGTACGAGGTGCACGAATATATGGTGGTCCTGCTTGATCAAAATAAAGCTAATGCGATCTACGACGATTTAGGGTTTTCACCGCATAATCGGATCATCCTACTCACGATTGGGCCTCGCGGCCACGCACGGTGATCGTAAGCCGATCCTAGACAAGGCCTAAAAACCAACACGAGGTTGATCCCGGAACATCCTGTCTAGGACTAGCAAACGACACCCTACGTGCCGCTGGATCCTCCAACCCTTTGTAAGGCCTAACTATTGCAGATATTAAACTAATCCTTGAAGAACAAGGAGCAACCATAACGGATCGGATCTACTAAATAATGATCAAGCGGGGTGCCGCCCCTACACCTAAGATAGGTGTAAGGGCGGCTAGATATGCAAGGGTTGCACTACGATAGCATGTTATACGAAGAACTATGCTAACCCTAACACATCTATGATAACTACGTTGCTCGCCATCAAAAAGGCTTCAGTACGAGCAACGCATGAACAACATGAAGCTTATGCTGCCTAGATCGCAAGATGCGATCTAGGCAGCATGATGCTTACCGGTAGAAACCCTCGAGACGAAGGAGTTGGCGATGCACCGAGATTGATTTGTTGGTTGAACGTTGGTTGTTGTTTATTTCATAAACCCTAGATACATATTTATAGTCCAGAGGACTTTCTAACGTGGGAATAATCCCCACCGTGTACAAGACAAACTCTAACTTTTAATCTAAGATGCAATCTACTATAATTAAAGATACACGGGCAATCTAGCCCAAACTCTTCGTGCAAGGCCGCTTCAGAGATCTTCCACGTGTAATCTTCCAAGCCCATCTCCCTTACGGCCCACCTCTGATTTGGCCAAAATCTGGTGATAACACATGCCCCCCTGGTTTTGGTAATGATAATTTCAAAACCACTCTGTTTTTTCTTCGAAGGGTCATGTCGTGGCAGAGCAGACCGTCGCAGTATTCTTCATCATGATGACTTGCCTTCTCACCTTCTCTGTATGATTTGACAATTTTGGCTCCATCCCCTCGGAAACTGCAACGGCATTAAATCTCTACTAGGCTCCTCTTTATTTAACCGTGCCGATTGATTAGCCCACTTCATCCCCTTCCTCTGTTCCAGCTATCGGCACCAAAAAACCCTCTTCCCCTGTAGCAATGTCTTCCTCTTCCTCTGTCTGCTCCGGCCTCTCCCTTCAATCCTTCTCCTCGAGCGAGCCGGAGTGGAACTTCGATCATGCGCCAGAGGGCGACCTGCCTCTGACCGATGGGGAAGATGACCTCAAATTCCTCATCGAAGGGGAGCTGATAAGCGAAAGTGAAGACGACCTCCATCCCTGGGTGAAACCCACCTCCTCCGACGGGAAGGGGGAAGAAGTAGAGGAAGAAGAAGGAAAAGAGGAGGGCGGCCCCTCCTCCCCCGCCAAGCTTCTGCCGGCCAAGCGATTCCGCGCTTGGGCGGATAGCGAAGATGATGATGATGACGAGGAGGAAGAGGAGGAGGATGAATCCTCCTCCTCCATCGGGTACCCACCGACCAAGCGCTTCCGCTCCTGGGCGGACAGCGAGGATGATGATGATGACGAGGAAGATGAAGCTCCGGCCAAGGGCTGGGGTAGCAGCGACGAGGAGCTTCCTGGGAGCAGCGCCGACGACATCGACGACGGCGACGACGAGGACAGCGACGACTAGTAGAGTAGGACTAGTAGTAGCGGTGCACTAGGCACCAGATCCCTCTTTTGAGAGCCATCGGCTCTTTCTTGTAAAGCCGCTCCTTTGAATTAATGAAAAATTGTTCTTTCAATTAATCCAATTTCACTCCTTCCGCTTGCCACACCAAGACCGATAGCAACGTATCGGATTCCTTTTCTTTTAGACGCCCATGAAGCCAGACTCAAATATCGATTAGACCGTCAGTCAAGCACTTCTCAAATTCAGACTGCGATTTGACACCAGACCATAAATTTTCGCAATCCCATAGCCGATGACTATTCATCGGCTATTTTGAGAATCCAGTCCCTTTTCCTTTTCTTGCAGCAACAGGACGGTCCAAAACCTGTAAAAGCCGACGGCCTCATTTTCCGGCTCCTCTCCGTAGCTTTAGCAGTCTTCTTCTGCAACACCTCACTGCTTTCAGAGAAGATCACGATGCAGGGTCAGCCGATGCGACTCCAATCGGCTCCCAAAACAGAGCATCTACCAAGTTAGCTGCCCCCCGAGCCTTAATCAAGGCGAGAATACCGGCGAGGATGCACAGGCCATTGATCAGCTTTCTTCCACTGAACGCCGATGTTGTAGATGAAACACCAAACTGAAAACCATCTCGGCGAAAATGTGAGCCTTGAGCACATAGCCAGTAGGTCTTGGTCTTGTGTAACTGTACTAGAGTCGATGGTTATGCATCGGCTGTATGTCATGTAAATTTTTTTTTTACTGGCCGATTTTTCCCTATCGGCCCCAATATTTCACTGCACACATGTTCTCCTGCACATGTTCACATGTTCATCGTGTTTAGGTGCCCCCCGAGCCGAATCTGTCAGGGAACGGCAGATATCGGCTCTGTAACGTGTACGCCGGCTCCGGTATGATCAATGTCGAACACAAGCAGAAGATGTGGTGAGGATAATT
Source organism: Lolium rigidum (assembly GCF_022539505.1). Lineage (NCBI taxonomy): Eukaryota > Viridiplantae > Streptophyta > Magnoliopsida > Poales > Poaceae > Lolium > Lolium rigidum. The sequence goes on along the minus strand of NC_061512.1, from coordinate 48,037,848 downwards.
TTGGCCGATTGCTGGAATCGGCCTCCATATCGATTGAAGCGCTGACTGAAGGTTCTGTAATGCCCCTTCATAGAATTTTGGGGCCGATCACAAGGATCAGCCTCGCCACATTTGCTCATTGCTTTGCTTCAGCTACATGGTCAGGCCAGTGGATAAAACCAGCTTAACCCTTCCCTTCGTCACATCGATGCGCTCGCAGTCGTCCAAATTTTTTTTTGACCAAGAACTGTGGGGCAAAACCCCCACAGCATTTTATTAAACCCCAACTTTACAAAAGGTTATGTACAAAAAGGGAAGCTATACAAGAAAAGAAGAAAAATTACAACAGAGTTTCTATCCAGGACCTGAAGGATTCAGCATGTTTGTCCTTAATCCTATGCGCATGTAGTGTAACTTCATGCTTAAATTTATTGACCCAAGCTCTGAAAGAGGGTCTCTCATGCTGAAAAATAAGACCATTCCTCACTTTCCAAATATGCCAGCAGGCCAAAATCACAATTTCAGTGAAGAATGGTTTAGCAAAAGCTGCTCTTGCCCGGATGAACATAGTTTCAATATTATCAGCTTGTATCCAATCAATCTGCAAATAGGTCCAGATTCTTCTACTGAAATTGCACTCAAAAAAGAGATGAACCCAATCCTCAGTGATATGACAGGGACAAAGTACACAGTTATAGTCATTGGTGACAGTCCAGTGTCTTCTTCTCAACATGTCTTTGGTATTCAGTCTATCACTCACCAATAACCAAGCAAAAACTTTAATTCTGAGCAGCACTCTACATTTCCAAATCCAGGAGTAAATCTTGGAGGAAGTGACATTGATATAACAGTGCTTGTAATAAAGATTGGCAGTATAGACACCATTCTTCCAAATTGTTTCCCACACATCGTTCTTCGTAGGATCCAAAGAAATAGAGCCTATGATATTCTGCATTCTATTATATTCCTCAAAAGCCTGCTGTGATAATGGCCTATAAAAGAGCTCGGCCCTGTTTGTACATTGAAACACCTCCTTGACAGATAACTGATTATTCAGAGCAAAAGAATGCAATCTTGGAAATTCCTGAGCTGGTACAATGCCTGACCATTTATCATGCCAAAACAGAATTGAATCCCCACAACCAGGTGTAGCAGTACAAATGGCTCTATATTTGTCAACCAACTTCATGATATCTCTCCACCAAAAAGAACCACATAAATTAGTGGCCTGTGGCACACCATTAGGATAGTAATTCCAAACAAGCTTTACCCAAGGAATGTCTTTCTTGTTGAAGAAATTATGAAGATGCTTAATCAACAATGCCTCATTTTGCTTCTGGAAGTCCATAATACCCAATCCACCCTTCTCTTTTGGCTTACAAATCATATCCCAGGAGGCAAGGGATTTCCCTTTTGTCTCAGAGTCTCTGTTACTCCATAAGCACTGTCTGATAATTCTATTCATCTGAACAATAATTCCTTGGGGAATATCCAAAGAGCACAAAAAAGTTATAGGAATAGAGCTCAGGCAAGATCTAATAAGCTGCAACCTCCCCCCATATGCTAAGAAGGAAGAAGTGGACACCAATCTTCTCTCCATTCTGTCGACCAAAGGCAACAAATCCTGAATCTTTGGCCTAGTAGTACCCAGAGGCAAGCCTAGATAAGTAAACGGCATGGCGCCCACTACACAGCCAAACTCTTGTGCAAGAAGTTGCACCTGCTCTTCAGATATATTTATAGGCAGCATACATGATTTATGAAAATTCACAAAAAGGCCAGTAGATTTACTGAAATCATTGAGAGCCTGCTTCAAAGCTAACAATTGATTGACATCAGCTTGCATGACTAAAAGAGTATCATCCGCATACTGGAGGATTGGAAAATCTTCATCACCAGTGATAATTGGTAAATGCAACAGGCCTTGTCTCAAAAGATCATTTACCACAGATTGTAACACATCTCCTCCCAACACATATAGCAAAGGTGAGAGAGGGTCTCCCTGCCTCACACCTCTCTTACATTTGAACTGTTTTCCTGGAATACCATTGAGCAAAACTGAGGAGGATCCAGAACCAAGAAAACACCTGACCCATCTAATCCATTCATCATTAAAACCCTTGTGCTTTAAAATCTGAACTAAGGCTTCATGTTCAATTGTATCAAAGGCCTTCTCAAAATCCAACTTCAAAATAATGCATTCAGCTCCAGCAGCTTTACATTGATGAATGTATTCAAAAGCCCAAGCAACACAATCATGAATTGTCCTGTTTCTGATAAACCCATACTGGTTCTTATGGATACACAACATAATTTTATCTTGAAGCCTATCAGCAGCCATCTTTGTGAGAAACTTGAGACAACAATTTGTGAGGGAAATAGGCCTGTAGTCATTTATTTTTGCAGGACTTTGACACTTTGGAACCAGAGTGATGTAGGAAGTATTAATTGGCTCTTGGCCTGCTGCTTCCCAAGCGTTCATGCCAGCCGTCGAAATTTCGGCTGAATCATCGGCCTGGACGACCTCTACCTCATCTCCATCCCACTGTATTATGCATTGGTGCATCATGGAGGGAATGCAACAGTTGGCGTGGATCCAATCTCTCCCTAGCAGAACAGCATAGGTGCTCTTGCTATCGACGATGAAGAACGTCATAGGGATAGTTTTCCTTCCTACGGTCAGATCCACGTTCAGAACACCTTGTGCGTCAGACGCTTGGCCGTTGAAATCGCTCAATGTCACGTTGGTCTTGATTAGATCTGAGCTAGAGCGTCCTAACCGACGTAGCATAGAGTATGGCATAATGTTGACTCGCCGCTCCGGTGTCCACCAGCATCTTATTGACAGGCCTCCCATCGATATAACCTCGCAAGTACAGGGCCTTCAGATGTCTGTAGCTTCTTTCTCGTGGCTTCTCAAAGATAACCGGCCGTGGGCCGCAGTCAAGTTGTGCCACGGGTGCCTCGTCTAATCCTGGAGCACTGAACTCCGAAGGAAGGATGAACACCATGTTTGTGCCAGCCGATGTTTCATCATCGGCTTTCCTTTGCTTGGGGCGCCACTCCATTTTCTGTGGACGACCCTCTTCGTCCAGGGTTCGCTGAACTTTCGCAGCCAGATCAGGTCGTGCCTTCCTTAGCGTATGCAGGTATAACCTTTTGGCTTCCTCTAAGCCGCGCAATCGTTGAACCCTGCGCTTTTGGGAACGGCTGAGTCCATCAGGGCACCACCTTGGGCGGTGGTACCTGTCTTCTTCTTCTTCTTGTCCCTCGTCTTCTGAATCCTCGAGATCTTCCAGCCGAGGGGACTCAGCGCGTTTGCTTTGTGGTGGGATAGGCCCTAAGCGCTTGAACACGGACACGTTGGCTGCCTCCTTCTTTTTCTGGTTGCATTCTGGGCAATTGCCGATTGTGGGCAATCGGCTCATTCCTGAATCCCAGCCGTGTCTGAAGAAGGGGCAGTCCCAATGCCTATCTTCGTCGCCTTGCTCCCTTGACTTTTCCTTGGCACGGCGCTCGTATTCCTCCTCATCGCGATCGTGCCGACGATGTCTTTTGGCTTCTCTAGCCAGACGATCTCTTTCATCATCATCGCTGGATCGTCGGCGTTGGTCATACTGACTCACATACTTGTTGAGGAGGTGATCAGAGAGGGGTCGCTGATATCTTATGTTCTTCACTTCTCCCTCTGTGACGTAGCGCTTGCCATCATGACGGAGCCGATCGCGTGGAGCGGCCTCCTCTGTGTCCTTGCTACGAGAGCAGCTGCCTCGTCTCCATCCTTGCCAGAGTGGTGCCCAGGTCCTACCATGTTGATGCTGAACGAGGATCCTGGCTGGCAACCTTCAGGGTAAGTGCATTCCACCATGTTAACGGCGGGGAAGGGTTGGGTGTCGACCTTCATGGCGTACTGGTTGAAAATCAGACGTCCTTGTTCTATCGCCATTTGGATCTGCTGACACCACACCCTGCAGTCGTTGGTGGCATGGGAGAGCGAGTTATGCCATTTGCAGTATGGCTTTCCGTTCAGCTCCTGTACCGTGGGGAATTTGAGACCTTCGGGTATCTTCAACTGCTTCTCCTTGAGCAGGAGGTCGAAAATTTGCTCAGTTTTGGTCACGTCAAAATCAAACCCCCTGGGCGGACCTGGTGGCTTTACCCATTTGCAGGACACGGGGGTTGCCCCCCGAGTCCATTCAGCCACTGCTACCTCTTGATCTCCCGCAGAAACTTCGTCTTCCTCTGCCTCGACCAGGACTACTGCACGCTTGAATTTGTCCTGGTACAAGTCCGGGTGGCGCTGTTCATATGCCGACAGTTTCTGAACCATGTGCGCCAGTGAGGGGTAGTCTGCTTGGGAGGCCATGTCCTTGAGCGGCGCTGCAAGGCCCGCCACTACCAACTCAACTGCTTCCTTTTCAGTCACACAAACCGAATAACATCGGTTCCTAAGATTCCTGAAGCGCTGGATGTATTCCGTCACAGTTTCTCCACGCTTCTGACGTATTTGTGCTAGATCGGCAAGGCCAGACTCGGAAGCCTCTGAGTGGTACTGCATATGGAACTGTTCTTCCAACTGCTTCCAAGTCCGGATACCACCCGAAAGCCGATCCCGTGAGGGACTGTGAGAAGAACCTCACGCGTAGTGGATCCGACACTGAGGCCGTTCCTAGCTGTGCCAAATATCGGCTCACATGCTCGATGGAGCTGGAACCATCTGATCCACTGAATTTGGAGAAATCAGGGAGCCGATATTTAGGTGGTAGCGGGATCAACTCGTACTCGTCGGGGTACGGCTTGGAATAGCCGATTGCCCTTCTTTTCGGCACCATGCCGAACTGGTCTCTCAGTATGGTACTGATCTGATCCGCTGTGCTGGCTGCAGGAGTTGAACTCTGAAGATTCGCCGGGGTGGCGTACTTAGCCAGCCATGCTTGCTTTTCCAGCTCTGAGCCAACTGCAGGAGCTGAGCTCTGGAGGTTCGTCGGGGTGGCGTACTTAGTTAGCCACGTCTGCTTCTCAAGATCTGTCGCTGACGTTCCTCCTGTTTTCCCAGAAGTCCCTGATGTTGTGGCCTGGTTTGTGAGCGCCCAGTTACCGCAATCTGGCACATACGTGCACATGTACCCATGAGGGATCTCCTTAGGCGCCTCATGCAAGAACTGGCAGTCACTAGGGTCACCACCGATCTTGTAGACGACGAATGCCGGTGAATTCGGCACTTCTGGCGCTGCCAACGCAAATGGCAGCGGTGGACGGGACTGGAGTGGCATCTCTCCTTGATGCGTACCGAGAGCTGGTCCTGACGGTGAGTACTGGTGCCTCATGATCTCCTGGATCACCCGAAGAGCAACACGCTCCAACGTGTTCACCAGGTTCTCAGAATGGCGGTGTAGCGAGTGAGCCACCAAGTAGTTGATCTCCTGCCGCAGGGACCTGGTGCGTTCTTCTGACGGGGCAGAGAGGTCTATCCCATCGAGAGCACCATCAAGTGAGAACCCCTTCCACCTGATGCCATGTGAACGGGTTCTGTGAAAAGAGCCGATGAGGTCGGTTTCGAGGATTGCTTTGACCTCGTCATACTTCTTCTTGAGCTCGTCGGTCAGATCCTCGTACGTGACTGGGGTGCCGTCCGCCATCTCAGATGTAGATGGCGATGTGGTTGATGTCGAAGCTGGTCCCACCGGGCGTGCCAGAATGTGTTGCGGTCAAAACCCACCGGCGGGCAGCGACGGGCAACACAGTAGAGTCGGGAACAACTTAGGGCTGCGGCTGGCCCTGGTCCCTCCGAGCGATGGCCCGCAAAGCCTCTGGTACACACGTCCGATGCTGATGCAAGGGCGTGCCACCTGACCTATACCCGGTCGGGAAGGTGATGGAGATGCCTCGCTTAGTTTCCTGCATGGCATACACGTAAACATTAAATACGAGCCTCGATCGGCTCTCAGGTTATCCTGTGAATCGGCTCAAGGAGCCGATCCACCCATGATTCGTACAAGGTGCACGAATATATGGTGGTCCTGCTTGATCAAAATAAAGCTAATGCGATCTACGACGATTTAGGGTTTTCACCGCATAATCGGATCATCCTACTCACGATTGGGTCTCGCGGCCACGCACGGTGATCGTAAGCCGATCCTAGACAAGGCCTAAAAACCAACACGAGGTTGATCCCCGGAACATCCCTGTCTAGGACTAGCAAACGACACCCTACGTGCCGCTGGATCCTCCAACCCTTTGTAAGGCCTAACTATTGCGGATATTAAACTAATCCTTGAAGAACAAGGAGCAACCGTAACGGATCGGATCTACTAAATAATGATCAAGCGGGGTGCCGCCCCTACACCTAAGATAGGTGTAAGGGCGGCTAGATATGCAAGGGTTGCACTACGATAGCATGTTATACGAAGAACTATGCTAACCCTAACACATCTATGATAACTACGTTGCTCGCCATCAAAAAGGCTTCGATACGAGCAACGCATGAACAACATGAAGCTTATGCTGCCTAGATCGCAAGATGCGATCTAGGCAGCATGATGCTTACCGGTAGAAACCCTCGAGACGAAGGAGTTGGCGATGCGCCAAGATTGATTTGTTGGTTGAACGTTGGTTGTTGTTTATTTCATAAACCCTAGATACATATTTATAGTCCAGAGGACTTTCTAACGTGGGAATAATCCCCACCGTGCACAAGACAAACTCTAACTTTTAATCTAAGATGCAATCTACTATAATTAAAGATACACGGGCAATCTAGCCCAAACTCTTCGTGCAAGGCCGCTTCAGAGATCTTCCACGTGTAATCTTCCAAGCCCATCTCCCTTACGGCCCACCTCTGATTTGGCCAAAATCTGGTGATAACAGATATTAAAGTTGATACTAGATTTGGATTTCTGTGCAGAAACAGATTTCTAGCTGTCACGAATTTGAGTAGATCTCTCTGTAGGAAACTCAGAAAAATCTGCGAAAATTCATGAGTGATCCTCAGATATGTACGCAACTTTCATTCAATTTGAGCTTCTTCATCTAAGCATGTTAAGTGCTTCTAAAAAATTCGTCTTTACAAACTGTTCTGTTTTGACAGATTCTACCTTTTATTTCACATTGCCTCTTTTACTGTGTTTGAGTGGATTTCTTTGCTCCATTAAATTTCAGTAACCTTGGGTAATGTCCAGAAGTGTTGGGAATGATTGTGTCCTCTCTGAACATGTGAGTTTTTGACTATGCACTAACCCTCTAATGAGATTGTTTTGAGTTTGGTGTGGAGGAAGTTTTCAAGGATCAAGAGAGGAGGATGATATGATATGATTAAGAAGAGTGAAAATTCTAAGCTTGGGGATGTCCCCGTGGTTCATCCCTACATATTTCAAGAAGACTCAAGCATCTAAGCTTGGGGATGCCCAAGGCATCCCCTTCTTCATCAACAACTTATCAGGTCACCTCTAGTGAAACTATATTTTTATTCCGTCATATCTTATGTGCTTTACTTGGAGCGTCTGTGTGTTTTATTTTCGTTTTGTTATTTTCATTCTCTGAATAAATCGGATCCTATCATGCTTGTGTGGGAGAGAGACACGCTCCACTTTTTCATTTGAACACTTCTGTTCTTCGTTTTACTTTTAATGTTCATGGCAAAAGTTAAAAGATGCTTCATTTATTGCTATTTGGTTGGAAACAGAAAATGCTTCATGTGGTAGTTGGTATATTGTCTTGAATAATTTGATACTTGGCAATTATTTTGAGGTCTCAAATAGATCATGTTTAAGCTGTTGCATCATGTAGTTTAAACTTATTAGTGGAGAACTACCGTAGAGCTTGTTGAAATTTGGTTTGCATGATTGGTCTCTCTAAGGTCTAGATATTTTCCGGTAAAAGTGTTTGAGCAACAAAGAAGACAGTGTAGAGTCTTATAATGCTTACAATATATTCTTATGTAAGTTTTTCTGTATCGGTTTATACTTGTGTTTGCTTCAAACAACCTTGCTAGCCAAAGCCTTGTACTGAGAGGGAATGCTTCTCGTGCATCCAAAACCTTGAGCCAAAACATATGCCATGTGTGTCCACCATAACTACCTACTATGTGGTATTTTTCTGCCATTCCAAAGTAAATTGCTTGCGTGCTACCTTTAAAATTTCATTCCTTGTCTTTGCAATATATAGCTCATGGGAAAGTAGCTTAAAAACTATTGTGGTAAAGAATATGTAGCTTATGTATCTTATTTCTTATAAGTTGCTTGTTGAGCGGTAACCATGTTTCTGGGGACGCCATCAACTATTACACTTTTGTCTAATATCATGTGAGTTGCTATGCATGTTCGTCTTGTCTGAAGTAAGGGTGATTTGTCATGATTAAATGGTTTGAGTACGCATATTGTTAGAGAAGAACATTGGGCCGCCAACCAAAGCCATGTATCATGGTGGAAGTTTCAGTTTGGACATTAATCCTCAATCTCTTATGAGAATATTATCTGTTGTTGAATGCTTAAAGCATTAAAGAGGAGTCCATTATCTGTTTTCTATGTTGTCCCGGTATGGATGTCCTCGATTTGAGATCTATCAAAAACGAGAAATCAAATGCGATCTATCTCCTTGGACCTTTGTACAGGCAGCATAGAGGTACCCCTTTGTGACACTTGGTTGAAACATATGTAATGCAATGATAATCCATGGAAATCCGAGCTAATTAGGACAAGGTGCGATCACTATTGGTATTCGATGCATGAGGCTTGCAACTTATAGGATGTTTTATGCATAACACATATCAATTATTACTACCGTTGACAAAATTGTTTCCATGTTTTCAAAATAAAAAGCTCTAGCACATAAGTAATCCTCGCTTCCCTCTGCGAAGGGCCTTTCTTTTACTTTATGTTGAGTCAGTTTACCTACTTCTTTCTATCTTAGGAGCAAACACTTGTGTCAACTGTGTGCATTGATTCTTACATACTTGCTTATTTGCACTCATCATATTACTTTGTGGATACAATTATCCATGAGATATACATGTTGAAGTTGAAAGTAACTGCTGAAACTTAAATCTTCCTTTGTGTTGCTTCAAAACCTTCAATTAAGAATCTATTGCTTTATGAGTTAACTCTTATGCAAGACTTGTTGATACTTGTCTTGAAAGTACTATTCATGAAAAGTCTTTGCTATATGATTCAGTTGTTTAGTCATTATCTTTACCATTTCTTTGAATCACTTCATTCATCTCATATGCTTTACAATAGTATTGATCAAGATCATGTTGGTAGCATGTCACTTCAGAAATTATCCTTGCTATCGTTTACCTACTCGAGGGCGAGTAGGAACTAAGCTTGGGGATGCTTGATACGTCTCAAACGTATCTATAATTTCTTAGGTTCCATGCTAGTTTTATGACAATAATCACATGTTTTATATACACTTTATATCATTTTTGTGCATTTTCCGGCACTAACCTATTAACAAGATGCCGAAGTGCCAGTTCCTGTTTTCTGTTGTTTTTGGTTTCAGAAATTTTACATAGGAAATATTCTCGGAATTGGACGAAACAAAAGGCCACGTTCCTATTTTTTCAGGGGCTTCACGGAGTCCGAAGGAGAGATGAAGGAGGGCCACGAGGAGCCCACACCATAGGGGGGCGCGGGCCCCTCTCTAGCCGCGCCACCAGGTGGGGAGCCCACCTCGGGACTCCACCGACATCGCACCTTCGCCTATACATGCTCCCACACGCGAAAACCCTAAAACACCGGACGATATTCCACGAAGAGTTCCGTAGCCGCCGCCATCGCGAAGGCAAGTTTCGGGGGACAGAATCTCTGTTCCGGCACGCCGCCGGGACGAGGAATCGCCCCCGGAATCCATCTCCATCGACACCACCGCCATCTTCATCGCTGTTGCTGACTCCCATGATGAGGAGGGAGTAGTTCTCCCCCGAGGCTGAGGGCTCTACCGGTAGCTATGTGGTTCATCACTCTCTCCCATGTACTTCAATACAATGATCTCATGAGCTGCCTTACATGATTGAGATCCATATGATGAGCTTTGTAATCTAGATGTCGTTATGCTATTCAAGTGGATTTTACTTATGTGATCTCCAGAGACCCCTTGTCCCACGTGTGTAAAGGTGACAGTGTGTGCATCGTGTGGGTCTCTTAGGCTATATTTCACAGAATACTTGTTCACTGGGTTATGATTTGAGTTGGATGCCTCTATGAAATTGTGGTGTGTTAGTACCTCCTATGAATGCTCACAGTGACAGCGTGGGGTGTGTATTAGTACTTGGGAATACATCTTTAAGGTTTGCTTTTGCAGCCCTACATGGTGAATTAGTGTTCGTTATCCGGCCAGAGAGTAATTCAGAATAGCATAGTGAAGTGCTTATATTTATATTCCTTTATGATATCATTGTTGAGAGTGTCCACTAGTGAAAGTATGATCCCTAGGCCTTATTTCTAAGCATTGAAACACCGTTTCCAACAAGTTCTGCTACATGTTTGCTTGCTGCCATCTTTATTTCAGATCGCTATTACTACTTACAATCATCCATATTACTTGTATTTCACTATCTCTTCGCTGAACTAGTGCACCTATACATCTGACAAGTGTATTAGGTGTGTTGGGGACACAAGAGACTTCTTGTATCTTAATTACAGGGTTGCTTGAGAGGGATATCTTTGACCTCTACCTCCCTGAGTTCGATAAACTTTGGGTGATTCACTTAAGGGAAACTTGCTGCTGTTCTACAAACCTCTGCTCTTGGAGGCCCAACACTGTCTACAGGAATAGAGGCGTGCGTAGACATCAGGCAGCCCCGGCATAACCTCTATGACGCTTGTTCAGAGGGAACCCATACTAAAATACATAAGTTTCTAGTTAAGCCTTACCTAGATTCAGGTATTGTGGGGGTACTTAAGAATTGGAATGGTATCGCATCCGAACCCAACCATCAGTTTTTGTAAAGTTCACCATGTCATTCACAAGTCATATTCACCTTCAAAAGCTTTCAATAGAATGACTCATCATTCCAAGGTTTTCAAAGTCAATTGATTCACATGTTTCCCATCTAGAGTAGTCAATTTGAGTTTAGCACTAGCAACTAGCCATGAGCGTGCTAACTAACTTGTAGTGCTCTAAGCTAACTTTGACATTCTTGCAATACTTCATATCTTGACCAAAGTGAGCTATGAACAAAATAACTTTGATAAACCAAAGTAAAGCTTGTAAGAATAAAACTTGGGATTGGATCCTTAAAAATAATAGTGCAATCATGCCTTGCTCTAGTAGAGCTTTGCATTAGGGTAGCTTGGTAATAACTTGCAATAATATAGCTTGCCTTGATTGGGGTACTGATCAAAGTTCTCTTCTTCTTCTTGGTAGAAAACCTCCTCCTCCTGGTACTCTTCGGTACCAGCGTCTATAAACGAATACAAGGTATACAATCACCAAACAAATCTTAAGGCTAGACTAAGCACACAAATGGGTCACACAAGCTGTCAACACCCGGATTTTTAAGTCCAGATGCCTATTATGCCATACATCGCAATCCCAAGAAGATTGTTTTTGCGAGACATAATAGATTGATATCACAGAACATCATTCATTACAACTCATAAATGTCTTACATCAAAGGATCACATGATCCAGTCGTACAATAATAGATGATCTAGTGATCAATAACAAAACACATAGCGGAAGCGAAGTAGCGATTGTGGTCCATCTGTTCCACAAGCAACTGTTGACGTCAGGAGTAGTCCTAGTTGTCGTAGACGTCCTGCTGTCCTTCATCCTGGTACTGGGGCTCATCTTCATAGTCTGGCCATTTGAATAGCCAGGGACAAAGCCATGAGTACTTTAAAGTACTCGCAAACTAATACTAATGTAAGTACTATCAACTATGGTAAGGGGGTGCTAAGCTCTAGGTTCAATTGCATAAAGCCAGTTTTATTTCATAAGCACTTAAGTAAACAAAGACTCTTTGATTGCCTAACTTAACTCAGGTGGGAACATTAGTGTCATTCCCACAACTCTGTTGTGATTCAAAGTCAAATTCACCTTTCAAACTCAAGTCACAAGTCACCATTCATATTTTTAGAAAAGTTCTGATGACGGAACAGTATGGCCTTTCCAACTGTCCATGACCGCGGACGCGGCTATTCAAATAGGTTAAACTCTGCAGAGGTTGTACACTTGTGCCACAATAAATGCATTAATCCGTCAGGGGTAACTGGCCCTGATTTATCACACTCAGTGCGCGAACTACCAATCATAACCTTTCATTTACATACCCTAGTATAGGCACCTGTCCCCATGATCTTGGCCTCCCGGTGAGAGCAAACCACCAACCCGGGAACTGCACAGGGCTTGGGTAGGACATTCACCTCATTTAACGTCATTTCATATTTCAATGGAGGCAGCCTCAGCATAACCCCTATGACGCTTGTTCAGAGGGAACCCATACTAAAATACATAAGTTTCTAGTTACGCCTTACCCAGATTCAGGTATTGTGGGGGTACTTAAGAATTGGAATGGTATCGCATCCAAACCCAACCATCAGTTTTTGGTAACTTTCACCATGTCATTCACAAGTCATATTCACCTTCAAAATCTTTCAATAGAATGACTCATCATTCCAAGGTTTTCAAAGTCATTGGTTTTCACAAGTTCCCATCTAGAGTAGTCATTTTTGGTTTTTAGCACTAGCAACTAGTCATGAGGGGTGCTAATTAGCTTATAGCTTTCTAGGCTAAGTGTGATGCTATTGTACTACTCCATAACTAAACCAAGTGAATCATGAATCAAAAATAAACTTTGATAAACCAAAGTCAAAACTGGTAAGGTGAAAACTTGGGATAGGATCATTATGCTTAAAGAAATATGTAATGGTGCCTTGCTCTTGTAGTGCTTTGCACAAGGGTAGCTTGCAAGAATATTAGCTTGCCTTGATTGGGGTAGTGATCAAAGTTTTCTTCTTCTTCCTCTTGGTAGAAAACCTCCTCCTCTTGATAGTCTCCGGTACTAGCGTCTATAAACGAAATACGAGGATACAATCACCAAACAATACTTAAGTAGACTAGTTAGCCTTAATGGCTCACTCAATATGATCTAGCATCATCATCTACATTACTCAACATTAGACTAGGGTTTCTTTCTTAGGGTTTAGAAAACAACTCTTCTTATTGAAATAGAGATTAGGGTTTCTATTTAGTTTGAAGAAATAAATTCCTCTCATTGAATCTTCTTAAGATTTAATCTCCTCAATTCATCAATGTGAGATCATGTTGACCAAGGTCAATACTTCACATTTATCATTTGAGAAAAATGATTTAAATGAGATTCATCATCCCATGTAATTTAAATACTATTTTGATTTAAGATCCCCAAGTGAGCAAGTATGAAACCATGCATCAAGGGTCATCACATTACTTCACCTTACTTGGGAAAATGATTTAAATGAGGTGCTACACCTCATAGAGTTAAAATCTGAAATTTGAGAATAATTTAAATGGGCTAGTGTTGACTACATAGCCAATTTTTGATTCTAGCCCATGATCATATACAGTACTCCTATCATATTTTTGCACAATCAATTAGAGATTTGGAAATGTGCATCATAGCAATTGGATTCACTTCAAAATTCATCATGGTTGATTTTATAAATTTATTTGAAGTTGGAAAACCTTCTGACTTGTTATTTTTACTATTCAAATTCTACAACAGATCTAGAGTTGAAACCAGTGGGGTTGGATAGAGCTTTTCACAAGCTTTCCAACAACATCAAATTCACTAAATTTGGCCAAGTGGATTTGAAGTTATTCAATTTTGAACAAAGCATCTGTAAAGAATTTGTGTTACAAATCAAATTAACTAATTCAAATTGGTGGGCTGCGTGGGAAAATTAACGGGCCGGCCCAGCTAGCACATCTCGCACGCAGCGGGCCGCCTGACAGTGGGGCCTACGTGTCAGCGAGCTTTAAAACCCGAAGCGGTATGTTTCGATGTGGATCGCTGGATTAGAGTGGGATCGAACGGACGCGAGGCGTCGTCGTCTCCGATGAGAGGGGGCTTACTAGCGGCGAGGGTAGGGGTCCGGCGAGCTCACCGGCGCTCCGGCGAGAGTGGGCGAGGTGCAGGAGGAGGTTGTCGAGGACGGCGGTGTCAGCGGTGGTCGTGGGAGCTCCGGGGGTGGGCGAAATCGACGGCGGCGTTTGCGGTGGTTCCGCGGGCTCCGGCGACAAATTGGCTCGCTCCGGTGGGCAATGTGGACGGGAGAGGAGTGGAGGAAGGTCAGGGAGGAGAGGGGAGCCCGTTGGTGTGCAGAATGGAGGAGGGGGAGCTCTCCTTTTATAGGGGCGAGGAGGTCTGCGGGGGTGCGGGCGAGGTCGATCATGGCGCGGCGGTTTGGAGCGGTGAAGGGGCAAGCGAGTGTGTGCGTGAGGTAGCTGACATCATGGCGAGCAGAGGGAGCGTGCTGGCGTAGTAAATGGAGGACGGGACGGCTTGGATTGCTTCGGTGTATGCCGCGGGTACTGGCGGAGGACGGTGATCATGGCGACGTCGTCAGCGCTTCCGCAAGCCAGTGAGGTTGTCTAGGGGCTAGCTGGTGCAGTGGTGATCACGCATGCAGAGGAGGGAGCGAGAGGAGGATGGAGGCGATGGGTTGAGGCGGCGCTCTGGCGCGTCTAGGGCCTTGTCGTGCACGCCCTGGCATGTATTGGGCGTCCTGGCCGCGTCTGGACACGTCGCGTTCCAGGAGTGGGCGTGCTCTTCTTTGGCCAGGGAGGGTACCAGCGTGCATGGTAGAGTGAGGGCTACCTCGTTGACATGGAGAAGGGGACCAGAGAGGGGTGGTGAGGTAGAGTGGCATGGTGATGTCAAAGGGGCTCGACATGGCATACTTTTGATCATGTCCTGCTTTAATCATGGTCTCCAAGGCATGGCATGGTGTACTGGGTGTAAGAGAAGGTCAATGATGATCAGAATGGGGTTGGTTGAGTCTAAAACCCAGCGGATATATGAGGGTATGCACTTTACAGATTATTGCACATAAGGTGTTTGATGTAATGGCCGAAAGAAATTTATTTTTGAATTTGGCAAAAATATTTGGTGGAGTGGATTTGAATAATATTTGGAGCGTAGTGGTGGTGGTGGTGTGCAAAATGGTGCTGGTTTGAGAAATTTCAAATTGGGTATGATCTACACTTTGTTTCAATGTTGCCACTTGTCACTTTTATATTGAGCAATAGAGGCAAAGTCAACTATGGTGGTCAACACAAAAAGTGTTCATCTTGATATGGTCTTGGATGAGGAGGACAGAAGTGAGCAGGTTTAGTTTAAGAATCTCTAAAACCAGAGGCTCAAAGTGGGTGACATTTTATTTTGGGCAGATTTGACCATTATCATATGTGAGTTGGTTTTTGAATTTCTCTTGCTTTGATTTGCATTTCTTTGATTCAAAAAGTGTTCTTAGGTATTTAGTAACATTCTACAAACAATGGCACAAGCCAAATTGGCCTAGGTCAAAGTTTTGCAAAATGGCCATAAGCACATGTATGTGATGAAGTGCATTTTTCTTATTTTCTTCTTTTCTTTTTCTTTGCTTCACTTAGGCATGGTTTAAGGTTTATTTAGTGTTAGATTAAGTTTGGTAAAGGTTTCAAACCATTGGGGTAAGGTAGGAGGGCATAGGTCAAAATTTGTCATTATGGCTATGTGCCACATATGCCTCTATGCATATTTTTGTTTGGTAGGTGATAGGTTGGGTTTGTTGATGTTTTTCAAGCCATCTAAATAAGATAGGACAAGGCATAGTTCATTATTTGCAAGGATAGCCATAGGCTTACATAGGCCTTTTCTTTTTATTTGGTTTTATATTGGATGGTAAGAAGGAGAGTAAGGTTTAGGGTTTAGTGGGGTCTAACAATGGTTCACAACCATTTCGAAAAGTAAGAAGGGTATTGGTCAAGATTTGCATACTAGGGCTATATGCCCACATATGTATTTTTATTTTATTTTAATTTCTTCATATTTGATCCTATTTGGTTTTGAGAAGGTTAGGGTTTAGGGTTTTGGAAATATGTTCAATGTAATAAACAAACAATCATGGCAATAACACAAGGATTAGGTATGAGCACTATGCATAGCATCATATGTAATAAAAGTTTGTGTTGGTTCTCATTTTTGGAAAAAGGAAATTCATTTTCTTCTTTGTTTGAAAATTTGGGATGTTACACAAGCTATTCTAGCATCACAACATTATTAACATGTTGGTGGACTTTGTGTTCTTGTTAAGGAAAACAATTTCCTCTCATTGAAAGTATGTATGAGGGTTTCCATTTAGTTCTTTGGAGAAATAATTTCCTCTCATTGAATCTTGTTAAGATTTAATCTCCTCAATTAATAAGGTATGAGCACATGTTGACCAAGGTAAACACTTCACACTTATCATTTTAGAAAAATGATTTAAATGAGGTACTATACCTCATGCAATTTAAATCCTACTTTGATTTAATATCCGCAAGTAAGCAATGATGAGACCATGCAACTAAGGTCATCACTTTACTTCATATTACTTGGGGAGATGATTTAAATGAGATGCTACATCTCATAGATTTGAAATTACAAATTTGAAATGCTTTAAATGAGCTAGAAATGACTACATAGCCATTATTTGAATCTAGCTCATGATCATATGAAGCAACCATGTCATATTTTTACATAATCAATTATACAATATGAAATGTGATTTATGAGAGTTGGAATCAACTCAAAATCATTTATGGTTGATATTTAACAATTGTTTGAAATTTGAAAAGTTATTGCCTTGTCATTTTTGTTACAGAAGATCTAAGATGAATTAGGTTTGAAACCAATGGGTTTTGTTAGATAATTTCATAAGCTTTCTTACAAAATTAGATTCACTCAATTTGGATTTGTAGATTTTGTTTTATTAAAATTTTAGTAAAGCACCAGTATTGATTTTGACTGAAAAGAATTAATTCAAATTCAAATGAATTGGGCTAGGCGGGAAACGGAGTTGGGCCAGGAGAGGGGAAAGAGTTGGGCCGGCCCAGCTAGCGCGTCTCGCACGCAGCGGGCCGCCTGAAAGTGGCCCCCGCTTGTCAGCGAGCCTTAAACCGCGAAGCGGTATGCAGTGATGTGAGCCGTCGGATTAAAAGTAAATCGAGTGGCTGCAGTTCGTCGTCTACGTCGACGAGAGGCAACCCTAGCATGATGGAGGTAGGGGGTCAGCAGCTCACCTGAGCTCCGGCGAGGGGCGGCGACGAGGTAGGACGGGGTTGTCGACAACGGCGAGGTCAGCGGTGGTCGTGGGAGCGCCTGAGGTGGCCGAAATGGTCAGCTTTGTCTAGCTACTGTCGCGGCGGTCCTCGGTGAAATTGGAGCTACTCCGGTGGCAATGTGGATGGGAGAGGGTTCGAGGAGAGCCAGTGAAGGGAGAGGAGTGAGCTGGTGTGGAGAAATCATCAAGAGGCGGCCTCCTTTTATAGGGTCGAGGGGGTGCCGTGGGGGTACGGAGCAGGTCATGGTGGCGACGGTGCTACGAGCGGTGAAGGGGCAAGGGAGTGGTTGCGTCCTGTAGGCGATGTCGAGGCGGTCCTAGCGCGCGTCAGGGCGCATCAAATGGAGGACGGAAGCGGTCGTCATCGTCGTGCGGCCGTGCGGTACCGTGGTGGAGGAGCGTGACGATGGTGTCGGTGATAGGGCTCGAGCGAGCCAATGAGGATGTCTGGGAGGTTGGTAGCATCGTGGCGGAGCTGTGGGCGAGAGGAGAGGTCGCGAGGTGGTCAGAGTCAACGGGGCGCGTGCGTGTACTGACGCGTCCAGAGCGTCGCCGTGCGCGCTCTGGCACGTCCTGGCGTCGTGGGCGCGTGCTTGTACAGTGTTGTTGGCTTCTCCTTGGCCAGGGCTCACGCCAACATGTGCAGAGGGTCATGGCCAAGCTTGCTGACATGGTGAGAGAGAGAGGGGAAGAGAGGAGCAGGTTTGGGCATGGTGGTGATCACGGTCGGCCGGCATGGCATGTTCTTGGATCTTGTGTGCAATTCTCTTGGTCTCTAGGTGCATGGATAGTTTGTGTAAGGTGAGGCCAGGGTACTAGACATGGTTGGCAAGGTTGGAGAGGGTTAGGGTAGGCACATTTGATCAAAGCCAAAAAGTGTGTGACATAAGAAATGTACTTTGGCATGGCTTGTGTCATGGTGATCATGGCTAGTCTTGATGATGTCAAAAGGGAGTGGTTATGGTACAATGTACTATAGATAAGCCAAGAGAGGTGGGGTGAGGTGGTGAATAGTAGGTGGAATAGTGGTTGTACCTCTATGTAAAGAATTGGATCATAAGCAAAGGTCTCATGTGTGTTGACTTTTGGCCAAAAAAACTTTATAGATGTGTTCTAAATAATGTTTGGCAGAAATTGGTGGCATTGGTTTGAATTTTGGAAAGGTTTTGTGAAATCTTCAAAAGTTGAGGGTAATCTAGAATCTAATTCAACATTGCCACTTTGCATCCTTATAATAATCAATAGAAAAGGAACTAGTCAAAGTGGTCAACATCAAAAGTGTTCATCTTGATGAGGTCTTGGATGAGGTGCAAAGAGTTGGGAGTGTTTGGTTTAGAAATCTCTTAATACAGGGGCTCAAAGAGGGTAAGATATTAAAAATGGCACAAGTGACCATTATCACATGTCACTTGAATTTGATTTTTTCCTTTGACTTGATTTGGGTTTTCTTGATTCAAAAGTGATTCTTATTAGTTTAGTAACATTTCCAAACCATTGACACAATTCAAAAATGGCCTAGGTTAAAGATTTACAAAAATGGCCATAGCCTCATATGAGGTGATATTCTTATTTCTTTTTCTTCTATTTTGTTTCACTTGATTCACTTGGGCATGGGTTAGGGTCCATTTAGGGTTAGATTGGGTTTGGTAATGGTTTCAACTCATTTGGGTAAGGTATGAGGGCTTAGGTCAAGATTTGCCATTATGGCTAGATGCCACATATGCCTCTATGTATATTTTTATTTTATTTTTGTTTCACCTTTGATTTAGTTGGTAAGTGATAGGTTGGGTTTGTTGAGGTTTTTCAAACCATCTAAACAAGGTATAACATGGCATAGTTTATTATTTGTAAATATGGCTATTTGCTCACATAGGCTTTTCTTTTTTAAAATTAAATTTAATTTCTTTTTATTTTGTTTTATCCTGGATGGTGAAAAGAAGAGTAAGGTTTAGGGTTTAGGAGCATTTCAAAGTACTTCACATAAGCATCATGGCAAAACTCACAACATATAAGCATGAGTACTATGCACAACCTCTAACTTAATTAAAGTTTTTGTTGGTTCCAAATTTTGGAAATAGGGAAATTCATTTTCTCTTTGTTTTTAAAATTTGGGATGTTACACACGCCTAGACACCGCAACCCGCAGATTAGAACTAGACTAGATATAACAACTCCGCCTATGGCGGCCCCCTGTACACATATTTTCATATACTGGATTGCTAGCAGGACCCAGAACTTCCATCATCACCTTTCTCTAAAACCCAAGCCCCTCATAGTGGGCATTGCCGAGGAACCGCCTCGTCACCAGATAGACTAGATTCACCAATATGTAGGATGGGTATGTGCCTTTGTAGTTCTCATGTTGTTGGTGGTGCCTGAATCCATATGCAATTTGGATTGCTGGTATATCCTTCGTTGTAGTTGGAGTAGTTGGCTGACCGACTTGAGGTTTCGGGATGAATCATGTGATTGAAATGCGAGTAATACCAGAGGACACCGTGGTCATAGATCCTGCAGATCCGGCACGTCGACTTTCCGCCATGATCACACCCTCCACCCTGACCATTGCCATCGCGCCCAGAGTGAAGTCATGATGCACAATCTCCAGTTTGCACCTCGTATGACATCATGTGCTCATACAAGTCCCTGAGAGTGAAGTCATCGATCCCGGCTATCACGGGCATTGACGCGGTGAAGTTGTTGTAGTCGTCACCCAGTCCGACCATGACATATGAGACGATCTTGTCGTCGCTGAGCGGGTTGCCGGTCGTCACCATCACATATTCTATATTCTTGGATTGGTGGAAGTACATGGACATCGATATTCCCTTCTCTTCGGCTTCACCACGTCACCAACGTGGTGCGAAGCTGCACGATCCGCACCTTGGACTTGGACACGCAAGCGTCTTATCTAGCGCCTGCCAGACCTGTGCCGCCATCTTGAGAAGCTGCACATGGCCAAGCGCAAATAGCGTGAGGTAGGTGAACCGGCCACTGAGCACATGCTGATCTTGCTTGAACCATGTTGAGTACTCCGGATTATCAAACTGGTCAGAGCTCCCGACCACATCATGAACTTTCTTTGGTGGCTCCGCCTTGGACCCGTCGATAAAGCAGAACATATCATTGTTGTAGAGCACATGCAAAGCCCGAGCCTTCGAGAGGACGAAGTTCTCCTGATCAAAATTAATGGTGATGGCAGCGCTAAGCGTGGTGGTGATGTTGATGGCGTCGGTGCTGGTGATGGCGAGGTCACTAGTAGCATCGCGGGAGTATCAGGAGGAGGGGAGTGGCTAGGGTTTGGGGAGAAGGGGGCACTTGGGGCGCTGGACTTAGTGCCCTTGGGTGGTGCGGCTGGTGTAGTGGCCGGCCCCTCCCTCTCCCCCTCATTATATAGGTGGAACCCCCTAGGGTTTTCCCAAAATTCGAATAAGATTCCAACTCAAAACCTTCCATATGGGTGAAACCTAGGGGAAGTGGGATTCCTCCCTTTCCTTCCCCTATGGCCGGCCATGATGGTGGAGTCCACCATGGACTCGACCTTCCCCTTTGGTTGGCTGGCTAGGGTTGGTGGAGTCCATCCGGGACTCCACCTTCCATGGTGATTTCTTCCGGAAGGTTCTAGAATATTCTAGCGCCTTCCATAAATGCATCGGATCATTTCCAAACTTGGAAAGTGACTTCCTATATATGAATCTTATTCTCTAGACCATTCCGGAACTCCTCGTGATGTCCTGGATCCCATCCGACACTCCGAACAACATTCGAACTCCATTCCATATTCCATATCTACTTAAAACGATATCAAACTTTAAGTGTGTCACCCTACGGTTCGAGAACTATGCGGATATGATCGAGACTCCTCTCCGATCAATAACTAATAGCGGGACCTGGAGATTCATAATATCTCCCACATATTCAACGATGACTTCATGATCGAAAGAACCATTCACATAAATTAACAATTCCCTATGTGTCGCGATATTTTACTTATCCGAAGTTTGATCGTCGTATCCCCATACCTAGTTCAACCTCGTTACCGATAAGTACTCTTTACTCGTACCATGATATGATATCCCTTGTGAACCAGTCACATGCTTGCAAGCTAATTTGCATGTCATTCCACCGAGAGGGCCCAGAGTATATCTATCCGTCATTAGGATGGACAAATCCCACTATTGATACAAGTGCCTCAACCCTATACTTTCAGAACACTTAATGCCACCTTTATAACAACCCATTTACGTAGTAGTGTTTGGTGTCATCAAAGCATCCATCCGGTGTAGGTGATTAGCATGATCTCATGGTCGAAGGATTAAGTTATTATGCATATTAAAGCTTGAAGCAAAAAGAACTAAATGTCTTGATCATATGCTATCCTTACTATGGGTGTATGTCCATCACATCATTCACCTAATGATATGACCTTGTTATTAATAACATCCAATGTTCATGATCAGGAAACCATGATCATCTATTAATCAACAAGCTAGTTTAACAAGAGGCTTACTAGGGAATCCTTTATGTTTACAAAACACACAAGTATTAATATTTCTAGTTAATACAATTATAGCATGGGATGTAAACATTTATCATGAACACTAAGATATAACAATGAATACTTTTATTATTGCCTCTTGGGCATTTCTCCAACATTATATCCTAATGCTTTAGTTCAAAAAATATCCTTGATTCTTTAATAGGTATAACTAAGGTTGCTATGAATGGTTTCTCTCACTTGGGAATGACTTAAATAATATCTCAAGGTTATGCTCCAAACACAATGATGTGATCATCAAGATCTATGGTTAACATAAATGAGTTCTCTCTCTAAGAAATGTCTTGAATAATATCCTAGGGTTATTGTTAAAGATGATGATGTGAGCATATGAATGTATGTCTAGGGATTTAGCTCAAGTGTTTACATTGCTTCTCTAATAGATATAGACCTCTCTCTTATCTAGGTTTTGATGTATGTTAATTTGAATAGAGAATAATATAATGAATGAAAACTAGGGAACAATACTAGTGTGGATTTTCTTGTCATGAATCCAAGATTGAAATGGAATGGATAACATGAGGTTCATGGTAGGAACATGTATTAGTTTAAGACATGGAAAAGATAAGTCAAAAATAGTTTCTCCATTTTATTTGATTTGCAGTTCAATAGATATTCATATATTATGGCAAGGAAAAAAATATTATGATATTTTATAAGATCAAGTAGTTGATCCTTGATTAATGTGTTGTTGTGTTGGTTTTAGTTCCATTTGATCTAACCCCTTATATCAAATCATCACTACCTAAAACAAGGTCTTGGTAAAGGTCACATTGAGGTTTATAGTGCTTGACTTGATGAGCTACTTCAATTCCATCAAGTCAAGTGAAACTTCAGTTAGTGTGACATGTTTTATTTGAAAGCAAAAATTTCCTGGATTTCTATGCATGAGTGCAATGCACACATATGTTTTCTCTATTTTTGTAACCCCAAATCCTGGGATGTTACAACTCTTCAACGAGGATAGTGTTAATCACCTTTGGCTCAAATTGATCTGAGCTAATTACCTGACAGATGACAACATTTTCAGTTCCTCTCCTGCGGGTGGTTCTCCTTTCTGGCACCAGCTCCATAAGATCAAACACTTCTTTAATTAAGCCGGTGCTAAATTTCTGCTGGGCAATGGTGCTAAGATTCTGTTTTGGACGGATTGGTGGGGCTGCCCCTTTGTGCGATCCTTTCCTGAGATTATTCGAGATATGCTCTAATCCATCCATGTCGGTGGCTCTGGCATGTATAGAGGGAAGGTGGAGTATCCCTTTTCTCCGCACTTTCGGCCCGGAGGAGGTCGATCAATGGAACAACCTCTTGGCTGAGCTGCTCGCAGCGAGTATTGGTAATGCGCATGACAGAGTGCCATGGGCTTTGGAGCCCTCGGGGCTATTCTCAACCGCATCAATATATCGGAAGTTGTGTCAGGGCAACACTTGTCGGTTCACCAAAGACATTTGGGTTGCCGCAGTCCCCCTTAAGGTCAACATTTTTCACGTGGCATCTGGCTGGAAACAGACTCCCTACTGATGAACAACTTGCTAAAAGACATGGCCCCTCCGGTGCCTCTTATGTGCTATGTGGTTTACCTGAATTGGCTGCCATGTTTTGTTATCGTTCCATCTTGCTAAATTTCTTTGGAGTGGTGTTCGCCAGATGCTTGCGGTCCAGCGGAACCCAACAATCCTTTACCCAGTTTTTTGAGATTTTAAACTCTTTTTCAGGAAAGGCCAGAAAATTTATCTGGATTATTTTTGCCGCCCAGAGCTAGGCTCTTTGGAAGATTAGAAACAAGTTATCAATCGAGTGTGTTTTCCCTAACCAGCCCGTTGATTGTGTGTTTAAAACTGTCATTCTTCTACAGTAGCGGCGTCATCTCACAGGAAGTAAAGACCTGAAGCTGATGGACGAGGTGATCGTGATGTCGAAGCAGCTCTTCAACACAGTCTACTCTCTTGTACCTCGTTTCCTCTAGCGGCTGAAGTTCTTTTAGTTTAGTTGTAGTTTGGTTTCGTATGTGTGTGACCAGCTGTTAGTTTCGTTGCCCTTGGACATGTGCGGTTGGGTGTGGTTGTGTTTGTAAGACTATGAACTATATGTGTGGCTTTATTAATTTAAAGTTGTGCATTGTATACCTTTTATCTAAAAAATAATTATTCGGTTCAAGTTTTTTTTTCCTCGGGATGAAAGATGACGGGGGGGGGGGCGTCGATTGAACGCGACGATCCGTGCTGGAACACTACAGACTGGCAAGAGCATATATACTATGTAAACTTTGTTTCTATGGTGGTTATGCCGCGAGAGTAGGCTTTTTTTTAATTTGTATTGTGGTTGCTACCACCTAAACTTATTCTAAAATCTTCTTCTTAATTAATGAGATGAGGTAAAGCTTTTGCTTTGAAGAAAAAGACAAGAGCATATATACTCTGTAATACGTGTGCCCTATATATGTAGCAAGTAAGGTCTAGACTGTGAACTGTGATGTCACCATAAAAGTTATAGCTGCTTAGTAGGGACTCTTCTTGACACAGTGATGTGCGCTTAAGCAAAGGATCTGATGTTAATGGGTCGATGAGACTGTCGCCACGACCTGATCATTGTGCCTTTATCCTCTACGGAGTGTTTGTCGGCCAGTTCTTGAGCGTCTTGAGAGCGTTGTCGTCAAGACGTAGTTTGTTTGACCGTATTGTTGGCTACTGTAATGGGGAAGAACGCGGACACAGAGCTTTGGTGATGGCCAGGCCCCTCCCTCCAGCAGGCTACTGTAACTGTGAACAGAGGGAGTACACTCACACGGCTTCTTATCTGCATTTTTATTACAAGAAGTCAAAATGAAGACAAGGATGGCAGTTGGTAAGTGCACGTGTATATACTGAATGTTTCTTCGGTATATTTTGCTCTATAACAGAGTAATAGAAGGAGAAAAAATGCTGAAAAAAATAAGAGATGATCATATTCCTTTTCTGTTATGTTGCATCTCATCTCACAATTCTGGTGATGTGAGGCATTGAGATTATGGAGCTCTCTGATCTTGTAGTTTCAGCTGCCTGTATCAGAGCAGTCGAGCCATTGAGCCAATTTGTTGAGAGTGAACTGATTCCATTATTTTCTGCTTGAACATGATTACTATCTTCTTATATAGAGCACATTTCAATTCCAAATACATAGATGTATCTTGCTGCTCTTTCTGCTTATGTAACTGGTCCATTTGGCGATCAATATTCTTTGCATACATTCCAAGGATATTTTTTTTTTTCATTTCCTCCGGAAGCTGTAGTAACCGAATCCACTTCAGCAATCCGGATGCTTGCTGACCGAGAGTCAGTTCTACACTTGTGCGATGACGGAAACTGCTAGCATCTTATTTTCAGGTCATTTTCAGTACTCACGTATACCAAATAATTTGTTTGCCCCGCTTCCACCAACCCAGCTTGGCAAAACTCACTTCGGCTTAGTGTTACTATCATCCTGGACCATGGGGTTGGGGGGATGCATGATGTATTGAGCCTGTCACTGCAATGTATGTTGTGCAGTAATTTTCGCCTTGCTGTCAAAGGGATTAGCTGATACTCCCAGTATAGATGTAGTTCTTCAGTAGCTCAAATACAGCTTGGCAAACGATAAGAGTGCAAAACGAAAGTAATAATCATCGAGCAGATATGACTGCACGGAGAGAAAGGTGGCGATGGTAATCGCTTGATCCCAACAGCAAGCCTATCTAACAACACATACATCACGCTTCACATGGCCGGCCAAACGCCGTCCTTTAATTTGCGGAACATCAGGCGGAATGAATTCTTCGGTTCAAGTTTTTTTTTTTTTTTTGTTGTGCTGAAAGATTGGGGGCTGTAGATTGAACGTGATGGTGCGTCCTGGAACCCTACGGACGGACAAGAGAATATATACTCTCCAATAACATATGCGGTACAAAAAATGTAGCACAGATAAAGTCTGTCAATTGCGATGTCGTCATAAACGAAATCATAGCTGCTTAGTAGGGACTCTTCTTGCCACAGACAGTGTACTATCGCCAACACAGTGATGGGCGCTTATGCAAGGAATCTGATGTTAATGGGTCGATGAGACTGTCTTTGCGACCTGATCATTGTGCCTGTATCCTCGACGGCGTGCTTGTCGCGCGGTTCTCGAGCGTCGTCGTCAAGACTTGGTTTGTCTGACCGTGTGGCTGGCTACTGTATGGAGAAGAACGCGGGTACGCACGCCCCTTCATCCAGCAGTCCAGCCTCGGTTTGGTCGCATGCCAGTGTCTGCACGCACTGGCGTTACATTATTGATCTTGCGGTGCGTGCACTGCATCCTTCCAGTCCCCTGTTGCGGCGATGGCTCCATCTTCACTTGCATGCGGCGTGGCCGTGTTAGAAGCATATATCCATCGCCTACGTCCATATCAATTTGCCGCATGCGTGTTTCTCGAGGCAATAGAGATCGCCGACTGCCCGATCGACTGGCCCTCCTTTCGCTACTTGGAATGTAGCGTTTGTGCGTGTGATATTCTGCATGGACACAACCGTGGTGCATCGTCGTCATCCGGCCGGCCGGCAGCGGCTGATGATGAACGGTCCTATGACCTACAGTTACAACCAACCGAGGTAGAGACGATGCAAGCAGCGACAGACCAGATTCATCGGCACCAATGGACCACAGAAGATGGAACGGGACGTTGGTAGGAGATGATCATGCATGTGAAGTTGTACGACAACGAGACCGACGCACATGCGGCATGTGGCGTACACTTGCGCCGGTCCGGCTCGATCGGTGGAGTTTCCAGCTTCCATCTGCCGTACGTGCACATGAACAGCGATCAATCGGTTTTGCAATCAACATGCTCTGGTCTCAAGTATATCGATATGTTCGCTGCGTATATATGAAATAACCCAGATCACCTATTATGCTATGTGAAATAAGTGAGAACGAAAACGATTAGCTATAGTTCTCTTTTATAATAGAAGTCTCTTTAATAAACTATAATAGTTTCATAAAACGGCTTATGTTATGAAAGGTAGTAGATAGCATGAAGTAATGGAATGCATATGCATGTTGTTGGCAGCTTGCCTGCCCTACACTCCATGTGTACATTCATTAGCTGCTTTCTAAGGTTTCTTCCCTCGCCATCCAAGAGTGCAACTTTTCTGAACAATACATTCGGCAGGCAATCAACCCAATTAACCCCTTTTCTTAATTAGTAAGTTACATATACTCTGCTTACGTTCATCAGAACTCCTGGACATACCACAAATTAATGTACCCTACTTCAGATTCAAGAAAACGAAAGCATCGTGTCTTAGTTTCGGGGGTGAAAACCCTAGGTATGACTTTCGGTGGTTGTATCGGGCAATGGAGATTGCCTAGTCTTCTTGTTGAAGACATTGTTACGACTTACGAGATTATATCTTCTCCATGGTGAAAACCCATGATCTGACCATGCTGGTTAGACTAGACGTCGATGGTGTTTGTGCACTGATACCCTGGAGGCATAGTTTTATAGAAGCTTTCTCGGAGCCGAGGTGATCTACAATGGTGTTGCTACTTCTGCTGCTAGTCTCTAATTGTTTCGGTGGGGTCTTTGTTTTCTTTTTTTTCTCCTATTCTTTTTTAGTTGTGTGCATGTTTGATTTCTATACTTACTCTAATAATTATATTGTAGGAGACTCTGGGTGTAATTAATATCATCTTTGTATTAAAATATTCTCTTTATCAAAAATTTGTGACCTATGCCTTTACGTTGTTGAAGTTCGAGATACATCATGCTTCATCGAGCCTTCCAAATAGTCGTTATTTTAGACTTCGGTGTTCTCTTCAAAATGAGTCTTTTACTATATGTGTTTCAGTCCATTCGTAAAATAAAGATATAGTTTGTAAAATACTTTCAAGACAAAACCCTATCTGTTGTTTTGAAGATACTAGCCAAATACTTTTACATATATTCGTACTCAAAATTTAGAAGTCTAAATGTTTCTTGTGTAAGATGATATCTTCTGTGTGAAGAGTATGAGTTCTTCTCGTGCCAAACTGGATTTGTTGAGCATGTATGATGCAAGAATTGTCAAAGCTTAGTAAAGGGATGATGGTACTACATTATCATGATATTTGTAACTTATGGAGAAATTTTATTTCTCACTTTGAAAACTTAAAAATAATCATACATGTGGAAGGATTGGTAGGAGTGCCCACACTTTGAATCGAATGGCTTGAGGACACTCCCTCTTGGCATACACTAGTAGAAAAAGGGGCTTCCGTTCACGCCTTTAGTACCGGTTTCTTTACGAACCAGTACTAAAGGGTGCATTAGTACCGGTTGCACTGCTCAGGCCACCGGCAACATTTAGTACCGGTTTGTGTCACGAACCGGTGCTAAAGGGTTGGCGTCAGCCGGAAAACTTTTAGTACCGGTTCGTGACACGAATCGACACTAAAGGGGAGGGTAGACCTTTAGTGCCGGTTCGTGTCACAAACCGGTACTAAAGGTTTTTCTTCCTCCCCACGCACCTCCACCCCCCTCGTGGATCGCCTTTTTTTGCTCCGTAAAATACAAAAGAAAATGATAAAAAATTCAAAAAATAAAATCTTTTGAGATTCATGTATGTTACGCAACCTACTATTAAGAAAAATTAACAAATTTGAATATTGAATTTTTTGCATAAAAAGTTTAGAAAAAGGTAAAATGGTATTAACTTTTGCCTACGACGTCGGAAAAAAGCGTATAATATATCAAAAGGATCGTGGGAAAAAGTTACATCCGATTCTACTAGGGTTTACCCTATTAGCCAATTTTTAGATTCTCAAAATTCCAAATGGAAATATGAAAGAAGGAGTATTTTAGTTTTCGCCAGAAATTCAGGATTTTATATATTTTTGTTTTTAAAAATTTAAATTAATAATTCTTTCCTGAATAAAGATTACTATTACTTAACCATAAAGGTTAATAAATTTTTAGATTTAAAAATATTTAGGTTTTAGATTTTGGAAAAACAAATTAAAATTGAAAATATATTTAAAAATAAAAAATAATTAAAAAATATTGTTTATTTATTTATTCAATATTATTTTTACATCTTTAATTTTATTTATTAAAATAATTATGTGGAATTCAAACAATAAAGAAGTGTGATATCGTGACCAACATGTTAATACGATTGATATGATAGTACTATCAATAACATGCACGCGAAGCACTTGGAAGTGAGATGGAAAGAAACTCGGAAGTTAAGCGTGCTAGTGTTGGAGTAGTGGGAGGATGGACGACCGAGCGGGAAGTTTAACCACGAGTAAATAATTTAACTAGAGATAAGTGTAGTTAGAGACTAAACTTGTCAAATAACTAAAATTAGATATTCTGGAAAATAGATAAAAAGATGGAGTTGAAAATAATTCGAAAAAAATAGATAAAAAGAGGGAGCGAAAAAATAGATAAAAAAAATTTGATCTAAAAATAGCACCGGTACCAAAGGTCTCCAACCCTGCGGGCTCCTCCGTGTCCACGTGGAGATACCTTTAGTACCGGTTCGTAAGAAACCGGTACGAAAGGGGAGAGGCTTTAGTACCGGATCTTTAGTCTGCGGTTCCAAAATCGGTACTAAAGATCTTCTAAAACCGGTACTAAAGGGAGGTTTTTCTACTAGTGACAGTGCAGGAGGCAACCTATTGCCCCTACCGCTCCGCTTCACTTATTCATCCTCTCTCCAACTTGGCTACCTTCAGGGGAGTCTCTCCTGCAGGTTCATGACACATTTTGTGTAACTTAAGGACTTCATTATTTTGTATCACGTTATGCCACCGTATGTTAATACAGCTAGGTGTTTCATAATTTAATGTGTCATTCCCTATGGTTATCACGTTAACTTTTGACCATATAGAGAAATTACTAACTCCGTGTGTATGCTTTGTGCATATATCTAGGTCATCAATTTGACCAACGTAATACAAGGTACATTTTACAAAATACATATCATTAGAAACTTCACATGTTATACTTTATAATTGGTATAATTATTATGTAGTATAATTTATATTATATTTGTTAAATGAAAGACCTAGAGATACACGTGGACCCTTAAATGGACGTAGTAGAGGAAGATGGTCTTTTAATTAAAATCCCACCTTGTTGCTAACTCGTAAATAACGGGATAGAAACAAACAATTTATTTGGTAAAGCCATATGTGTGACAAGTAGGGCCCACTAAAAATATACCCTTGAGTGTACACTACATAGGTGAAAAACCTACGGTAGGATAGCATGCTACTTAAAATCTCAGTTCGGTAATATAAAATATTTTAAAGTTTAAATTGAAATACTAAATTTTTTGTTCGGAAATGGAGGAAGTAACACGTAAGTTGCGGATCTCTCACTGGTGGAAAAAGGGCCTTTGGTCGCGGTTCGCAACTGCCATTAGTAACCGCGACCAAATAAGCGCGACTAAAGGCCCTCCTTTAGTCGCGGTTGCTTACGAACCGCGACTAAAGGCCCGTCCACGTGGGCGCCAGGCGACCGTCGGGGCGGAGGACCTTTAGTCGCGGTTCTTCTGCCCAACCGCGACTAAAGGCCGCCGCAGGTTTAGGGTTTAGCCCCCCCCCTAAACTTGTTTTCTTTTTAATTTGTATTGTTTTATTTCTTTTGTGTTTTATTTTAATTTTGAAGGAGTTTCACATATTCTACGGTACTACATACATGCATATGAATGTACAATTTCAAACAAATTTGAAATTAGAACCAAAAAGAATTCAAGAGGAATATACAATATATAAATATATTCAATATCATCGGACGACCATATACAATTTTGATTAAGTTTCCATAATTTAATGCATATGAAGTTCTACGTCCTCGTAATAGTGTTCTCCTTTAGGATGGAGGACTTCCCTCGTGAACCATCCAGCTAGTTCCTCTTGAAGTGGTCGGAAGCGAGCTTCTGGACTAAGCATCTTCCGGAGGTTATTCCTCTTCTCATTGTTATCACTCGGAACCCGCTCAGAGGTGTATCTCCGGATCATCTCACAGACATAGTATCCACATAGATTGGTCCCGCTGGCTGAATATCGCCACCATTCTTAGCCATTGACTGCATGAAATGTAGCTCTTTTTTGAAATCACCGACCCTTTCATCTGAGAACCGTCTCCAAACCCTACGAGGCAAAGAAAATTAAATGAACAAGAGAGTTATTAGTTACTTGATATTAGGAAATGAACGAAATAGGCCGATCGATATAGAGCGCAAATGAATGAAAATAATTACTTCGCAGCATTCTTCTCATGTCGCCCCAAAGCTTTGCATCCAGAGTCGGAGAGTCGTGGATGAGACATGTGGAGGTGTCAAATTTAATTACTAGCGAGAATCCAGTGGAACTCAGCGGACACGATACATGCACAGTCATGCATAACTCATCGATTAGCCGGCCACATACCATGCATGGAGTAAACAAAAGAGAATGTGCTCAAGACAGAAACACTCACCCAAAATGGTAAGGAAATAGAATATCACTTTTGAGTTCCTACTTTGTAAGAAACTGCCACAGGTCTTCCTCCACGTCGGCGGGGTGATGCTCTAACACATATCCATTAACGATGTGTGGGTCAATGAACCCAACATCAAGGATGTTCCTTACTCTGCATTCCTTAATCTTCATTCTGCATATATAATAGCGTACACAACAATATAGTTAGGACATATATATAGTGCAAGCAATATGAACGAGATGGGGTAGAAATAAATCACTTACAGAACGTAGCAACTGATGATAGATTTGTCGAGCTCGCGCAGATTGAAAAGCTGGAGAAATTCACTCAGATGAATTTGTACATAGTAATGTTTGAAGTGATGCTCATATCTAACTTCCGCATAAATATATTCTTTGGCGTTTTTATTTTTTATGTAACCCTTGTACCATTTCAGCAGACTTGTCATTTGTGGAGGTAGATCCTCTTCCTGCGCAGGCTCGACGAGAGGTCCATTCGGCACATATGTAATTACTACCTCCTTCACTGGCGCCTCATCAAGGCCTAACAGTTCACGAAGAGTCATACCTAAGTTGGCCTTTTGTTCTCTGGCACTCGTTACAGTCAATCCCTGTGCTGCCGCAGCTTCTATGATATCGGGGGCATCCGGACCGGCGGCTTTCACTATGAGCGGGGCAATCGATTGTTTACTTTGTTCCCCGATCTGGGCAACTCGTTTCCCGCTTTTTTTTTACTTTCTAATTCTTTCTCGGCCTCCTCCAAGGCTTTCTTCTCCTGCTTCTCCGCCCGCTCTTTCTTCTCCTTCAACATGAGTGCCTGCCTACGAAGTTCACGTGCATAGTCGTCAGGCAGATTCTTCGCGGCTTGGGACGGTGTGCTCAAAAATGACTTAGCCCACTTTTTTTGCTCATCAGAAAATACTGGCTTGGGCTCGGGCTCTCTTTTCTTCTTGCAGTCCGCCTTCCATTTCTCATAATCAGTAGTCGCGGCCGCGTCGACTTCCTCGGCACTACGTTCCCAAGGCCTCGTGGGGAGAGGCTTCAGTGATGGCTCCGGTACCTTTGTGGTCTTAGGTACATAAGGGTCCGGGTTAATAGTCCAGGACTGCTCTCGCTTCTTCGCCGGAGGTGGATTGGGGGGCGGCATTCGCTACCCGCCCGGGGCGGATCGGGGGCGGCGGCTGCGCTACCCGCCGGAGGTGAATTGGGGGCAGCGTCGGCTGACGTGAAGGAGGTGTAGGTGAAGCACCACCACCACCACCGCCACCGCCACCACCACCGTAGGGGGGTGGACTTGTTGGCCTTGGCGCCTCGCCTGGAAACTTGATAAACTTCTTTTGCCATAGAATGAAATGGCCCTTGACATCTCCAAGTCTTCTCTCCCCTTCAGGTATAGCAATGTCAATCTCCAGGTCCTCAAACCCTTGTACTATGTCCTCCAACGTGACACCAGCATAGCCATCTTGAATGGGCTTGTTGTGGTGGAGTGCTCCAGCACTGCCGATGGCTACCTTCATGGACATGTTCCCGATTGGATAATACAGATGACATTCTTTCATCTCCTTTACATCATCCACGGGGTAGCGAGGAGGCTCCGGTGCAGTAATTTCGATCGTCGGAGGCTCCGGTGCAGTAATTTCGATCGTCGGTGCATGTGCACCAGCCGGTGGGGCCTCCGTGGAAGCCACGCTGCTTCTCCGCTGCTGGCTTCCGAGATCCGCTGGATGATCTTCATGCTGCGTCCGAGCTGCATCTCTTTCTTGTACTAGTACATTCACGGTTTTCTTCATCTCATCCATTTCCGATGCCATCCGTGCCACAACATCTGCATCCCGATCCATATTTCTCTTACGGCTTATGTAACCGTACGGGTCATCGTTCTGGGAGAACCCTATTTTCCACGGAATGTTCCCCATGCCTCGTACACGTCCTCCGTGTTCAGGATTCCCGAGGGCTTTTGTCAGCGCGTCATTCTCTCTGTTGAACTTGATCTTCCCCTCTTGAGCATCCCTCATTGCGTTAATAAGGGCTTGGGTGGGTTTAAACATTTTGCCCCGGTGAACACACTCCCCTGTCTCCGGGTGTAGCCTTCCCCCATGCCCGTACCACCAGCTTTTGGCCCTTGGGTCCCATCCCTCCGTACCTGGACGGATTCCTCGCGCCCTCAGCTCGTTCTCCATCTTCTCCCACCTAGGCTCCCAAAGGCGATACCCTCCTGGCCCCATAATATGATTGTACTCCTTCTTAGCCGCATTTTCCTTATTTTATCGATATTTGAATGAACTGCTCCGATTTCTTTTGCTTAACAAATTCTGGCCAATCATGTTTTAGTTTCTCATATTGTCCTTTGAAATCCGGAGTCTTGTTCTCGTTGACATAGTCACGGGCTAGATTTTGCTTGAATTTCCGGAATGCGTCGGCCATCTTATGAAGAGCGAACTGTTTGACTAGCCTCCTCCTCTCCTTGTTTTCCTCAATCTTGTTACCCTCCACATCGAATTTGTTGTATTCCGGAGGTAGAACGAAATGTTGCATAAGCTTTTTCAAGCAATCTTTTTTTGTTCTCTTCTCGACAAAAGTGAAACCAAGACGTGCCTTCTTTGGCTCATTTCACTCCTGGACGGTGATCGAGACGTTGTCTCTAACAACGGCTCCGCATTGGTTGATAAACTTGGTGGCGTTCTTGTGGGGCTCCAGCGGCTTGCCGGTTGCACTGACAACCTCGATGGTATAAGTTTCTCCTTGTTTCAGCGTCTTGGTTGCGCCACGCTTTGACGAAGTACTCGATTGTTTCGACGATCCGGCCGAGGGCTAAAATAAGAAAGAGAGTCGCGCGCGTTAGTACACACATATTTATTCAAATCAGTAAGTTTGTATCACCAGAGGCTCAATGTATATATATACCTCGGCGCCGGAGGTGGTTGCTACTTCCAATTGAAGATCGTCGTTTATCGACGTTTCTTCGTTATCATCTTGCTGACGGCCTTCATCTTGACCGTCAAGGTTCAGATAAGAAGAGATATCCTCTTCTTCTTGTTCGGTCGGCACATAAAGAATATCGCCGTTTATGAGGCCCATTATATGTTCTTCAGCGTCCGGATCATAGTTGGCCATAATCGGGTCAGCTCTATCGTCCGCCATATGTCAGTCCTGAAAACATGTAGTAAAAACAAATTAATTAAGTGAAGAAGGGGGGCGGTGGCAGTGGCGAAAGGGCGGGGACAAAAGGAGGGGAGGAGGAAGGGGTGGGAGAGGGTGTCGCGGAAGAGCGCGAGACGGGGCGGCAGACGACGGCGTCACGGAGAGGGAGGCGAGGACAACAAACATAACCCTCGCCGCCCCCTCTCGATCCCAAAAAAAAACACCACGCGTATACGGAGGGGGCGACGAGGGGCTCGCTCCCCCCTCCGTATACGCGCGGTGGTTAAGTCAAATTTTGAGTCAAATTTGAGTTCTTTTGTAAGTCAAATTTTGTAACTCCGTTTTAGTTTTTGTTTTTTGAATTTGTAACTTAGTTAAATTTTTAATTAAAAAAACTTAGTTACATTTAATTAAGTTACAAATGAAAAAAAAACTTTAAATTTGTAACTCCGTTTTATGTTACATTTGTTTTTTACAATTTAATTAGTTACATTTTTAATTAAAAAAACTTAGTTACAAATTAAAAAACAAAAAAAATGGGCCAGGCGCCCCTGGCCCTTCTCCTCCTCTCTCCGTTCGTCTCTCTGGCGCCGAGCGCGCAGGGCGCGCCGAGCGCGCGCGCGGCGAGGGCGCCGGCGGCGACGTTCGGGATCGAGGGCGCGCGCGACGACGAGCGGCGCGGTGCGTGTGGCGGCGGCGGCTGTTGGGCGCCGGCATATGCACGGCCCGCGCGCGGCGGCGATCGAGACGAGGGCGCGCGAAGACGGCGCAGATAAGGGAGAACGGCGACGGCGGCGGTGACGTACACGGCGGCGACGCTTGACGACGGTGTCGGACGACGACGGACGGCGGCGCAACGGCGTCGTTGGAGAGGAGCTCCGGGGCGGCGGCGTCTGTGTTCGCGCGAGATCGGGAAGAATGGTGGGCGCGGAATGGCCGCGCGATTTTATAGGGGCGACCTTTAGTCGCGGTAGGGGTCACCAACCGCGACTAAAGGGGTACCTTTAGTCGCGGTTGGTGACCCCAACCGCGACTAAAGGTTTTTTTCAGGGGAAATTTCGTTCCCGCGCTGAAGGACCCTTTAGTCGCGGTTGGCTAAAGGCCTTTTTCGAAATTCTTTCATTTTCTAAATGTGAAAAATAAAACTAATTCATTTCTAAATGAGAAAAATACAAATAATATATCAAAAAATTCCTGAAAAATAAAACTAATTCATTTCAAAATCTTAAAAATACAAATTATATATCAAAAAAATCAGAAAATAAAACTAATTCATTTCAATATGTTAAAAATACAAATAATATATCAAAAAATTCAGAAAAATAGAACTAATTCATTTAAAAAAACTTAAAAATACAAATAATATATCAATAAATTCAGAAAATTAAAACTAATTCAATTCAAAATGTTAAAAATACAAATAATATATCCCAAAATTCAGAAAAATAAAACTAATTCATTTAAAAAATTTAAAAATACAAATAATATATCAAAAAATTCAGAAAAATAAAACTAATTCATTTAAAAATATTTCCTCCTTCCTCTTCCCACTAGTTCTTCCAACCAGTTCTTCCCGGCCGCCTCTGTCTTTCCGCCGGCCCTCTCTTCCCGCCTCTATCTTTCCGCCGGCCCCTCTTCCCGCCTCTGTCTTTCTTCCCGCCTCTTTCTTCCCGCGAATTTCTTCCTGCCTTTTTCTTCCCGCCACTTTCTTCCCGCCACTTTCTTCCCGCCTCTTTCTTCCCGCCACTTTCTTCCCGCCTCATGTCTTCCCGCTCCCATTTTTCCCGCCATTTCTCACTACATATATGTAACCCGGCTTGGCCAGCATTATCACATCTCTACAATCTCTCATCACTCTCTCATGGCTTCCACCGCACCCACTCTAACCTACCAGCAGGTGGAGGAGCTTTGCGCCTCGAACTACCCTTGCCAACCGGGCTACCGCGTCCCCGCCGGCTGGAGCCTAAGCGCCGGCGGCGTGCCGGTCCCTCCCATCCCTCGTAGTACCGCGCGGCCGGGCGGCCATCACGAACCACTACTACCTCGACCTCACGCCGGAGCAGCGGATGAATCCCCGCCGGCATCCCGATAACCAGCATACTTGGGACGCCTTCTTCATCAATCGTCGTGAGAGGGCGCTCGCCGTGTATGAGGAGGACGGTCCGCCTCCCGGAAACTTCCACGAGGCCGGCCGCCGGCTATGGTGGTACGGCCGGACTCCGCGAGCGTCATGGACTACATCACGGTCGGCGATATCCCCCGCCTGCGCTACCCTCAGTTCGAGCCACGAGCGCCGCCCGACGACAGCGACGACAGCAGCGACGACGACGGTGGCAACTTAGAAGGCGACGACTACCAGTACAACGGCGGCGGCTATGAAGACTACGCGTATGCATATTATACGCCTAGGCAGGAGTATGACTAAATCACTCCAAATTTCATGTATCATCAGTGTGGTTTGTCGAATCAATCGAATCATTCGAAAATGGACACCAAACACATCACGGGTAATATAATTCACATGATCCATTCAATAAAGTTTGGTACAATAAATTATTACACATCATTTCTTCCCTTGTGTCCCTGCTTGCTTACGATTGTGCCGTATCCATGGAGCATCCTCATCATTTAACTTAATGCTTGGGTCGGTGTTCACTTTGAAGGGCGGAATTTCAGCAAACATATTATAATCTTCCGACATGTCCGTCTTGTCCTCCACTCCCGCGATGTTTCTTTTCCCTGAAAGAACAATGTGGCGCTTTGGATCATCGCATGATGTACTCGATCGTTTTCTTATCTTTCCGTTTCCTCGGTTTGCTACTCATGTCCTTCACATAGAAAACCCGAGCGACATCTTTCGCTAGGACGAATGGTTCGTCAAGGTAACCAAGATTGTTGAAATCCACCATTGTCATTCCGTATTGCTGGTCCACCTTTACCCCACCTCCTGTTAGCTTGAACCATTTGCACCGGAACAAAGGGACCTTAAAGGAGGGTCCATAGTCAAGTTCCCATATCTCCTCTATGTAACCATAATATGTGACCTTTTGCCCATTCTCGGTTGCTGCATCAAAGCGGACACCACTATTTTGGTTGGTGCTCTTTTTATCATGGGCGATCGTATAAAATGTATTCTCATTTATCTCGTACCCTTGGAAAGTCATTATAGTCGAAGATGGTGTCTTGGCCAACATGTACAGCTAATCTACAACATCATTGTTATTCATTAAATGTTTTCTCAACCAACTGCCAAAAGTCTCCATGTGGGCCTTCCTAATCCAGGATTCAGGCTTCCCCGGGTTGTCCGAGCGTAAAATATTCTTGTGTTTCTCAAAGTACAGAGCCACCAAGCTGGAATTGGTCAGAACTGTGTGGTGTGCTTCAGTCATAGAATGGCCGTCCATACATATCGTTGATTTCCTTCCGATCGTGTCTTTTCCACTTAGTCTTCCCTCGTGCCGCGATTGAGGAAGACCAATCGGCTTAAGGTCCGGAACAAAGTCAACATAAAACTCAATTACCTCCTCATTTCCATAGCCGTTGGCGATGCTTCCTTCTGGCCTAGCACGGTTACGAACATATTTCTTTAATACTCCCATGAACCTCTCGAAGGGGAACATATTGTGTAGAAATACAGGACCGAGAATGGAAATCTCTTCGACTAGGTGAACCAGGGAGGTGCGTCATAATATTGAAGAAGGATGGCGGGAACACCAACTCGAAACCGACAAGACATTGGACCACATCGTTCCGTAACCGTGGTAGAACTTCCGGATTGATTACCTTCCGAGAGATTGCATTGAGGAATGCACATAGCTTCACAATGGCTACTCGAACATTTTCCGGCAGGAGCCCCCTCAAAGCAATCGGAAGCAATTGCGTCATAATCACGTGGCAGTCGTGAGACTTCAGGTTTTGAAACTTTTTCTCCGCCATGTTTATTATTCCCTTTATATTGGACGAGAATCCAGACGGGACCTTCATACTGCTCAGGCATTCAAAAAAGATGACCTTCTCTTCTTTGGTCAGAGCGTAGCTGGCACGACCTTGAAACCATTCCGGATGCTGGTCATCAGGGTCTTTCAAACGTTGCTGGTCCTGCCGTGCTTCATTTGTATCATTTGTCTTCCCATACACGCCCAAGAAGCTTAGGAGGTGATACGTCTCCGACGTATCGATAATTTCTTATGTTCCATGCCACATTATTGATGTTATCTACATGTTTTATGCACACTTTATGTCATATTCGTGCATTTTCTGGAACTAACCTATTAACAAGATGCCGAAGTGCCACTGGCTGTTTTCTGCTGTTTTTGGTTTCAGAAATCCTAGTAAGGAAATATTCTCGGAATTGGACGAAATCAAAGCCCAGGGGCCTATTTTTCCACGAAGCTTCCGAAGTCCGAAGGAGAGACGAAGAGGGGCCACGGAGGGGCCACACCCTAGGGCGGTGCGGCCCCCCCCTTGGCCGCGCGGCCCTGTGGTGTGGGGCCCCCGTGCCGCCTCTTGACCTGCCCTTCCGCCTACAAATAGCCTTCGGGACGAAACCCCCAGTACCGAGAGCCACGATACGGAAAACCTTCCAGAGACGCCGCCGCCGCCGATCCCATCTCGGGGGATCCAGGAGATCGCCTCCGGCACCCCGCCGGAGAGGGGAATCATCTCCCGGAGGACTCTACGCCGCCATGGTCGCCTCCGGTGTGATGTGTGAGTAGTCTACCCCTGGACTATGGGTCCATAGCGGTAGCTAGATGGTTGTCTTCTCCCCATTGTGCTATCATTGTCGGATCTTGTGAGCTGCCTAACATGATCAAGATCATCTATCTCGTAATTCTATATGTTGCGTTTGTTGGGATCCGATGAATAGAGAATACTTGTTATGTTGATTATCAAAGTTATGCTTATGTGTTGTTTATGATCTTGCATGCTCTCCGTTACTAGTAGATGCTCCGGCCAAGTAGATGCTTGTAACTCCAAGAGGGAGTACTTATGCTCGATAGTGGGTTCATGCCTGCATTGACACTGGGACGAGTGACGAAAGTTCTAAGGTTGTGTTGTGCTCGTTGCCACTAGGGATAAAACATTAGTGCTATGTTCAAGGATGTAGTCACTAGTTACATTACGCACCATACTTAATGCAATTGTCTGTTGCTTGCAACTTAATACCGGAGGGGGTTCGGATGATAACTCTGAAGGTGGACTTTTTAGGCATAGATGCGGTTGGATGACGGTCTATGTACTTTGTCGTAATGCCCAATTAAATCTCACTATACTCATCATGATATGTATGTGCATGGTCATGCTCTCTTTATTTGTCAATTGCCCAACTCGTAATTTGTTCACCCAACATGCTGTTCGTCTTATGGGAGAGACACCTCTAGTGAACTGTGGACCCCGGTCCAATTCTCTTTACTCGAAATACAATCTATCTGCAATACTTGTTCTACTCGTTTTCTGCAAACAATCATCTTCCACACAATACGGTTAATCCTTTGTTACAGCAAGCCGGTGAGATTGACAACCTCACTCGTTTCGTTGGGGCAAAGTACTTTGGTTGTGTTGTGCGGGTTCCACGTTGGCGCCGGAATCCCTGGTGTTGCGCCGCACTACATCTCGCCGCCATCAACCTTCAACGTGCTTCTTGACTCCTACTGGTCCGATTAAACCTTGGTTTCTTACTGAGGGAAACTTGCCGCTGTGCGCATCACACCTTCCTCTTGGGGTTCCCAACGGACGTGCCAACCACACGCATCGGGAGGTTCACGCAAATATTCTTCGTAACATGCATCACGTCGATTGCGGATCGGACATCTAGGACTTTCCAATATTCTAGCTCCCGAATATAGATTTCTTCTTCCACATGGCTGCGTGCCCGTCAGCTCCCTTCGGAACCGATTGTCCGCCAGGACCCTTTCCAAAGATGACTTTCAAATCCTTGACCATATCAAATACCTCAGCACCAGGCGCGTTCCCGCGAGCTTCGGCCGGTGATCTGCCTTGCCGTTGTAATGCTTGCCTTTCTTTCTTACTCGGATGAATTTTCGGAAGAAATCGACGATGCCCAAGGTACACGTTCTTCTTACAATTTGGCAAATGTACACTTTCGGTCTCATGTAAGCGGTGCATGCATGCATTATATCCCTTATTTGACAGTCCCGAAAGGTTACTAAGAGCAGGCCAATCGTTGATGGTTACGAAAAGCAACGCTCGTAGGTCAAATTCCTCTTCTTTGTGCTCATCCCACACACGGACACCAGGTCTGCCCCACAACTGTAAAAGTTCATCAACTAATGGCCTTAGGTACACATTGATGTCATTGCCGGGTTGCTTCGGACCTTGGATGAGCACTGACATCATAATGAACTTCCGCTTCATGCACAACCAAGGAGGAAGGTTGTAGATGCATAGAGTCACGGGCCAGGTGCTATGGCTGGAGCTCTGCTCGCCAAAAGGATTCATGCCATCTCGTACTTAGACCAAATCTTATGTTCCTTGCGTCAGCTACAAAATCTTTGAACTCTCTGTCGATCTTTCTCCATTGCGTTCCATCCGCGGGGTGTCTCAACTCCCCGTCCGACTTACGGTCCTCTTTGTGCCATCGCAACAACTTGGCATGCTCTTTGTTCCCGAACAGTACGTTCAACCGTGGTATTATAGGAGCATACCACATCACCTTGGCGGGAACCCTCTTCCCGGGTTTCTCGCCCTCAACATCGTCACCGGGGTCATCGCCTCTCGATCTTATAACGCAATGCGAGTGCATACCGGACATTCATTCAAATTCTCGTCTTCACCGCGGTAGAGGATGCGGTCGTTGATGCATGCATGTATCTTCGAACCTCTAAACCTAGAGGGCGGACAACCTTCTTTGCTTCGTACGTATCGGCGGGCAACTCGTTATTCTTTGGAAACATATTCTTCAACATTTTCAGCAAGTTTTCAAATGCCGAGTCAGCTACACCTGCCTGTGCCTTCCATTTCAGCAAATCCAGTGTGCAGCCC
Organism: Lolium rigidum; assembly: GCF_022539505.1. Classification (NCBI taxonomy): domain Eukaryota; kingdom Viridiplantae; phylum Streptophyta; class Magnoliopsida; order Poales; family Poaceae; genus Lolium; species Lolium rigidum. The sequence continues at coordinate 47,996,421 of NC_061512.1, read as the reverse complement.
AGCTTTTTCAGACAATTATCGCATCCGGGGTACAGCGACTTTCTGTGATCCTCTGACATGCGATCCAAATTCTCTCTCTCCTTTTCAGTTTCGCAGCGTCTCCGTGCATCAGCAATGGTCCGACCAAGATCATCAACGGGCTCATCACGTGCCTCTTCTTCACCTTCCCCTTCACCTTCCCCTTCACCTTCAAGCATCCTCCATGAAAGTATCACCGAAAAGATCAAGATAGTTTTCATCGATGAAATCATCCCCTTCTTCATCTTCTTCCATTATAACCCCTCTTTCTCCATGCTTGGTCCAACAATTATAGCTTGGCATGAAACCGTGCCGAAGCAGGTGCAGGTGAACTTCTCTTGAGGAAGAGTAACCCTTCCGATTCTTACGATCAACACATGGACAGATAACAAAACCCTTCTGCTTGTTTGCATTAGCCACTACGAGGAAATCTTCCAAACCCGTAGTGAACTCGCCGGAGAGTCGGTTACCGTACATCCATTGCCGATTCATCTGCATTATTATAATATAAAATATATAATTAACCATCATGCATTTGTTAAACTAACTAGCTATAAACAATAGAAATTAAACAATGAACTACACACATGCATATTTTAGCAATGACACATATGAAAGGTTCAAGTTGCTAACCGCGATCGAGGAGGAAAAAATAAATGAGGAAGCTCAAGTGTGGCTCCGACATTTCATATCATGTTTGTTTCATGCTCTTGGGGCATTTCATCAAACACCTTATGTGCATAAGAGGAACCAAAAGCAAACCTACACCCCCTTGTGAAGCTTGTGAAGAGAAGTGGCACCAAATGGCTAAGTGCTGTGAGTTGGGGCCCTTTTATAGGGATGGGCCTTTAGTCCCGGTTGGCCTGGCCAACCGCAACTAAAGGCCTTCGGGCCAGGCCTGAGGACCTTTAGTCGCGATTGGCCTGGCCAACCGCGACTAAAGCCCCTCCCGTCCACCAGCTGGCCACCGAGCGCGCTGGGCCCAGGTCTTTAGTCGCGGTTCGCCACCCGAACCGTGACTAAAGACCCCATTAGTCGCGGTTCCTATATTTTGGCGACTAATGGGGCTGGACGGAAGGCCATTTTTCTACCAGTGTCTATCTTCTATTCCTCTCTCTTGTGCGCTATTTTTTTGGAGAAGTAGTTTATTAGCTAGGATGCTCTAACTAGACATGCACACGCGTTGAACACGATACGGCATTACAAAACACAATAAAGATCATGGAAGTGTGTCGGCAGTGCCTAATAATTCGGCTTCTCATTGGCACACTCGTGAGGGGCCTTGCCTTGACCGCCATTAATTTAAAATGAAAAACAATGTTTTTATACACTATACATCCTGCTCACAAGTGCTAACAAGGGAACGGATTATCTGCAAAGTCTAATACTAACATAATTTTGGTGTGTAGATAGATAGGTGGTCCTTTTCTCCATCAAAGATGGACCACCGTTTGTTCCCAACTCGACCAGTTCCATCCATCCAACCCCTCTACCTATTGCTACCAGCTTGTCATCCTTCCTTGCTTGTTAATTGTTATTATTATTATTATCTCAATTCATTCTAACCAAATTGTTTGGGATCGATCATATGACGATTTGATCAAGCTAGGCTATCAATTAGTGTGTTAACTTATAGCCTGGCACCTGCAAGTTTAATGAAATCGTATGTCCATTTTGGGGGCCTGGTTGTCCTTGGTCACCTTGTTTTCTTAAATTTCAATACCCCTTTTTTTTTCTTCAAATTATCCTACGTTTTAGCACTGGTCAAGCCAAACTTTATAAATCAAGAACGAGTCTATAGCAATCGATCTTCCAATGTCGAATCAGTAATTTTATAACTATCATGGAATATAGAAATCATGTGGTATGCATTTCATATTGTGAATCTTTATGTTTTTCAACATATTTGACCAAACTTTGTGCAGGAAAATTTGATGGAAAATAATATACAATGTAATTTGTAAAAGCATTGAGTACAATTCACAACCATACGTTTTTTTCATAATTATAAGTTGTGAAAACATATTAATTCATGGAAAACACAATTAACTAGTAGTATTATACTACATGTGTTGTTAGCTATCTAGGTGTTTGCTAGCACTAGTAGAAAACCTCACATCCATCTAAGCCATTGGTACCGGTTCCCTTACGAACCGGTACCAATGGGGCCATTTGTACCGGTTTGAGGGCTCAGGTGGGCGAGGGGCTTTCGTACCGGTTTGGGAGGGGCTTTCGTACCGGTTCGTGTTAGGAACCGGTACGAAAGGTCTTCGGCCAAAATTCAGACGCGTGGTGGGGCCCGGGCTGGACCTTTGGTACCGGTTCGTAACACGAACCGGTACCAAAGGGTACCCAGCCATATCAAAATCGCCCAGCTCGTCCCGAGCCCCCTGCTCGGCTCTCATTTTTCTCATCTTCCTCACACTCTAAATTTTTCTCCACCTCTCACACACTCCAATAATCTTTATTTTTCTCCACCATTTTAACAAGATTAACGGCATACATCTATCCAAGGGTTAGCAATATCATCCTTCCTTCCGGCGTTCCTAATTTAGCTCAGTTCTTTGGTAGTTTTAACTCGTACTATTTTTGTAGTGCAATCAAGGTGTTCGATGAAATGCCTAAGTTAGTGATTTTATTTTTTATATGCAATTTGAGCTGAAATTATGGTATGTTTTGTAGGTTTTAATTAGTATCATCCCCGTCCTCACCGCCGTCGATCGCTAGCGTCGTCCCCTAGCCGGCACGGTACCACCTCGTGAGCCCCTCTTCTTTTTATAAAAATAACTTAGTTTTATGTGATGAACTTGAATATTAATTAAGTTGGTCACTCATATATCCATGATGTTGTGTACTTAATGATTTTTGATATACATATAAAATGCAGATGAGTCGACAATGGATGTACGGTGACCGGTGCCATCCCGAGTTCATTACCGGCATGCATTATTTTCTCAACGTGGCTGAGGCAAACGAGCGATCGAATGGTTTCATGTATTGTCCATGTAGTTCCCGTAAGAATATGAAGGATTACTCTACCTCGAAGACCCTTCACGTCCACCTGCTGGAGAATGGTTTCATGCCCAGCTATAATTGTTGGACCAAGCACGGAGAAAGAGGAGTTATATTGGAAGACAACGAAGAAGAAGAGGATAGTGACAACTATCCCAGCTTATTCACTGAAGACGGTGGTAGTAGAATGGGGGAAGATGAAGTCGAAGAAGAGCTCATTTTCGATGAGCCGATTTTTGATGACCCGGATGACGATTTGGGTCGGGCCATTCTTGATGCGAAGATGAACTGCGGAAATGAAAAGGAGAGGTTGAAGTTGGAGAAAATGTTAGAGGATCACAACAAACTGTTGTACCCAAATTGCGAAAATGGTCAGAAAAAGCTGGGTACCACGCTGGAATTGCTGCGAGTGGAAGGCGAGAGAATAGTACTTCGACAAGGGATTTGAAAAGTTGCTGAAAATAATAAAGAAGATGCTTCCGTGGGAGAACGTGTTGCCCTCTAGCACGTACGAAGCAAAGAAGGTTGTCCGCCCTCTAGGATTAGAGGTGCAAAAGATACATGCATGCATCAATGATCGCATCCTCTACCGCGGGAGTACGAGAATTTGAATGCATGCCCGGTATGTAGTGCATTGAGGTATAAGATCGAGGCGAGATGACCCCGGCGATGTTGAGGGTGAGTCCACCCCCGGGAAGAGGGTTCTCGCGAAGGTGATGTGGTATGCTCCTATAATACCACGGTTGAAACGTTTGTTCCGGAACAAAGAGCATGCCAAGTTGTTGCGATGGCACAAAGAGGACCGTAAGAAAGATGTGATGCCGAGACACCCCGCCGACGGGTCGCAAGTGGAGAAAAATCGACAGAGAGTTCAAGTCATTTTCAGATGACGCAAGGAACTTAAGATTTGGTCTAAGTACGGATGGCTTTAATCCTTTCGGGAGCAGAGCTCCAGCCATAGCACCCGGCCGGTGACTCTATGTATCTATAACCTTCCTCCTTGGTTGTGCATGAAGCGGAAGTTCATTATGATGCCGAGTGCTCATCCGGGGCCCGAAGCAACCCGGCAACGACATTGATGTGTACCGAGGCCATTGGTTGAAGAACTTTTAGAGTTGTGGCGTGACGAAGGTGTACTCGTGTGGGATGAGCACGAACAAAAGGAATTTAACCTACGAGCGTTGTTATTTGTAACCATCAATGATTGGCCTGCTCTTGGTAACATTTCAGGGCAGTCAAACAAGGGATACAATGCATGCACACACTCGTTTAGGTGAGACCGATAGTATTTATTTGGGAAACAAGAATGTGTACCTGGGGCATCGTCGATTTCTTCCAAAACAACATCACGTAAGAAAGAGAGGAAAGCATTTCGGAGGTGAGGCGAGATAACCGAACCAAGCCTACCCGCCCTAATGGGGAAGTTATATATGATATGGTCAAGGATTTAGAAGTGATCTTTGGAAAGGGTCCCGGCGGACAATCTGTTCCGCATGATGTTGACGGACACGTACCCATGTGGAAGAAGAAGTCGATATTTTGGGAGCTACCCTACTGGAAATTCTTAGAGGTTCACTCTGCAATCGACGTGATGCACGTGACGAAAAATCTTTGCGTGAACCTGCTAAACTTCTTGGGCGTGTATGGGAAGACAAAAGATACACCGGATGCACGGCAGGACCAGCAAAGTATCCACGAAGGAAACAACTCGAATCCGAGAAGTATCAAGGTCCCGCCGGCTATGCTCTTACCAAAGAGGAGAAGGAGATCTTTTTTGAAGTCCCGAGTAGCATCAAGGTCCCGTCCGGCTTCTCGTCGAATATAAAGGGAATAATAAACATGTCAGAGAAAAAGTTTCAAAACCTAAAGTCTCATGACCGCCACGTGATTATGACACAATTACTTCCGGTTGCATTGAGGGGGCTTCTGCCGGAAAATGTTCGAGTACCCATTGTGAAGCTATGTGCGTTCCTCAATGCAATTTCTCGGAAGGTGAGCAATCCACTTACTCTACAAAATTTACAGAAGGATGTGGTCCAATGTCTAGTCAGCTTCGAGTTGGTGTTCCCACCATCCTTCTTCAATATTATGACACATCTCCTAGTTCACCTGGTCGAAGAGATTGGCGTTCTCGGTCCTGTATTTCTACACAACATGTTCCCCTTTGAGAGATTCATGGGAGTCTTAAAGAAGTACGTTCATAACCGTGCTAGGCCGGAAGGAAGCATCTCCAAGGGCTATGGAACAGAGGAGGTCATTGAGTTTTGTGTTGACTTTATTCCTGACCTTAAGCCGATCGGTGTTCCTGAATCGCGCTATGAGGGGAGACTGCGTGGAAAAGGCACGCTAGGAAAGAAATCAGCAACGTGTATGGACGGACATTCTTTCACTCAAGCACACTACACGCTTCTACTTAATTCCATCTTGGTGGCTCCGTACAAAGAGGAACACAAGGAGATCTTACGCTCTAAATACCCGGAGCAACGTGAAGATTGGATTGATGGAGAACACATGAAGACTTTCGGCGGTTGGTTGCAAACACGTCTCATGAATGTCACCGATGACGAGCAGCTGTACTTGTTGGCCAAGCAACCATCTTCTACTATATCGACTTTTCAAGGGTACGAGATTAATGGGAACACATTTTACACTTTCGCCCAAGACAAAAAGAGCACCAACCAAAACAGTGGTGTCCGCTTTGATGCAGAAGATGGCAATGGGAACAAGGTCACATATTATGGGTACATAGAGGAGATATGGGAACTTGACTATGGACCTAATTTCAAGGTCCCTTTGTTCCGGTGTAAATGGTTCAACCCGAAAGACGGGTACAGGTAGACCCGCAAGTACGGAATGACTACGGTGGATTTCAAGAATCTTGGGTACGACACCGAACCATTCGTCCTAGCCGGTGAAGTGGCTCAGGTTTTTTATGTGAAGGATATGTCTAGCAAACCGAAAAAAAGGAAAGAAAGGCAAGAGGACACATCATACGATGAGCCAAAGCGGCACATAGTTCTTTCAGGAAAAAGAAACATCGTGGGAGTAGAGGACAAGACAGACATGTCGAAGATTATAATAAGTTTGACGATATTCCACCCTTCAAGGTAAAAATTGACCCAAGCATCATCTTAAACAATGAAGATTGTCCATGGTTGCGTCGCAAGTAAGAAGAAAGGGAAACGAGCGAAGAAAACTCGGAAGACTAGCTAGCTACATATAGGGATCATAACTTGTGTATCTCAATATGGAAATCACTTTTGTGTAATGATGTTACTGTATGTAAGATATTAACAATGGAGATGGTTGGCTTGTTTTACTAGTTAAGTCACGCGGGCTTGCAGGGAAATTTTTCCGAGGCGGAACTTCCGAATATGCCATATATAGGGCATGTGCACCAAGGGCATATTCGAGAAGTTCCGCCACGGGAGATTTCCCAACCCTTTCCGCAACATTGTTAGAGGAGATGGAGTCTTCCACGGGCTTGCAGGAAAAAAATTCCGAGGCGGAACTTCCGAAGATGCCATAGGGCGTGTGCACCAAGGGCATCTTCGACAAGTTCCGCCACGGGAGATTTCCCAACCCTTTCCCCAACATTTGTTAGAGGAGATGGAGTCTTCCACGGGCTTGCAGGGAAATTTTTCCGAGGCGGAACTTCCGAAGATGCCATAGGGCGTGTGCACCAAGGGCATCTTCGACAAGTTCCGCCACGGGAGATTTCCCAACCCTTTCCTCCATCCATGGTGATGAAACTCTCCATCCATGTTGGCTTGTTGAGCTGCTTCCCATGGTGTATCGATGCTCCTTTTATAGGCGAAGCGTCCTTATCCTGCCGACAGCTTTAGTACCGGTTGTAGACACGAACCGGTACTAAAGGTTACCCACGCGTCCTTATCCCACCGACGGAGCGTCGTGCGCTACATACTTTATCTCATCGAGCAGGGCGTCCTTATCCTCGCCGACAGCTTTAGTACCGGTTGCACCCACCAACCGGTACTAAAGGTTACCCACGCGTCCTTATCCTCGCCGACAGCTTTAGTACCGGTTGCACCCACCAACCGGTACTAAAGGTTACCCACGCGTCCTTATCCCACCGACAGGCGTCGTGCGCTACATACTTTATCTCATCGAGCAGGGCGTCCTTATCCCGCCGACTAGCTTTAGTACCGGTTGCACCCACCAACCGGTACTAAAGGTTACCCACGCGTCCTTATCCTGCCGACAGCTTTAGTACCGGTTGCACCCACCAACCGGTACTAAAGGTTTGCCTCGATCTGTCTTCCCGCCTATTTTCTTCCCGCGCTTTCCACCGGTTCCCGCCTCCGTCCTCCCGCCATTTTTTCACTATATATATGTTGGCTTGGCCACCATTTACATATCACATCTAGACTCATATCTCGCAAACCTCATCATTCTCTCCCATGGCTTCCATCGCATCTCTAACCCCCGGGAGGCGGAGGCGCTTTGCGCCTCGAACTACCCCTGCCCGCCGGGCTACCGCGTCCCGACCGGCTGGTTGCTAAGCGTCGGAGGCGTACCGGTCCCTCCAGTCCCTCTAGGTGTGGCGCGCGAGATGGCCATCACGAACCACTACTACTTCGAGCTCACGCCAGAGCAGCGGAGGAATCCCCGGTGGCATCCCGACTACAGCCCGACTTGGGAAAGCTTCTTCATCAATCGGCGTGAGAGGGCGCTTGCCATGCACGAGGAGGGCGGCCCGCCTCCTCCGAACTTCAACGAGGCCGGCCGTCGGCCGTGGTGGCGCGGCCGGACTCTCCAGTGGCGTCATGGCCTACCGTGGCCCCCGCCTGCGCTACCCTCGGTCCCAGCCCACGCGTGCTCACCCGCCGACGTTCGAGTACCGCGACCCCGATGCCGCCGACGATGATGACGGCGACTACGACGACTACAGAGTGGCGAGTACTACAGGGCTAGGCAGGAGTATGACTGAATGACTCCCCAGTAGAATTTGGTCATGTATCTTTAATTTTCAGTTAAGCTATGTACTTTTAATTCGAGTTCAATCGTAATAAAATTTCATTCCCGCCCTTTCTTTTCCCGCGCGGCGTCGTGGCCGGAAAGTTTCCCGCGCGACGTCGGGGCGGGAAAGTTTCCTGTGCGGACGGCGTCGTGGCGAGAGTAAAGAAAAGAAATAGAATAGAGAAAAGAAATAGAAAAGAAATAGAAAAGAAATAGAAAAGAAATAGAAAAGAAAGGAAAAAGAAAAGTAATAAAAAAATAAATAGAAAAGAAATAGAAAAGAAATAGAAAAAATAAATAGAAAAGAAATAGAAAAGAAAGGAAAAAGAAAAGTAATAGAAAAAATAAATAGAAAAGAAATAGAAAAGAAATAGAAAAGAAAGGAAAAAGAAAAGTAATAGAAAAAATAAATAGAAAAGAAATAGAAAAGAAATAGAAAAAATAAATAGAAAAGAAATAGAAAAGAAAGGAAAAAGAAAAGTAATAGAAAAAATAAATAGAAAAGAAAGGAAAAAGAAAAGTAATAGAAAAAATAAATAGAAAAAATAAATAGAAAATAAAGAAAAAGAAACAGGAATAGAAAAGAAACAGAAAAAAAAGAAAAGCAATAGAAAAAAGAAATAGAAAAGCAAAAGAAAAGAAACAGAAAATAAAAAGAAAAGAAACAGAAAATAAAAAGAAAAGAAACAGAAACAGCAAAAGAAACAGGAAAGAAAAAGAAAAGAAAAAGAAAAACAAAAGAAGCAAGAAAAGAAAAACCAAAAAAACCTTTGGTACCGGTTGGTACCACCAACCGGTACGAAAGACCTTTCGTACCGGTTGGTGGTACCAACCGGTACCAAAGGCCCCTCCCCTGTGTTAACTTAGGCGCGCGGGAGGGGAAATCCCCAAATCGACACTCTGCAACGCGCGCGCCACCGTACGTCCGAGCCACGCCGCCGTCCGCAGCCACGCCGCGCCGCCATCCGAGCCAAGCCGCGCCGCAGTTCGCACTCACGCCGTCGCCACGCCATCGCCGTCGTCCGCGTGCAGCAGCTCCCCGCGCCGGCAAGGTAAGCTTCTTCCCTCCCTCTCCACGCCGGCCGCCGTCGCCATCCCCTCCCCTTTCTCCTTCCCCTCGCCCGCACGCCGCTCCCCTCACCGCGCAAACAGCCGCACACCGCAGCCACGCCGTCGCCACGCCTACGCCGTCGTCGTCGCCGTCGGACGCGCGTCTTCCTCCCTGCCGCGCTGAGCACATCCCGGACGCGCTCTAGGTGCTCGATGAAATGCGGCGGCGCCCGCGGCGGCGCAAGGGCAACGCGCTCGACGCCACCGCCGTCGACTGGGTCAACGCCGCCGACCTCCCGTCCCCCGTCGCGCCCGGCGCCGCCGTGCGGCTCACGCTCGCCAAGGTCAAGGACGGGATGGAGGTCGCGCGGCTCGTGGAGGGGGTGCGCGAGGCCAGTAGGGCCGCCGCCGCGGAGGGGAAGGGCGCCGGGGTCAGCTTCGGGGGGACGCCAAGGTGGAGGAGGCCAAGGCCGCCCTCAGGCCCTTGCTCGACGACGTCATGGTGCTGGACTTCGTCGTCGACGCGCCGGCATTGCTTCGGTTTTGAGTGTGTTTTGTGCTGTCTATTAGGAGTAATAATGGTGAGGCCGTCGTTTGTGTCGTCGTCGTCGGTGTAGGGGTCGGGGTCGGCGGCCACCTTGGCGGACTCGACGGAGCGGCGGGTGGAGGGGTCCCGGAGCGAGCGGGTGGTGGTGGCGCAGGTGGATGTAGTTGGCGAGGTGCGCGTGGCCGCGGTGGTGGCCGCCGCCCGTGGCGGCGGCACGGTCCGGCACCGGCATTGCGGCGCCTGAATATCAGCGCCGAATCCCACCGGCCCTTGCGCTAGGCCATATCTGAGCATTTCGTTTCTATCTAGGCATTCTGCTACTTTTGCATAGATTGATTTTTTAGTTTACTTTCGGGAACATATTTATAATTTGGCTTGCACTCTGTCAGCTCAGCTAACAGAAACATAATAACACGTATCCTTCTCCACCTATATTTATGTTTATATTTGAATAAGTTTTTTGAACTATACTATGATACATACATAGTTCCATACTCCGAGTAGGAGTGGCGGTGGCGGAGGAGGAGGGGGAACGCCGAGTGTGTGGCGGTGGCGGTGGCGGAGGAGGAGGGGGATAGGGTTAGGGTTAGGGTTTTTTGCTTTCTTCATTTCAATTGTTATCCATGATGAATGAAATACAATTGCTTTCTTAATTTTGCAGTGACATTGAGGTATGGAGGACGGCACCTTCGTCCGAGATGAGGAGGGGGAAGAAGCGGTGCAGCGATTGATCTATGAGAGTGCCCGTGGTCCGGAACCCGACGATGGAGATGACAACGAGTACGCCGACTTTCTGAATGATTTTGGCGAGGGACTTGAGTCTGAACAAGTTAGAAAAGACAATGAAGTGTCCATCACAAACTCCGGCGAGGTGTATATCTATGTATCAATTAGTCCGTGTTCATCCCTAGATGCATTCATTTATTTGTATTGCACTTATTAACGAATAATTTTTTTCTTTTAGCCTTTCTGGATCATCGAGCAAGTCTGTTAGAACAAAACGAGGCCCGACGCGGGTGCTAAAGGGCGAGGGCAGGTTAGCCCTCACGGCATTCAAGGCTAATGGTGAACCAGTGGAGCCCAAGGAGTTTTGCCGCAAATTTACAAGTCAATCCGGAGTTATTGTTAGGGACCATGTACCGATCAGCATTCAAGAGTGGCATAAGCCGAAGAACCCGGAGAGTGGTGCTACTTATGTCAACGACAGCATGAAAAAATTTCTTTGGGAAACGCTATCGACAAAGTTCAGCCTACCGGAAGACATGACGGAAGGCCAGAAGGATAAAGTCAAGGAATGGACATGGAAGAAGATGGCCATACAATTCCAGAGCTTCAAGAAAAATTTATGGGACAAATATAAGAATGAAGATCCAGTATTCGATGATAATACCGAAAATCTAGTGAAGATAAAAGATCACCGGGCCGCATTTAAGGAGTATAAGAAATCGTCTAAGTTTGTGTCCCGATCGAAGAAAAATACCGAAAATGCTGCAAAGAAGAAACTTCCGCATCATTTGGGGTCAGGTGGCTACAAGAGTGCCATTCCGAAGTGGACAGCGTTTGAGAATAAACTGATGGATCATGGAATCACTCCACAGACATGGGACTGGCCCGAACGGTCCAAGTTCTGGTTGTTCGCTCATGGGGCGGGGTTGGACCCAAAGACAGGGTTGATCGTTGCGAAGGGAAAATGGAAGGAAAAAATTGAGGCAATTGTACCGAAGCTTGTAGATGCAATTGAAAAGGTCGAAAGGGAGAGTACATTCCCGATCGAGAGAATGACGAGCTGACACTCGCTCTGGGGAACCCCGAACATGTTGGACGGGTACGAGCTCGCCCAGGTCTCACCATGAAGGAAGCGTGGCCGGACAGCGCCGACACTTATAGAAGCCGTTCGCGAAAGAAGAAGAAGGACGCCGACATTGTAACGGAGTTGTTATCTAGGGTGGAGGCTCTTGAGAGAAATCGAGAGGGCACCTGATCAGCCGCTGTTTCTACGGGATCCACAAGCCGATGCTGCCCCATCTCAGCGAAGAAGCGGTGTCGGTTCCTCGCATCTTGACGGATGTGGAGGAAGCTACCCCGTGGATTATGTCACGGAGAAGACAGATTGCGAGCTACATATGTTAATCAGGACCGCGTCTGTTAAGGTGGCGGTCGGCTATGTGTACCCAAGTGAAGATGGAGCAATGCACCATCATATGCCCATTCCACCTGGTTGTGTTCGTGTCGGGGTGGATGAAGTTGTTTCGGGGTTTGAAAAAGTGGAGCTTGATATTCCTAGAGGTGAAGATGAGAGGACACCGGGCGATGTCAAGCACGGTTTCGCCCTATGGCCGAAGAAGTACGTCGTCCTTTTGCAAAGGCCACCGACTCCTACACATGAGCAGCAAATGCCATCGACTCCTCCTGGTGGCGGTCCTGGTGAGCAGCCAAGTCCACACCTACCCGAGAGGGACCCCGAGCGTGAGTCCACCATCTCGAGATCCTCCGCGTAAGACAGCGTCCGTTAAGCGGAACGGTACGCCGCCTAGGAAGAAAGCTAGAAAGGAGAAACAACTGCCGCCTCCTGAGAAGTTACCTTGGGAAAAAACTCCAGAGGAAAACGCGGAGGCCGTTCAGGCCGAGGTGAAGAAATTTTTTGCACCGAAAGTGCCAGAGATACCTTTCGAGAAGACACTAGATCGGGAGAAAGTTGTGCGTACCGTTGACAATCTATATGACCCTGTACCATCGCCGCCATCTGACTATGCGCGTTCTATTGAAAGGTCGTATGACAAGATGATCGAGGCGACAAAACCCGTTAAATCGGGTATCGGGGAGATAAAAGGGATACACGAGTGTCTACCAGCTCGGACAACAACCCGTTCAATCGGTCGCCCCTCTCAAGGTGTTTGACGGGAAGACCGTTCAAAGTTCTCGACAAGACGCAACTGATTACGCCTTAGCTGAACGAGCATATCAGTTTGTTCAAGGGAAAGATTTGGTCGAGAATCTCAGGAAGGTACCAACATGTATGCGTAACTTGCATTCGTGGTACCTTAAGGCCTCAAAGGAAGGGATCGAGACTATCATGGTGCGAGTTAGGGAAGAGCACTACTTCCAGGAGTACTGTGTGAACGTTGACTTCGCCGAACTCTTTCAGTTATACAATCTCCGGGCCCTCGACAAATCAATCATCGGTTGCTATTGTCACGTAAGTGATTTATTTATTTAATTTGAGAAGTCGTTCATTGTCCGCAGATTATAATCTTTTGTGCGCTATATTATGCGGATCGAAGATGCTCGAATGCAAAAGGGACGATATCACAGACATTGGGTTCATTGACCCGAACACAATGCATGTCAAAACCATAGATGATCCCCTCTATAACAAGGATACACCGCAGACTTTGCTAAGGTTTTTGAAGCGACAACGTGACAAAAAGCTAATACTTTGGCCTTACAACTTCGAGTGAGTCTTACTGTCTTATAACACATTATATTTTGCTCACCGTATGTCAAAATTTTAACTAATGACTACATATTGAAACGTGCGTAGGTTTCACTTTATTCTTCTCGTCATCAATTTGGAAATTGGAGAAGTTGAAGTCTTGGACTCACTAACCAAAGAAAAGGATCTATACGTGTCTTGTTTTTTAATGCTCAGAAGGTAATTTGAATTCTTATCGGTTTGTTTCGTTAATTTCCTGCTTTGAACTAATTGATGACTCTTTTATGCATTTTCTTTTGTCGAGCAGCGTATGGCAAACTTTCATCAAGGAAGATACGTCCCGTGAATGGCCACCGAAGCTGCGATGGCGTGCGAAAGTAAGTAGTACTACCTAGGTCCACACACCTTTCAATTATCATACTTGACTATTGTTTGATTGAATTATATTCTTGTAAAGAAATGCCCGCAACAACCTCCGGGGACCGATCTCTGTGGATTCTTCGTTTGCGAGTTCATCCGCAGAATTGTCAACGAGAGAACGAATAATGAGAGAAATAAAGAGGTACAAAAACAATCTTCACAAATTTGTTTTGTTATCATAAGTTGTGCCGAGTTTCAGTAATAGTTGTTTCATGTATTCATTTGTATCTTATTCTTTTATAGTTGGCAAGAAAGCGGAACAAGCTCTCAATCGATGACCGCTTCATAGCAATAGGCGAGGAATTGGCGGGATTTTTCCTTCGGGACGTCATACCACCACTCGCGAGCACCACAATGAATGAAGATGTACATGTTACATATATCGTTGACTCGAAGAGTACCACTATGCTACATGTAATAGACATATATAGAGTACGCCTCGGAGAGCACCACTATGCATGAAGATCGATCTTCATGCATAGTGCTACTTAATTTGCGATCTCATGCAATAACATGTGTGTTATATTATATGCACCAACTTGCTATGCATCATCTTGATCTTCATGTACTACCTAAACCCAAACGCGTTTACTGGTGCATCGACGCGATATGAATCAAACCGATATCCCTAAACCTCTCCAAAACCCTAAAAAGCCAATTCTCTGCCGCGGCAGAGATTTGGGAAAATTCCCTGCCGCGGGGGGAACCTTTGGTACCGGTTCGTATTACCAACCGGTACCAAAGATCCTCAGCCCTGAGCTCTCCTGGTGGCCCACGTGGAGGCCCGTTTTATACCGGTTCGTAAGCAACCGGTACGAAAGGGGGGGGGGCTTTAGTGCCGAATAATTTGTACCGGTTGCAAAACCGGTACGAATGGCCCTCTGGAACCGGTATAGATGACCGTTTTTCTACTAGTGTAGGAGCTAGATCCATGCATGCCTGACTGTCAGCCATCAGGGGCCACTCCACTGTCTCCATGCTCCAATTCATAAAGGCAGAGTACAACAATAAGCTGGCCAAACAGTAGTCTCTCCTTCTCTTCATCATCTCTAGGATCTCAACTCTGAACAAGAGATTGCAGAAAGTTGATCTGCATAGGAGTATCATATATATCATAGCTTCGTTTACTTGCACTAGCTACCTAGCTACTCGCTCCGCTCTGCATGCCATCAGCAGCACGTATCTACTAGCCGTACGTACGTAGCAGCTGAGCGACCGAGGGGAGCGCGCGCCATGAGCAACCTGTTCGATCATGGCCACGGTGGCGGAGATCAAGGACAAGGCGCCGACGGCACCCTGATGTGCTACTTCCACCCGAGGGAGCTTCTGGTGGGCGTATGCGCCCACTGCCTCCGGGAGCGCCTCCTCCTCATCCTCGCCTCGAAGCAGGGCGGCGGACGCGCGAGCGCGCCGGCCGACGGCGCAAGCTACCTGTCGGCGCGGCCCTACGGCAAGGCGCTCCGGCGCGTGAGGACCAGCAGCATCGTCTCCGTCTTGGCGCTGGGCTCCTCGTTGCTCCACCGCATCGAATCCTCCTCCTCCCGGCACCACACCCACGATGCCGTCGTCCACGGCAGCGACGACAATAACTGGGAGGACGACGACGGCGAAGACACCGCCTCCGTCGCGAGCCTTGACGGTACGCACGCGAGCGCGGATCGATCGTTAAATCGGTTTCGTTCCGTGTTTTCTGATCTGCTCATCGGTGGATCCATTAAAAATATTGCAGATTCTTTCATTTCGATCAAGTTCGAGGACAACGGCAAGGCGACGTGGGTGGACACCCAGAACCAGAAGCCGACGATGCCGCATGCCGCCGACAAGAGCGCGTACAAGGCGACGACGGCGGTTGTGGAGCACGCGAAGCGTGGCGGGGCTGCACGGTGGCGGAAGCAGGTGGTGGGGCGGCTGCTGCAGCTGGCGCGATGGAAGAGGGCGTCGGCCAGCGGCAAGCAGGCGGCATCATCGACGGCGGTGTGCCAGGCGGCGGAGCATCAGCGGGCGAAAGGGCGCGGCGGCCGGAGCTGGATCCGGAGCCTCACGCGGCGGCGAGCCTTGCACGGCGAGAGGGCGTGGTCATGACGACGAGCGCTCGTTGGGTGGCATTCAGATTTCAGAGTCGAGCAAGCTACCTACGTACACAAGACACGTGATCGAGTAGCACACGAACGTGCTCCTGTTTGTGTGTATGTCCACACCACACATGTCCACATACCATACCAATCATATATTCATATATCACTTCTAGCACAGAGCAGAAAAAAATGAAATATTGAAGATATTTGTTTCTTGCTGTGTTTGTTCCCAAGATATTACTCGTGAGTTTGAGCGAAGAAGCCTTGATTTGTACATAGAATGCGTGAACTGAAGGAGGCAGGGTGATAGATAAAACATGCGAGGGAGAGTCCCCGCGCCACAGGCTCGGGGAGAATCGTAGAGCCGCCGTCTCCCCCTCCCCTCCAGCCGATCTCCGCACCACGGCCAAAGGATGCCGTCGGCAGAAGGCTGCTCGGCATATGATGGTGGCGGGATCTCAACCCCGAGCGTAACTGGTAGCGACGCATGCCTCTCCCTTCTCGTGTGTTGGGATCTCCGGCTAGGCTCCGCAGCGGCTCGTCGGGCGGAGAGGGATGTCAGAGCGGCAGCCTCGGGTCGGGGTTTTCTATAGTGGAACGACGCCTAGATCTGGGGACTTGGTGCGCCTCAGTCCTCACCACCGTGTGGTGCGGTTGGAGATGGCGGTGCCCGCTCAGATCTCCGTTCAATTGTTGGGAGCCGGCGAGGGGCGGCGTGGGGGCCTGCCGATTTGCATAATAAAGGAGATGGTCATTGGGTTGTTCTCGCGTCAAGACAGTGTTATGCTTTATGCCTGCCCTCATTGAAAGGATCATATGCCGCACCTAGAGAGGGGAGGGTGAATATGTGCTAACCAATTTTTAGTTCTTTTTCAATTTAGGCTTGACACAAAGGTAAATTCTCTAGATATGCAACTATGTGAATTTACCTATATGACAAGGCCAACTACTTAGCAAGATATAGCTACGCAATATATAGGGGAGATAATATGATAGAGGTAACCGAGAGTGGAGCACACGGAGACATGAAGTTGATTCTCGTAGTTCTCTTCCTTTGCAAAAAGGTACGTCTACGTTCGGAGGAGTGTGGTCGCTACGAAAGCCAGACCAACGCCACGAAGCTTCACTCAGGTCTCATGTGAGCACCACCACGAAGGCCTAGCCCACTTCCACTAAGGGATTTCCTCGAGGCGGAAACCGGTCCTTTACAAGGTTCTTGGGGTACACATCCACAATCAAATTGGAGGCTCCCAAATCTGTAACAACAAGAACAAGAACAATATCAACTACAAACAACTAGGGTTTCTCAA
This sequence comes from Lolium rigidum, assembly GCF_022539505.1. NCBI lineage: Eukaryota > Viridiplantae > Streptophyta > Magnoliopsida > Poales > Poaceae > Lolium > Lolium rigidum. The sequence continues at coordinate 47,979,576 of NC_061512.1, read as the reverse complement.
AAGAGGAACACTAGCAAAGGGGCCCTCAAGCATATGAGCGGGAAATGCAAATCGCTTCGGTGAAGATGTAGATCAGGGTCTTCTCCTTCGAATCTCCAAAGATCAAGAACTTTGGTTGGGTGGAGGAGGAGATCTTGTGATTCTTGTGTTTCTTGAGGTGGCTCTAATGGTGATGAACTTGGCAATGAAAATGAGCAGCTTGGGGAGGAGGAAGAAGGGGGTATAAATACCCCCTTCCAAAATCCAGTCGTTGGGGGAATTCCAGGGCCGGATAATCCGGTGTAAGTGAGGGCCGGATAATACCCCCCCCCCCCCCCGGAAAATCCTGCCACTGGGAAAATTCGGGCAAAAGTCCGACCGTTGTCTAGAAGGTTACTGCGTGACATCGTCAAAAGTCCTTAGCCAAATTTCAGGGGCCGGATATTTTGCAAATATCTGGCCCGGAAAATCCGGCCTGGTGAAGTTGATGCAGCTGCTTTTTGTCTTGTTTTTCCACACAAAACAACCACATATACATACATATATATTATCTGCACCATCTCATCAAACATTAGAGTATCACATATATTGACATCAAACATTCAAAACATAAACCGAGAGATGTTCTTTCCAACCTCCCCCTTTTTGGTGTTTGATGACAATATACGGATTTGCAATAAAAGCACTAGAAGGAACCAACATGTTGGCAAAAGATAGAGGCACTCCCCCTACATGTGTGTATACAAGTAATTTGCATTTGAATACAAATGCACGAAATATAGGTGCGAGGTGCCTCAACACAAAAGATATCCAAAATGTGCTCAAACAAGAGACATTGACAAACCAAGCCAAAAAGTTGAGATAAGGTGATAGAGATCATACCCATATGGAGATATATAATACCGAATATTTAAAATAACACACCATATCATAAGCCTTGGTCTCAACATATAGAATTCCGAAATCCTTAACACAATGTCTCACAACCACACATATAACATAGTTTTGAATGAACAAACCAAGCCAAAAAGTTCAAACAAATGACATAAAAGAGGACACAAGCGATAAAGGAATGGTAAACGCATATGCTTGGGCCCTACCTATGAAAATCCCGTAGAGAAGGCCTAAATAGAACACTTCTCCCCCTTTGGCATCGAGACGCCAAAAAGGGAAAAGCGCGATGCTACCTGTCCCACGGAGATCACTCGGAGCCCGACTCGGAGACATACTCGTCATCACTGTCAGCGATGTTGGCCCTCAAAATACTGAGCTCAAGGTCAGACCACGGAACCTGGGAAGAGTGCCACCCACTGTATGCGGGGTGAACAGGAGGCTGGGAAGGAGGCCCTTGCTCACCACTGAGCATGTGTAGAATGACCGCCTGAGTATGCTGAATCTCTGCGCGCAGACGGCTGGCCTCAAAGTTCTCCTTGTGAATATCAATGTTCACATGCACAGAACATTGCGCTGGAACCAACTGAGCTTCTTCACTTGCTTCTGAATCAGAGGTGTAGCAACAGGACGACCGGGTGCATAACCACTAGAGCGGGCATCTCCCATAAATGAGCCAGACACTAGTGCAGCACGGGCAGCTGACTTCTTCTTATATGCCTTCTTGAATGTGTGACTCTCTGTAGGAAACTGACTCATGTCTTCTGCAAGCGCAGTGTTGTTGATGAGAAGTTGAATGTATGGAGCATAAGACATAGTCGTCGGGGAAACCATGGCATCATGAATCTCCTGAAAGATATAGTCCATGATATCAAGAGTGAAATCTGATTCCTTATCACCATCTTGAGCACATTGAAAGGCGAGATGCATAAGGTCCACTAGAGCTCCACGGAGAGCATCATTGTGCCCACCACTTGGAGCAATGGTGGCTCTGAAGAAGCAAAGCAGCTGACCATAAATAGGTAGAAGCCCCTTGGTAGTACCAATAGCTCCACACTGGTCATATAGATCATATAGCACATCCTTATCAGTCTTCTGAGGGCCATGGAGGCGGTGACCATCTTCATAGGGAAGGTCAAGAACCTCAACAAACCGGTGAAAAGAGGCCGCACAGGGAGAATAGCCAGACATCCACTGAATAGTGCGCTCTTCATCCTTCTTGAAAGCCAGAGTAGCATAGAATTGCTTGATTAAATCAGGACTGTAGTCGCACTGGACCTTCATAAGCTTCTGCAACCCCATCCTCCCGGTAACCCAAATAGCATCCTCAATATGATCATTCTGAGAGAGAAGTTCCACATCAATGGCTTGTATAGGTCTCACTTTCTTCATGGGTTCATAGATGTTCTTGAAAATGTAGCTTTGTTCCAAGCACGAGAAACGATGATCCTCAATATCAAAATCCTGCTCAACATCCTCATACTAGTTCTTCTGTCTGAGGGCAGCATAAGAGATAATGTCCATGGTCTTGTAGTTATCCTTTGTTTCCTTGTCTTTCCGCCTCAGAATGGCGGACTTCCTTGGAGCGTTGTGTGCAAACTCATCACTTGTCCTTTGAGTACGAGTGCGCCTCCGAGAACCACTACCTGTGATAGACAAAGATAGTTAGCATGGAGACAAGAATACTCATAAGTCATGTATTGATACGGTAGTGTACTCTAGAAGCATACTAGGAGTCGGTAATAGTTTAGACATGATAGATTGAACGAAACTGCAGCAGCAACATCGTTCCAGGCCGGATAATCTGGTGTCCCCGAGGGGCGGATAATCCGGCCCGGCCGGATAATCCGGCCATCGTGGGGGCCAGATAATCCGGCCCTGCGAATCTGTAGGAATCTCAAGCAAAATCTTGTCTAGAACCAGATCGGCCTCATAGCATGCAAATGGATTATACTACACATGATTTGGAACAACTAGACAACATCCCCATAAAGAAAATAGCACATATAAATCACAACACCTAGGGTTAGGGATTGTGAGTCATACCCTCATCCATTGGAGGAGCCGCTTGGAGGAGATGAAAGCTAGGAGGGAGGAGCACCCGATCCACCCAAAAACTCCGAGAAGGGGCTGACGGGGCGGCTCCGGCGAGGAGGAGAAGCTCTGGCGAGTTTGAGGGGGGGAGAGAGAGAGAGGCGTGTGGGGAACTGGTTGTGAAACCGTTCACCCCCGCGGCCTCCCCTCAAATCCGTCGCACCCTGCCCAGGCCGGATAATCCGGCCCTAAGTTAGGGCGGATAATCCGGCCGGGCCAGATTTTCCGGGCTGTCCTAGGGCCAGATTATCCGGTTTTCTAGAAAATTCCAGAACACCAGAAATCCTGCCTATCCTTTGTTGGTTATTTGCATATGCCAATATGTGATGCAATAAGATATCACGTCACATATAAGATGCAAATTGACCAATAAGATACGACACCCGAGATCATACGTCCGAAACCACTCAAACTCCAAGTTTTTACCAAAACATGACATAGGAGCAAGATGGAAATGGCTTATAGATGAGTGTAGGCTTGGGTTTAGAACGTTCGAACTGTTAATGGTACATGATCACTCAAGTTTGCAAGATAAGAGCAAATAAATGCCAAACTAGAGTGATTTCCCATAAGAATAAGTAGATGTAAAATAAAATCCAATTAAGATCCAAATAACCCCAACTCTTCACAAAGAGGAGTGTGGTGGCCTAGACCACCATGTAGGAGTGTTATGGTTTGGCACCGCGAAGATATATCTTGAGCCCAAAACCAATACTCATCATTGAAGCTCACATATCAATATGTATGATATAAAGAGAATGATTTCTTACTATTGGCATTATGGGGGAGGGATAGCTCAATAGTTTAAACCGCACTCCCCCTATTTCCATGCCCACATCTAAACCAAATAAAGTTTTGAGACGAAGGTGTGTTTGCAAGATGGTCAAGCTATACTCCTTGAATCAATGATATTTAGCTCATTCCTCAAATAGCAAAACCTTGCTTCATCAAGAGGCTTCGTGAATATATCGGCAAGTTGATCTTTGGTAGGAACATAGCATAGCTCAATATCACCACGGGCAACATGATTCCTAATAAAATGATTCTGAATCTCAATATGCTTCGTTCTTGAATGTTGCACCGGATTATAAGCAATCTTGATGGCACTTTCATTGTCACATAAAAGACTCACTTTGTCACAAGTGACACCGTATTCCTTTAAAGTTTGCCTCATCCATAACAATTGAGTGCATCCACTTGCGGCGGCAACATATTCGGCTTCGGCGGTGGATAGAGATATACAATTTTGCTTCTTAGAAGACCAACACACCAAGGACCTACCAAGGAATTGGCAAGCCCCGGAGGTTGATTTCCTATCATCCTTGTCTCCCGCCCAATCCGCATCGGTGTATCCATTGAGAAAGAAACTTGAGCCTTTAGGATACCAAAGACCATATCTTGGGGTATCAACTAAATATCAAAAGATTATTTTGAGAGCCATCATGTGACTCTCCTTAGGAGAAGCTTGATACCTTGCACACACACCAACACTAAACACTATGTCCGGTCTAGATGCACAAAGGTAAAGCAAGGATCCAATCATGGAGCGATATACCTTTTGATCCACCTCTTTACCATTGGGATCAAGTGCAAGATGACATTTAGTAACCATTGGAGTGGCTACTCCTTTGATCTCCGTCATCTTGACCCTCTTGAGTATGTCTTGGAGATATTTTGCTTGATTGATGAAAGTCCCTTCTCTCAATTGCTTGATCTCAAAAACAAGAAAGAACCTCATCTCTCCCATCATAGACATCTCAAACCTATCGGTCATAAGCTTTGAAAATTCATCATTGAAAGCTTTGTTAGTAGAGTGATACGTCTCCAGCGTATCTATTATTTCTGATGTTCCATGCTTGTTTTATGACAATACCTACATGTTTTGTTCACACTTTATGATGATTTTATGCGTTTTCCGGAACTAACCTATTGACGGGATGCCGAAGTGCCAGTTCCTGTTTTCTGCTGTTTTTGGTTTCAGAAATCCTAGTAAGGAAATATTCTCGGAATTGGACGAAATCAACGCCCAGAACCTTATTTTTCCAGGAAGCTTCCAGAGAGCCAGAGTGGGACCAGAGGGGAGCCCTGGGGGCCCCACACATGGTGGCGGCACGGCCCAAGGGGGGCACGCCCCCCTAGTGTGAGGAGGCCCCGTGGCCCCTCCGACTCCGACTCTTCGCCTATAAGAGGCCTCCTGACCTAAAAACTTCGGGGGAATAAGCCACGGTACGAGAAACCTTCCAGAGCCGCCGCCATCGCGAAGCCAAGATCTGGGGGACAGAAGTCTCTGTTCCGGCACGCCGCCGGGACGGGGAAGTGCCCCCGGAAGGCATCTCCATCGACACCACCGCCATCTTCATCACCGCTGCTGTCTCCCATGATGAGGAGGGAGTAGTTCTCCCTCGAGGCTAAGGGTTGTAGCGGTAGCTATGTGGTTCATCTCTCTCTCCCATGTACTTCAATACAATGATCTCATGAGCTGCCTTACATGATTGAGATTCATATGATGAGCTTTGTAATCTAGATGTCGTTATGCTATTCAAGTGGATTTTACTTATGTGATCTCCGGAGACTCCTTGTCCCACGTGTGTAAAGGTGACAAAGTGTGTGCACCGTGTGGGTCTCTTAGGCTATATTTCACAGAATACTTGTTCACTGAGTTATGATTTGAGTTGGATGTCTCTATGAAATTGTGGTGTGTTAGTACCTCCTATGAATCCTCACAGTGACAGCGTGGGGTGTTTATTAGTACTTGGGAATACATCTTTAAGGTTTGCCTACATGATGAACACTACAAGAGATGGGGGATTTGTTGACGAAAACCCTGGTGACAAAAATGCATACCGTCATGGATGTGTCCTTATAGGTGACGAATTCATCTTTCGTCAAGCATTTAAGGTAATGCTTGACGGT